>NC_089798.1:10059916-10152416 GCF_040412425.1 Macrobrachium rosenbergii
CAAGTTTACTGGGTAATCTACTTATAGGGTTGCAATACTTTATGCCCATGAGATGATTACTTTACTTGGATGGAAGTATACAATAGAGAGCTATTAACAGGGGGTTTATTTACAAGGTTTAACAAATAACCGATATGAACAGGGTTATGAAAGAGTAGCAACTATATCTGTGGCACAATTAAGTAGTCCATTGTAGGCCTCAGTAGGAGTGTTAGGATCCAAGTTGGGCCCACGTGGCAGGACTGCACAAACAGCACTCCTGTAGCAAGTAGAAAGATAACCTTAGTTAGTGGATGGTCATGCACAGAAACAGTACCCTAACTGCCTCTATTTTACTGTTGATCAAGGGACTTTGAAACGTGAATGACTTGCTTGCTGTCTGAGCACAACCGCTACTGAAAAAATTAAGTTAATTTAAGCACTAGCAATGCAGCCACCATTGCTACAGCGAGTTACTTTACTTGAGAATTTACCATTTGAATGCTTGAGAAAGATCACTGATAGTGAGAGGGGGAGAATTGAAGAATAAAGTGAACTTGAATGATAAAAAGCTTTCTTGTGAAGTCAGATAAACAGATTTAAAGATTAGCAAGGTTCTCGATACCAGAATACACCTTAGCTTGGTTAAAGCTATTCTAATCCTCTAGAAATGAGATCCACTGGATTGGAATTCCTGATTTGGCCTCCCTGATTTTCGAAAGCGCTCCCACGTGCATTTTGGGAAGGAGGGAGAGGACGATATATGTCTGACTTTGGACAGGTTGGTCACTTGAAGTAGGTAGGCTCTCCCTCACAGCCTCCTTTTAAGCTGGCCTGGGTGTGCCTGAGGATAAGATTTTCGCCAGTACTTTGACCTTGGGGGATATATTGAGAAGGATAAGAGTAGGATGGCATTAGGATTCTCAAACAACATCCGCTCGGGAGATGGACCCATGTTCTTTCTCGTCTTCTGGTTTCATCTCTTGGCGCACATTTCAAGAGGCACTCGGCCTCTTTGCCCTTTTTAAAAGGAAAGCTTAAAAGGCGAGCTTAGTGGACTGGAATCCATAAGAACATATATATATATATATATATACACATATATATATGTATATATATATATATATATATATATATATATATATATATATATATATATATATATATATATATATATATATATATATATATATATATATATATATATATATATATATATATATATATATACATACACACACACACACACACACACACATATATATATATATATATATATATATATATATATATATATATATATATATATATATATTTTGTTTAATGAAAAATCATTATATATATATATATATATATATATATATATATATATATATATATATATATATATATATATATATATATATATATATATACGACATTTTGTTTAATGAAAAATCATTACTTTTAGAAAAATCACAACATGGAATAAGAGCTAATATCAGTACATAGTACTTTGTATGGTTACAGATTTACACAATAAGATTTCAGACATCTTTTGGGTTGGAGCAGCTTAATCGTATCCTTAAATTGAGCATGAAAGAATCTATGTCACTCCATTCTTTACAGTTTCCTGCCGTAGAAAACAAAGACATAGACTGCAGAAAGTGAGTAGACACTTCACATACAAGACACTTACCTTAGCCCAGAGCTTCACAATGGAGGTGTAGCATACAGGCACGAGGGAGTTGTCGATATAACGCACTTGGGTGTACTCGGTCAGGACGATCACCGGACTAAAACAAAAGTAAGATTGTAATATGAAGCCTAAACACAGTTGAGATGCTCAAAATCGCAACCAAAGGAGGATTATTAAATGAAATCAACTCTTTGGTTATGAAACACTTGAAACAAATTCTATTAAGTCACGAGAAATTTGAGAAATGTAAAGGAAAAGACACAAAAATAACAGAAAAGGCGGATATGAGGAACAAGGAAAAGTTTTGAATGAGAAAAGTTACTGTTGGATAATCAATCGCAAAATATGAAACGAAAATAGAAGCTGTGAGATACTGATATAAGAAGGTTATTGAGAACTAGACGAACACAATAATAAAGACAAAAATAACTTTTTAATTAGAACTTTCAATAAATATACTGGAAACCATGAAACTGAGATGTGAGACAAAAGAAAAGTTGGATATATGATCGCTCGAAGAAGGACTGTAAATCAGGCATTTATGGTAAGTAAATTATCCACGAAATTAGTGTGGGATCCAATCGAACCAAACCAACACCTGAGCCATGAAGTCTTTGATTACGGAAGTTGTATCAGAGGAAGCATAGACGGGCAGCTTTTGGAGGAAAAACTGCTTAGAGGTGCGTTACAGCGGACTAATTTTAATCATTCTGTTAAAATGCTTTACTTCTTTACCATTCATTAATCATCCTCATCATTGTCATTTAACAGTCAATACAAATATTCATGCTCTTTTCGTCTATTATTTTTAATAGAACCTACGCCTAATCAGAAGAAGAACAACTGACGTGATAACGTCAGCCACGTCAGTGGTAATGATGACGATAATGAAAGCTATTTCAATTAAAACTTCAAACCTCATCAGCTCGCCGGAATGATTAACAAGTCTGAGAAAGAAGTATTCCAACCTGGTAACGACTGTGGCGATGCCCCACATCAGTGCGCATGCGCCCATTGCTCTGGCTCTACTGCATTTGGCTGCTGCTGTCAGGGGATGACAGATTACTCGGTATCTTTCGACGCTGATAGCCAGGATGATGAGCAACGAAGCATGTGCCACCAGAAATTCCACATAGGGGACGACTTTACCTGAAAGAGGAATCTCTGATTTAGCATAGTGTTCCGCAAGGAACAAAAGGAAAATGACAAGGCACACTTATTACAAGTATCCCATCTAAAATCTAGTCTCTCACTCGCTATCAACCGATTTCAAACACTACGACCTAATCTGTATAGAGGAAGGAAAGTACTGATCCTAATATCATAATCCTGAAATAAAGGGTTCTAAAAAAATATCTTTCTTCATTACTGTAGAAATTTCTCTTTGGTTCATTACTTTTATGACCAACATGCTTACCTGGTTGTACTTCAATAATTCTCACCAGCGTCTCTTTCATTCGATTATTTATAAATAAATCGGTTGGTTCACTATTGACTTTTGTCACTTTCTCGAACGACTGAGGCAATAATTTACTCCCAACGTGTGTTACCACCGGTCAATGTCGCGAGGGGTCGGGTATTAATTTAATTAACAGGGATTGTGTAAGATAACCATCCTCGTCTTGACAATTTAAACCTGGACCGTCTCGGCTTTCAGTCTTGATCGTCTCCTGCAGCTCTTCCATTACTCCGCAGAAATGCATTCGTGTGAGTTATCTTCTATTCCTCATAAAAACGCCAAGTACTCGTTTATTAAATGTCATATATAATTCTGTATCACTTGATAAAAAAAAAAAAACTATAAACAGGAGAATCTTTTGTTGCAATGATTCATCCCTTCACAGATTATTAAAATAGAGCAACTATAATGAAAAGTCTTCAGTGGCGAACGTTTTTACTTCATTGATTTTGGTATAACTGAGGAATTGTTCATCAGATAATTTGCTACAAACTAACAATTCAGTGCGAAAAAGTGTCAGTTTAGGAAAACATTGATAATGCAGTATTTTTTTAATTAATTGATATTTGTAATGAAATTTTAATAAAAAAAAAGACTATAGACACATTGACCATGAAAAAAAAAAAGATAGTGCAGTAGGGTTGGTGTATTAAATACGTTGCAATTCAAGACGATGCATGGAATGATAAATTAAATGGAAGTGTTTGAAATATAAAGTAAGCCAACGCGAAGAACCGGTTCCTTTGTGTTGTAAATAAGTGCTTCTTCGTAGGAATCTGCATTTGATGCCATGATGGCTCTGGACAATCGTTCTTTTGAATGTCTGTGTCCTCCACAATGGCAGCTTTCTTTCCCGTTCCATTAGGAGAGGTTATTTCAATGATAAAAATTTCCATTTCCCTTTAGGATCTTCCAGTATATAGGCTACGCTAGGGCCAAAGCTTTATAACAGTAGCTTGCCTCTGACTACCTAATTACCTTTCAAGCAAAACTGTTTACAGTGAGATGAAACTGAGAGAGTTAAAACACTTTCATGATCAGGTGTAAAATTAAAATAATAAACAACTCAGTTAGATATTTGGTGTATCACGCTCACAGAAATTGGATGAAATTGGAAATTTACTTTAAATACCTGAGTGAGAACCACATCCAGTTTTGGTTACGTGTTATGAAAATAGTCACCTCGCTGTTCTCAGTTTGTTGCTTTGTTTCGCACGGAAATTCCTCTCTTTGCCTAGGTTTTAAAAAATGAATCAAGCGATCAATACGGATAATGAAACAATTTTAGCTGCTTAACAAGCTTTGCAGGAAAACAGAATTAAGCGAGAGCTCCGGCACGCGAAACACACACACACAAACACAGTGTCCTCATCGATGTAAGGTTTGTTTCTTACCTTGATTAATTTTTATTGTTTATCATGCTAATGAAATCCTTACTTGAAATCTTCTTGTCCCTGCCACTTGCTAGGTAATGACAGTGTTTTCTCTGTGATCGTTATTTTTTATATATCCTGTAACCTGTTTGTGGTTGTCGTCAGGTCACCTGCGTTTATCGTCCATTTGCGAGTGGATAAAGCGAAAAACCAAACAAACAGTGCGAAAAAACCGTTTTCGTTCCTGAGCGAATATTTGCCCTTTATTTGAAATCCTGTTCAATACAGAGATGCAATGCATGATCAGCACAGCAACTGTTGTTCTAGGCGAAGGTTCGTTAGAAATTGGGCTTCTTGTCTAATTATTTTGTCATCAGTTTTCAGTAAGGTGGTTTTAAGGTAGTGATCAGACTTCTGTTCCTGCATAAGTAGGTTATCTGGTTCTCACATCATTTTGAAAAGAAATTCGTCTGTGGCCTAGTTGGATACTTTTTTTTTTTTTAACGAGGCAAACTTTGAGAACTGAAGCTCTTTCATTGTTTCACGCTCATCGGTGTGTTAGCTAGAGCGTTTTAAGAGGTGCAAAAGAAACAAGCAGGATAAAGTTAATGCTACTTTATTGTGGACACCGGCGGTTTATATAGCGGCGGACTGACGTCACTCCGAGGAATACAATGGGAACAAGGGTGACCTGAGGTCAATAACATTTGACAATAAATACAACAAACAAAAGCACGTTGAGTTACACAAATGAGCAATAGCATACATTCTGATACCTGAAAGAAGGAACACATAACATACAATTTGGTAGCAAGTAAATATTTACATAAAACAATTTGCTTGATTGGGCATGTCTGAATTTTGCGTGACCCGTTACCCAGGAGCGGCGATCCTAGGCGACGCAAAGAAAACAGGTTGTCACCACAGAAAACCGGCTCAGCAGGGACTTTACAAATATTCACCCCCCACAAGATGTGGGTAACGTCTGATTAATCGATGTATCTGCTGGGGCATTGAAGAGTGTCATGGCTGCGTGAAGTGAGCGGGGTTTTGCTCTGTGCGTGGGAGCGGCTGGCTGTGGGTGTGGGCGGATGTTTTCGGGGGCGGCCACGTGCCTGTTTTCTGCGGCGGCCCGGCTGTGGAGATGGCTGCTCAGGCAGAGGGCGCGGTGTGGTGACGTCTGTGTCCTCCTCCAGGAGGGTGGGCTTTATGCGATCGACCGACACCCAATCGTCCTTTCCGTGGAGGGCGAGCCGGAAAGCCTTGTCATTCCTATCCAGCATGCGGAAGAGCCCCCTGTAGGGCATGGTCAGTGGTGGGCAGACGGCGTCATCCCTGATGAAGACGTGAGTGGTGGAGGACAAGCCGGGCTGCGTGAAGGCGACTGACCTGTCGGTATATGTCCGCTTACAGGGGGCGAACTTGCCGACTATCTCGCGAAGCTTCTGAACTGATGGATTGTGGCGGTCCTCCGTGACTAGTTCGCCCGGGACTACGAGAGGCTCTCCGTAGATTTTCTTAGCTGCAGACAGGTCGCCGTTGGCTCTGGGGGCGGTCCTCAACCCAAGGAGGACCCACAGCAGCTGGTATCTCCAATCCTCAACGGTGCAGCGGGCCATAAGGGATGCCTTCAGGAACCTGTGGAAACGCTCAACCAAGCCGTTGGCTGCGGGGTTATAGGTGGTGGTGGTGTGGTGAGATGTCCCCAGCAGGCGTGTCAGGGCAGACCACCACAACTCGGACAGGAAGGCAGGGCCCCTGTAGGTGGTTATGTGGTCCGGGACGCTAAAGCGGCTGATTCAGCTGGAAAGGAGGGCCTCGGCGTATGCGCTGGCGGTGGCTTCCTGCATGGGTGTAGCCTCGGGCCACCTGGTTGAGCGATCGACAGCCATTAGGAGATACCTGGCCCTGCCTGACGGGGGCAGGGGGCCGACGACGTCGATGTGTATATGGCCGAATCGCCGCCCCGGCTGTGGAAACTCACCTACTCTAGACTCGGTGCGATGACCTGACGGGGGCAGGGGGCCGACGACGTCGATGTGTATATGGCTGAATCGCCGCCCCGGCTGTGGAAACTCGCCTACCCCAGACTCGGTGCGATGACTAACTTTGCTGGATTGGCATCGAAGGCACTGCCTTGCCCAGGTCCTCGCGTCCTTCCACATTCCGTGCCAGACAAACTTCTCTGTCAGCAGCTTGGCCGTTGTCCTGCAGGAGGGGTGGGACAACCCGTGGATGACGTCGAATACCTGGCGGCGACGGGAGGCGGGAACCAGGGGGTGAGGCTGGCCGGTGCTGACGTCTCAGAGGAGGTACTGACCCCCGGGGGTGAGGGCCACGTCCCGCTACTTCAGGGACATGATGGCAGTGCGGCAGGCTGGAGTCTCCGGGTCGGCGTCCTGCTCTCGGGCGAGGTCGGCTTTTGATTGACCTGCTGGACAGGGTGCCGGGCAGGGCAGCGTGCGGGGCGTGGGCAGCGGTGTGGAGGAATGCAAGAGCCTCGGCCCGGGGAGGGGCGCGGGTGATATGGGCGGGAGGTAAACATCTGAATCCGCGAGGTTTGCGGTTAACTGAACGAGGGAGGGGATGTCCGCGTCCAAGCTCGCTCTTGCCCTCTTAATTGGAATGGAATACTCGCGTCAATACGCACTTGGGAGCGTGCTGTGTGAGACCGTTAATGACGCTGGTGATTTGCCGACGAGAGTCAGCACGCCCGAATGCTGGTTACAGCACCATAATTAGTCTGCTAGGGGCGTAGGTAGTTCCTGGAGCCAAGACTAAGTTGCGGTGTGAGTCAGCTAATGGCTCCAGGAACCACTCCGGGGTCACCACTTTAAGAGGGGCAAAAGAAACAAGCAGGATAAAGTTACTGCTACTTTATTGTGGACACAGGCGGTTTATATAGCGGCGGACTGATGTCACTCCGAGGAACACAATGGGAACAACGGTGACCTGAGGTCAATAACATTTAACAATAAATACAACAAACAAAAGCACTTTGAGTTGCACAAATGAGCAATAGCAGAGTTGAATACATTCTGATACCTGAAAGATGGAACACAACATGCAATTTGGTAGCAAGTAAATATTTACATAAAACAATTTGTTTGATTGGGTATGTCTGAATTTTGCATGACCCGTTACCCAGGAGCGGCGATCCTAGGTGACGCAAAGAAAACAGGTCGTCACCACAGAAAACCCACTCAGCGGGGACTTTACAGCGTTGTCACTTTGGAACGCAAGTGAAAATCCTGATTAGTCAACATGGCGATGGCAGCAGATGTGTCATGCTAAGGAGATTCTCCATACAAATTTTGATATTGCTGGGATGACTGATTGTGTTTTTGCAGGATGTAACAACGACCACACATGGCGAGACCATTCTGACGTCATGTCCAAATTAAGTACTGATAATTGCACTCCACCCAAAAAACTGAAGGACCTGCACAACTATTTTCAGCATGTTGCATCCATATGTTGGTCAGTTTTGTCTTGATATCAAGATGATGCAGTGATGATATCACGTGCACTATAAGTAGTTATCGGTGGTCTGCCCTTGGGAATTTATGTCCTTTTTGGTAGCAAGTTTTCACACCGAGGCTACTGACTGTCCTGGCGGCAAAGTCGGAAAACTATGCAAGAGCATCTCTCCCGCATTCCGCTTCCTCAGCTCAAGTGGTAATGGTTGCTATGGGGCTTCTAGAAGGTCAAGATGGAAAGAGAAACTATTGTAAGTGTAGTGGCAGAAAAGTTATAGAAAAAAGTGAAATTTCAATTAGGTCGTAAGACTGAATTAGATTAGTAAAAAGAAGACATTTAAGTCGAGGATATATTGCCACAGAACCATTATGACGGTGTATCCTGAGTTGGAACTGATGAAAAATGTTATAAATGTTATTGGAGAATGAGAACGAAGTGTCAGACGGGAACAGAAAAGGTCATAGGGGTATTGAATGTTTTCAACAATGTGTTTAGTGCCATAGGGGCAGATTTTTTGTTACGCTCATATTCATGTCACTGTTGGATCGTGTTGCTTATATGGGCCTCCCTAGGGGGATGGGTATAAAGTACCTACGTGAGGTTGAGGCACGGTCTGGTACTCAACATGCGTAGTCCTGAGGCAACGGCTGTCAGGTGCACGGTCGACAAGCTTGACATCGGAAGTGAGGTCTTGTCTTGATGGATGGGGCCTCTTAGACGAGTCAAGAAAACGAGGCGGTACAGAACACTTGTCTTTTTTTCGTGGACTGAGCTCCTGAGGGGACGTTGCATTTTATTGCTCAAATGCCACTGGTAGAACTTTAATAAGTAACAGCCCCGGAAAAGCATTGCCATTAATAATCACTTTAGATCATGTTTTACCCATTATATTTTGTCGAGAGAAATTTAATAGAAGCAGCCTTTATTCACTTTATCAGAAAAAATAACTTCTATGTTACTAAAGGATTATTAAAAACAGATGCACTCTTTATCCATGTAATGAAAAATCTGTATAAATTATGTCATGCATTAACCTTCATTTTTAAGCAATTTCATATTTGGTCTCATTAGACTCTTGCCCTTTCTATGTTTTATTCTATGCAAATCTATTTGTCAAATGTAAACATATTTCCGATGTGTCTTGTTATTTATTAAACTGATGGAGTCTGCCTCCGGCACCCGCAGGGGAAAGACGTGTTCTCGTGACTGCCTAGTATCCGAGGAAAGTTGCCCGTGAGGTTTTTCAAAATCTTTCCTCGATTCTAGGTCTTCGGCATCGTTCTGGCCTCTTTTTTCAGTGCCAGCATAGCTAGGTTTATGTGTCACCCTTCTTTGTGGCAAAACTTCAAGAAAGAAGTAAATATCATGATTCAAAATGAAGATTAAGATACAAGACAATAGTCCTAAACCGCATGACGAGCTAAGCAGACGGCTCAAGTTATGGCAGTGTATAGGCGCCATCCCTGCTAGAGTCCAGAGTAATCCACGCCAACACAGCATTCTTTGTCAATATTCACGAAGATGACTCAGAGAAGAATCTTAATTCAGAGAACAGGACAGTTTTTGCAAATGAAGAGTTTGAGGTAATAGACCCCCCAGAATATAATTCCATGAAAACTAAAGTAGCAAAATACCTAGACGCTACAACGGTAGAATACGGAGAAGAAGACCTTAAAGACACTATCGAGAGGAAAAACGAAGGGCTGCAGTGGATGAGGTGATAAAAATCCAAAACAACTCCCACGCCATGAAAATGAATTTTGAAACACCGAAGATGGCAAAGAGAGCCATAGAAAGAGGATTATTTATAGCCTACCAACACATTCCAAGTGAACATATTGAGGAGGATATATTTGTAAATTTGTCATTTTGCTACAGATGCTACTCTTATGAGCATCTGCTCAAGGAATGCCCTAAAGATAATAACTATAAAATATGCTCTGAATGTTCATCACATGATCATACATACAGAGAATGTAAAGAAAATACAAAAAATTGTGTTAACTGCAATCAACAACATAGAACTTTAGAAGCGAGATGCCCAGTGAGAAAGCCCCTAATAAAAAGAAAAATTCAAGAGATCAAAGCAAACAGAAATGCAACATCCACTACAAGCAACCGTACAAGTTACGCCAAAGTTACAGCCACTAATACAGGAAATTGCCAGGCTAATGCAAACAACATCCAAAATAATATAAGTAGAATACAAGAAGAGACAAGAATCACGATAATAACAAATTTTAGCAATAAAACTGGGGCTGCGCCAAGGAGGATTCTACCCCTCAGTAACAAACAGCATATTAGCAGACATAAATTTACCTACAATACACTTCTCTAAAGAAACAATAAACATGATAGCAAGCACCATGGAAAGAGATAAAAGACAAGAAAACCATACAAGCAAAGCAGAAGATTTACAAGCAACTCAGGGTATACAACAGGATATGAAAGACTGCACACAATATGAAGAAAACACAGCAGAGAGCTCAGAAGACGACTCATCAGATGAAGACTTTACACTCGGAATTGAGCCCAGTTCGGACTCGAACTCACCAATCCATCCTTCAGGACGCATAAGTAATTTGCAAGAAACGCAGCATCAATTAACAGAAGAAATACAAGCCTCACTACCAAGCTTCTCAGGTTTCTCTAACTCTCCCATCTTACAAAATCCACAGGGATCAACTTCAGCATCAAAAAGTACTACGCCAGTAGCCAATAACACCAGAAAACGGAAAAGTGAAAAAAAAAGAACACAATTACTAGACCACTGTAACTCGAATGGACTCAACTCTACGAAGAATTAAAATAATTCAGCACAACGTGAAATCCTGGAAAACAAAGAAATTTGAATTATACAATATATATAGAAAAGACCCTGACATAATATTAATCAATGAACATGGTATGAAACGAAATGAAACTCTGAAAATGTTTGGATATAATACATATACGCAAAACTTTGCTGATGAACCCTTTGCAGGAATTACAATAAATCAAGAGTAGTATTAGACATAAGATAATAGACGATTTCCAAGACGAATTTTTAGCAGTCCAAATTCGAACTAACAAAGGACCAATAGTGATCGCTCCAGCTTACAAGCCGCCAAGAAGACATTATTTCCCACTTCCGGATGTCATGAAGTTAATGAACAGGAAAGAACCAACCTACCTCATTGCGGATCTAAATGCCAGACACCAACTATTTGGATATAGGCACTCTAATTACACAGGACAAGAAGTAGTCAGGTTAATAATTAAAAGTATATCATACACTTAGGACCTGATTTCGATACCTTTGTAGCAAATAAACAGAAAAGGAAAGCCAGATATAATATTGGGAAATAAAAAAATTCACCTCAATATTGCCGTTACAAGAGGACCAGCAACCTCCTCCGATCATATACCAATGGTAATTACATTGTCAACCAATCCAATAATGATTCCATCCTTAGAAATACCAAATATAAAAATAGCAAGTTGGGAAAGCTTCAAAAAGCAAATAGAAGGAAAAATGAGTAGACAACCAACAATAAATTCAAATGAAATAGAAATAACAAAAGAAATAGTAGATGGTGAGCTTGAAGAATGGTACAGAAATATAGAGGAAGCAATAAAAAATCATATACCCATAACTAAATACACCACACTTCCACATCCTATTAGTAGTGATAAGTTGAAATTGATACAATGGCACCACAACAACATCCAAAACACAATACTTATAACAGGGTGGAACAACATATTAATGAGAAGATATGTGTCATTACAAGAACAGTTAGTACAAGAAAACTCAAGATTATATCATCAAAATTGGGAAGACCTAATGAAAAACACAGAGATACAGTACAATAACCCAAAACAATTTTGGAACTCCGTTGCAAGACTGATGGGAAGCAAAACTAACACCTCGCCATACATAAAGCCTGGGAATGAGAAAATATATGATGACAAAGAGAAGGAAGTACTGCACAAGGCCTACTGACATAAATATTCCAGATAACGCAGGAAGATAACCAAAATTTCAACAATCAACATGAGACAATAGTCAATGAATTCATTGAACAACACAGAAACAGAACAAATCCGCATTATGCAGCTGATATTAGCAGACTCAATGAAGACTGCCCATTAACAAGGAAAATAGAGTTATGAGAAATCAAAATAATAATTAGAAATTTTAAACACAAAGCACCAGGAAAGAGTGGAATTAACAAGGTCATAATTCAAAACTTACCAGACATTGCATTCCAAAAATTAAGAGAAATATACAACTGGGTTCTCTCAGTGGGATATTTTCCAATTATATTCAAGAATGCAATAATGATTTTGATACCCAAACCAGGAAAAGATACTAGTCAGGTAGAGAATTATAGACCAATATCATTACTAGAAATACCTGGCAAAATATTTGAAAAAATAATTAACAACAGATTAGTGTTGTTCCTAGAAGGTAATCAGCTACACAATAATAATCAATATGGATTTAGAAAAGGAAGAGGGACCCAGATTGCAATAGCAACAATATATGAGAGTATTGCACTATCACAAAGAAGAAGGTACCTATGTAACCTAGTATGTAGAGATATAACCAAGGCGTTTGGCAAACTATGGATACAAGGACTTCAATACAAAATATTACATCTCAACCTTCCAGACATTTTTGAGAAAATACTATGCAACTTCATCAAAGATCGAGCAGCAGCAAACAAGTCACAAAATTACATAGGGAATCCATTCCCGTTACTAAGTGGAGTCCCACAAGGATCTGTACTCAGTCCAACACTATTCATATTATATACATCAGAGTACTGTACTGATGTCTGCTTTGCAGATGATGTAACTCAAATAGTTATGCACCCAGAAAAACGCGCTCGAAGAAGGGATCAAACCCTGAAAAGACAAGTAACACAAAAAACAATGAACCAAATTGAAAGAATAAATCAATTTGAAAAGAAGTGGAAGACAAAGACAAATAAATCTAAATTCCAACTAGTATCAGTGTCTGCTTACAAACCTGCACAAATAATGTTAGACCAACAACCGATGAATTTTACTAAAAGCACAAGAATACTAGGAATGCAATTCGGACAAAGAGGAATATCAAGACACGTGAGAGAAAGGCTAAGAATAGCAAGAACACAAAATACAAAGCTAAAACGGTTTAGGAATATGAATACAAATATCAAAATCCATTTCTACAAAAGTCTATCAGACCAATAATGGAATATCCACCAATACCCACGTGTTTAGCATCGACTTCCAATATAAGTGCATTACAAAAATTCCAAAATAAGATACTAAGGTCCGCAGTGAGAAACAATCAAGATGACGATCTGAATATAGAACAAATACACAAAAAATACAAAGTAGAACCAATTAATCAAAGATTATACAGACTGGCAACCAACATATGGAACAAACTAGATCAATACAACAGTGAATTAACAGAAGAATCCATAGCAGAAGAGAGAAACCACTCAAACAACACAGACCACAGATGGTGAAGAGTATCTTCATATATTCATCGTGATGAACCTCAACCATTATATTATTAAGAAATGCCTTGTGAAAAAGTAATATTTAGAATTTACTATGTAGGTATCATGCAAAATCATTATATTAAATATGATTAGACTAATAAGAAATAAAATTCAAAATATGCAATATGTACAATTCACCATGTTATTATAATTTAAAATTATTATTGTATTATGTTAATATTAGAAAAATTGTACCCTTACCTAAATAAAATTGTGGATAAACCACACTTGACATTACTCTTACTAATATTTCACTTTCTGAACTATTCCCCACCATGGTTAACTAGCTAACTGCCCTCACTCTTCTTTCACCCATCTTACCTATCAGCTAAAAAAAAAAAAAAAAAAAAAAAAAAAAAAAAACTGGTGAGGCAATAAAGCTCCCCGGAAAAGGCCAGATGAGGTGAAATTGCTGGGACAAAACGAGACTGTATTTCCTTTTTTCCCCGTTTTCCCTTAATTTTCACGAGGGGCTACATCATCATACTTGATCTTTGCGAATGAGAGGAATCCAGTTTCACACCCGGGTAGTTAGAAGGAGCGGAAGGCGCAGTGGATTTATTTCAGTGCTCTGTGTACTACGCTAGTGGGCTCGCACATTAATTTTGCTCCAGGCCCAGGAGAAACTACCTTCCCTAAAATCTATGCATCTCACATATTCTTTTGAAATCCATGGACCCATATTATCCTTTCCTTGACTCATATCCTAGCAGATATACTGTACATTTCTCTACCTCGTATCAGTGCTCTCGAAGATGTGTTAGAAGGTATTAACAGTAAAACCAGCCAGGATTTATATCCAATGTTTCATTTTACCTTGAGGTACATCCGCTTTATGTTGTACATCACGTGTCCTAGCGATTCCTGGTGATACAGATATGCTACTTTCTGAACTAATATATATATATATATATATATATATATATATATATATATATATATATATATATATATATATATATATATATATATATTATATATATGTGTATGTATACTGTTAAAAGATACTCTAGAATAGAAGTAATGATAACCTCCTTCAAGTTCTCTTACCAGTAGAACATGGGTAGCGTTTTTTCCTCCATAATATGTCTCTTGGGGAAAAGAATTACGGATATTACATGGCGCACTTATGGCATTCTGCTCTTATTTCATCTCAAGACGTCAACAAAATGAGCCTCCGCCGGAGTCGTCTAATTCTTTCTACTTCTTTTGTACAATATTTTGTCGACGCCCCATATAGTAATGAGTTCCGCAATTTGCCGTCATTTCCTTCTTTTTCTGCTTCTGATTATTTTCACTACATAACCGAGTCTAAAGCAAATTATTTGCCAATAATTTTTGACTGTCATTGCTATAAAATAATCATCATAACATAATTCGCAGTACGTCAAAAGCTTCACGCCAAAATTCTCAGGTCATGACAATGAATAGTTTGCCAATGCTTGTTTACACAGTTATACCCCTGGCAAACAGTTCTGTCAGCTTATTTGCTTTCCAGGAACTCATATACAGGAATTACTGGTAAAATTTGATTATGGCAGACATTCAAGTACTTCTTTTTGGGTAGCAACAATTTGCAACCTTTTCTTTCACTCAGAAAGACTGACTAGTCACCCAGCAAATTAAATTAGCCAGTCCAACGAATAAGCTACGTCCAGGCAACAAGCCAAACATGACACAGAGATGCTAAAACTTGTGATGGAAGTGCTACCGAATTATAGCATAATCTGCCCTAAGACTAATAGAACGTGTCTCAATAACTCACCGCTTAATCTGTCTCACGGAGACTCACACAGTGGTATTGGGTAACTAAGTAAGCAACAGTGGCCTGTGGCTTTATACCTGGTGTGATTATAACACAAAGTATATTTGGGAATATAGCTTACGGTATTTACAATAATAGCAGTTACTTCACAATAACTTCTGGCCTATCGTACTTGTAGAATTGTTAGTCTGAGTTTGTCGTTAGAACGGCTCCCCTCTTGTAGTGAAACACTAAGATGATCATGTAGTTCTGACAGCATTGCATTCTTTCTATCTGAGTTGACTGGAGACTTGAGAATTGCCTTGCCATGTTTTGTCTTACCTTCTCTGTCTTGTTTAGTTACATCAACCATGGGCTGTTATTTATATGATCACGTATTCTGGCATACTCACACACGCATAAGCAGACACACACACACACACACACACACTCCAACAATGAATAGCCTAGACATTACCTAATCTTGGTCAGCTTGACCTGGAAATATCTTCTACAAACAAATTCTGTATATAGTGGGGCAGATAACAGAAAAATCGTGCAAATGATGATACAAGCATCAAATTTGGCACAAGTGTCCTTCAAGGTATACTAATCAAATCTGCCCAATTGGCCAATTGAAAATCCAAGATGGCGGCCATTTTCAAGATGGCCGCCAAAGTAACCACCCGAAGTAGATGTTTTGCTTAGAAATATTTGTAGTTGTCTGATTTGCATGATCTAAGTGTGAATTCCTATATTTTGAAGCCCTGCTGAACTATATTTTCCTGTTTAAAAAGCACTCTAAGACATATTTCTCAAGATGACTACCAAGATGTTTGTCTTTCTTTACATAAGTTTTGTCCCGGCTAGTACATTTTCAAAGTTATGCATACCGTGCTGCTGTTTCTTGATCTGCTACTGTTCACATATGCAGCTGCAGAGTGATGTGCAGGGAAGCTCTGCCTGAGAGCACTTGCATCTTCCTTTGCAAACCTTCTTACAGGAGCACTTTGTCAATTCTTGACAGCTTGCTGCAATCGGTGGTAATGTTGTCCAATGTATCTGCCATGCCTCTCCTTTGTGTGTCCACCCCCATTCAGCTGGACCGCTCATGTGTGGGTTACAGTGGGTTGCCTGGCCCCAGATGACCCCAGCCTGGTAGGCTGCACGCTTTGCATGCTCTCTGAGGGCTGCCTGTATTGGTGGAATTGAGTTGTACGGACTCTGCTTGTGGGCAAACAGATCTGGTCTTGCTTCGTCCACACCAGTGGCTGTGCTTGATCTGTCGCACATGAGGACAATGAATCTTTCCAGCCTCTGCATGTCAAGATCACGAATCAATGTTGGATGCTGGCTGAGATTGATGAATGTTTCAGTAATATCATCAAATACATTTCAAGTCTGCCATGCAGATTTCTTCACTTTCCCACGGAAGGCGGACACAATATCACACCCAGTGAATGCGTGAAAGTAGGGGATTCCTCTAGCTTTCTCAAGCCCAATTGCAGAAACTACCTCATGGACTGGAATCCATTGCATATGGGCTCCTTGGCTAAAGGCAATCCACATTTCCTGAAGGCCTAGTTTCTGGAAGGATGGCAGTACAGATATTGCTATGACTAGCACCTCTGTGTCATTAGCCTTGATGATTATAGAATTGCTCCCATCAGTCGTTGCATCCCTAGCATGAACAAATATTTGACTGTCAGCTTCTTCATGACAACACGGGGACACAGCATCCAGAGACTTCACTGTGTTGCTAATGGCATCCTCTCCTTTTGTGACAACGACTGTGCTTGTCGTTTCTGCTTCAGATCAGCCACATTCTCAGTGAGGAAGATTTCCTCCAACCAAGAATATTCTTCTTTCAAATGTGACCTGATTGACTCTGGTGCTGGTAAGGATTGGCTTGCAACTGGAGGAGGATTGGGGTTTTTGGTGATGTATGCTGGTCGAATATTGGTGTATGTTTCTGGAAGCTCTGGAACTATTTAACCTTCATTTTTGACTCTATATCTAGTTTGAGTGGCTCACGTTCATCACCAGGATTTCCTGTGTTTGGATGCTGGAACATGGACACACTTGTACCATGTAAAGATGTTTCAGCTGTGGTCGCAGTCGGATTATGATCTATATTGTCAACTGCTCCAGTTGTGAACAAATTCTTTCTCAAGACTGGGGAACAGATTACTCCATCTTCCACATACTGTGCAACAACTGCTTCTCCTAACTGTGCTGAGATTCCTAGGACTCGGTCATATGATATGCTGAGCCCATTCTCATGGAGCATTTCAATTATTTGTCTCTTCCTCGTCTTGGCAAACACATACAGGCCCATGTAGACTGCAAAATGTGGCTCCCGGTCCTTGGAATGCCTGGGGACATCCATTCCTTCCTTGTATTTGGCGAAGCAGTTGTACTGTAGAAGTTGTGATATAGCAAAGTCTGATTTCGACGCTCCACGATGGAGTTGGGACTTGATGTCTGTACCATGTTCGATCATGCTTACAAACTGAAGCAGTGATGGTGGCACAGCCTGTTCTAATTCTTTGTCATGAAAATAGCTGCTGAAATTCGACTTCTGATGGAGCGAGTCTTGTCTTATTATCCCAGTGGCTTTTGCTAGATGGATCGCTTCACCATAACGGGATGCTTCTGATAGGATTGAACCTACATCAGTTTCAACAGCCAACAGAACTTCTCGTCCTTGGCAATTAGCTTGCAGCTGTGGAATGTGCAAAAGCAGCTGATCCTTGAGTCAAATAGGATGAACATAAGGTGAGTCAACACCAAGCTGTTCCAGCCTCTGCTTGTAAAGCTTGGTCAAATCAGCAAGCTTGAAAATCGGTGGCCTCTCACTGGCATTTTTCATCTCGCAGATGTAGGTGACTAATTCAGAGAAAGCAATTGGATATGCATCCTTCCAGTGTTCCTGTGCTTTTTCTTGCTCCCGCACCTTTAGGTAAGCCTGTTCTCGGTTATACAATGCCACCAAACAGCCAGGGTGATATTTCACTTCTTGGGCTACGACATCTCCTGCACTTAGTTCGGCGAGAAGTTTTGTATCACTGAGTGTTTTGGCACATTCATTTATTCTCCTATTCAATTGCATTGTCATTGCTTCTCTAAGCTCCCCTCCTTCAGTTTCGCAGAAGAAGCATTCTTTTGTTTTAGTTTCTTGGAGCTTTTGTGGAATCTTACTTCTACTGCCCTCATCACTAGTACCTACATGACTTGCTCTTTTTTCAGCTCGGTGTAACTTTGTGTTGTTGAACAGAAGCCTGCAACTCTCAAAATATTGTGCCTTATTTTTTCTCAACGTTTAATCTATCCCAGAACCTTCGCCAAGTCTTGCAGGGTCTAGATTGATTGGTAGCACATTGAGTGAGTGAAACAGAGGAATATTCTTTGCCAAGTTCATATATCCATCATCCCCTCTTCTGGCAGGATTGGCCTGGGGAGATTTTAGATTTTCTTTCTTAACCTCCTGACATAGGCAACACTTGGTCCAGTCTGTTTTCCATGATCATCCAGTAGAGTTCGCATCCATGATTACGATGACGTTCAGGGTCAAGGGTTTATCCTTTTAACACCCTGTACATGCAATAGTATAATAGGCCTCTTATGTCCTGTAGTATACAATAGGTGCTTTCCTGTATGGGATACAACTAGGTTCTTGCACTGTGCCATACACCTAGTCCAATCGTTCATCCAGTGTCATAAGTCCCGTGATATCTGTACACCATCCAGATAACTAAAACCCTGTTATCCTTGGTTCGGCTCTCCCACGCTGGCACATCCTAACTGATTTGTGGTTGACTAGGCAGCATTTGGGATACTAATAGGTTGTTGCAGTATGATGCCAACATAAATTTCCTACTTAGCTGACACTGAACCTCATGCTGAGTTTCACAGCAGTGATGCCACCAATGTGCCTTGGTAGTGCCCGACAATCACTCCTTTAATACAGTGCCTTAACCATGTTATAAACTAGAAAATATACATCAGCAGGCTTAAAAACATAGGAATCCACACTTAGATCATGCAATTCGGACAACTACAAATATTTCTAAGTAAAACATTAACTTCGGGTGGTTATTTTGGCGGCCATCTTGAAAAATGGTCACCATTTTGAATTTTCAATTGGCCAATCGGGCAGATTTGATTAGTATTCCTTGGAGAACAATTGTGCCAAATTTGATGCTTGTATCATCATTTGCACGATTCTTCTAAAAAATTACTCTTATCTGCCCCACTAATAGCATCTAAGACATTCATACTGACATGCTTTTGAATATAAATAAAATCTACCAGAATTTCAATTACAATTAATTTCTCAAAAACAGGCGTCCGTATGAATTCAACATATTTAAATGAAGTTCCAGAACACGACAGAAAAGTACAAATTTCATCTGTTCTCAAAACTGCAATGGAGAAAGTTCTTGGGGGAACTAAGCAAACAAATAGAAAATCCATCTCATAATCTATACTTTGAAGACACACACCCTCGATTGACAAAATTGATCTCATATATTTTTTTTTATTCTAGTCTGCTTGGGTTATCCGAACCAGCTCTGAGCTTTCCTGAAATGTTTTCCACTTGAATCTCGTAGCTCTGGTGTGCTATAGCCCACTTCATGTTCATTGGACTTTTCTTTTTGTGTCTTTGGATGTAAACAAGGGTGTTTTGTCTGTATGTATCTCGAAATCTATCCCATAAGGAAATGGAAGGAATCTGTTGACTGTAAATATTCTTTATAGGCATTCCTTTTCAATTCTTCAGTAGTTGCACTAATTCTTCTTGAGTTTCCTATCTGCAGAAACAATTGTAAACATGACATCTGCAAGCTTTCGCAGCAGTATACCTACCAGCCCATCATTAATGCATCTATCCTCATGATGATAGTCTTCATGATGTCTGGTACTCGTGTCGGTACATCTGTAAAGTCCCCGTTCAACGGGTTCTCTATGATAAACATCTTGTTTTCTATGGTGCCTTCACAGCTGACCCGAGGTTGCACGTACACAACCTTATTATCATTATTGTGATTTGTATATTTATTACCTGTTCATTTGCCCTCATACATAGTATATGTGTCAGAGTATCTTTGTGTCCAACCAGCTATTGTTAATCATCATGTTTTCTATATGTACCTGCCCTGTTTTGTGTAGAGAAATAGTTTGACCTTGGGTCACTTGTAAATTCTTATACTGGCGGTCTCTGAGTATACGCCGACGTCCGCACGCCGCTTTATAAGTGGGTCGCTTCATCAATAAACCAGCAGTACTTGTCTTCCTGCTCTTTCTTTAGCACCTCTCACAGTAGTGACCCCCGGAGTGGTTCCAGAGCCATTAACGGACCCAAACGGCGACTTAGTCTTGGCCTGATGGACCAACCCACACCCCTAACGGACTAACTACGGCGCTCTAACAAAGCGTTCGGGCGTTACCTACCCTCGTCGGCAAATCACCGGCATCATTAGCGGACCCACATGGCACGCTCCCAAGCGTGTATTGATGCGAGTGTTCCCTCACACTCCAAGTAAGTGTGCGGAATGAGCATGGATGCAGACACTCCCTCCCACATACAAGTTACCGTGAACTTCTCAGAGGCAGATGTCTCCCTCGCGCAACCCCCTCTCGAGCCCTCCTCCACGCCGAAACCAGTGCGCTCCTCCATGCCCGTACCCGCTCCCCGCGCGATGCCCCTCCTGACAGACCAATCGAGGGCGGCCCTCAGCGTAAAGCTGCCGCTATTCACCTATCAGAACCCGGTGTCCTGGCTCTACAGGGTTGAGGGGTAGTTCAGGGTGGCAGGCCTGACCGACGAGGTGTTGAAGGTGGACATCGCTATCAACGCCCTACTGGAGGAGATATACAGTAAGGTTGCCCTGTGGGTGACGTCAACCACAAGTCCTGCCACCTTCCAGGAATTAAAGGCCACTCGTCGAGACCTGCTCCCTGCCTGTTTCCGAGAGGGCTGCCCGCGCCCTCGACCTCGCCATCAACCCCCGGCAGGACACGAACCTCTTGGAGACGTGGCATGCCCCCCAGGACCTCCTCCTCCTCCCTGAGATGGAAAGCAGTGGCAGGCACAAAGAGATTAGCCTGTTGAGGGAGATCCTCCTGCGGCAGCTACTCCCAGAGGTCTGTGGACAGATCATGGATCCCTACCCCTGCCGGTCGAGGACCTGATAAGGATGGCGCAGCAGCTGACGGACTCCACGAGGGCGGCGAAGTGGGCATCCATGCCCGCACACCCCATCAACTGCCTCCAGCCAGAGGACCCCACCACAGAGTGCATCAACGTCATCGCCAGGAGGCCGACACCCCACCACCAGAAGAAGGAAAGGCTGGGGCTTTGCTACTACCACCAGAGGTTTAGTAAAGATGCCCGGAATTGCGAAGCCCCCTGCCTTTTCGCCCATCCAAAAAATGGGGGAGGCGGCGGCTACCCTCACAGGCCGCCATGGCAGCAGCATCCAAAAGACTCAGGAGCCCCGCACCAGTAGGCTTCTATGTCCGTGACACTATCTCCGGCAGGATAATGCTGATCGACACTGGGGCAATGCGGTCAGTGTCCCCGCCTTCCAGAAAGGACCGCAGGTGCCCGCTGGACCTAGCTGCCTCCCTGATGGCTGCCAATGGGTCCCCCATCCTCTCCTACGGCACCACGCTCCTGTCGGTCTCCATCCTGGGCCGGAGGTACAAGTGGAACTTCCTCGCCCACTTCGGACTGGCAGTCGACGTCGGCTGCACGCGCCTGCTGGACACCAAGTCCTGCCAGTCCCTGCCCCTGTCGCCGGGCCCCAGGGTGCCCACAGTCGTTCCGTCGCTCCCCACCAGTATGCCTCCCTCCTGAAGGAATTCCCGGAGGTATTCAAACCCGAGCTTTGTCAGGTGCCCGGGGCCCCCGCCAAACACGGGATATATCATCACGTCAAGACAAGGGGCCCCATGTCGCATGCAAAGTTCCGGAGGCTTCCCCCACAGCACCTTCAGAAGGCCAAGAAGGCCTTTGCCCAGGTGGAGCATATGGGCATATGCAGGAAGGCCCCCAGCCCATGGGCCTCCCCCCTTCACATAGTGCAGAAAACAGATGGCTCCTGGAGCCCCTGCAGCAACTACAGGCGGCTCAACCTCGCTACAGGGCCTGACCACTACCCTCTACCAAACATGTAAGACCTGACGGCCTCCTTCCACGGGGCCAAAATATTTTCAAAACTAGATCTCTTAAAATCATATTTCCAGGTACCAGTAGCTCCAGAAGACATCCCAAAAACTGCCATCATCACGCACTTCGGGTCCTATATCTTCCCCTTCTCCACCTTCGGCCTGCGGAATGTAGGGGCTACTTTTCAGAGACTGATGGGGGACCTGAACTTCTGCGTCTGCTATGTCAATGATATCCCAATGTTTTCCAGGTCCCACAAGGAACACCTTCGGCGCATCTGGAAGGTCCTGCAGTGCCTACAGGAGAATGGTCTCATCGTCAGGTTTGACAAGTGCACCTTCGGCGTCGATAGGGTGGAATTCCTGGGCCATGAGATATCCCTGGGAGGCATCCGCCCAGTTACATCGAAAGTCAAGGCTGTCGTCAGGTTCTCCACCCCTACCTCCGTCAAAGCTGTACAAGAATTCCTTGGGATGGTCAACTACTACAGGAGGTTCATCCTGGGGGTCGAACACACCATGGCCCCCCTGACGGAGATCCTCAAGGGCCGTCTGAAGACCTTAGTGTGGGGCCCCGACCAACAGCGGGCCTTCTCCCTGATGAAGGCCGCCCTTGCCAAGGCAACAGCTTTGGCCTACCGGGACCACAGTGCCCCCCTCCAGCTAACAACAGACGCCAGCAACGTCACCTGTGAGGCCGTCCTGGAACAGGTCATCAAAGGAGCCCCTCAGCCATCACCTTCTTCAGCAGGAAGCTCAGCCCCACCGAGTCCCACTACAGCACCTTCGACAGGGAACTCTTCGTGGTGTACCAGGCCACTTCAAATTCCTCCTGGAGGGTATGCCTTTCACAGTTTGGACAGACCACCAGCCGCTGGTCCACGCCTTCACAAAGCTGGGGGATGCATGGTCCTCCAGGCAGCAGCGGCACCTCGCGGCCATTGTGGAGTTCACCTGCACCATCAAGTACCTCCCTGGCTGGAAGAACCCAGTGCAGCTCGGGATCGACTACGAGGACCTCACCCGGGAACAAGCCGCCGACCCAGAGATTCCAGCTTACTGCACCGCCATCCCATCGCTGAAGTGGAAGGACGTGCCCCTCACCCCTGGGGGGCCAACACTGCTGAGCAACATAAGCACTGGCCACCCCTGCCCACTGGCGCCTCCCGTCGTTGGCTGGTCTTCGACGTCATCCATGGACTGTCCCACCCCTCCGGCAGGACGACAGCCAGGCTACTGGTGGAGAAGTTCATCTGGCACAGCATACGGAAGGACACAACGGCCGGGGCAAGGCAGTGCATACAGTGCCAGGCTAGCAAAGTAGAGCGGCACACCGAATCAGGGGTGGGTGACTTTCCCCAGCTGGGAGGACATTTCGGGCACATCCACGTCGATGTAGTGGGTCCTCTTCCCCCATCAGCAGGAGCCAGATACCGTCTGACAGTCATCAACCACTCCAGCAGGTGGCCTGAAGCTACGCCCATGGAAGAAGCCACCTCCAGTGTGTGCGCAGAGGCCCTCCTCTCCAGCTGGGTCAACTGGTTCGGTTGAGGACTGGGACAACTTAACAACGCAGAGACTCCGCGATAGGGTTGGGAAGTTCACCCCCTGCTGGTGGATATATACAGACAGGATGTCCCCCTTCATGCCTCCCGGTCTATCCTCTGCCACCCATGTCTTTGTCAGGAATGATGCCGTACGCCCACCCTTAACCAGGCCCTACAGGGGGCCTTTCCTCGTACTAGAGAGAAACAAGAAATCATTGCGGGTGGCCGTCCATGGGAAGGATGACTGGGTGTCGGTAGACCACCTCAAGCCCGCATTCCTGGAGGAAGACGTCGGGGTCACTTCCCAAAGCCCCCCACAGGAGGTGGCGCCCCCTCAGCCCACCCAGCCTGCAAGAAAACCTCGTGGGCGCCCACGGAAGGCCCCGGGTCCGGGCAGGAGAGCAACCCAACACTCCCATCCGCAGGGCACCGGAGAAGTCAAACACACCCCCAGCTGGCATCGAGAAGGCGCGGCCCCCTTCGTCACCCCAGTAGATACCTACTTTGATCAGACGTTACCTACGTCTTGGGGGTTGGGGGGGGAGGATTGTAAAGTCCCCGCTCAATGGGTTCTCTACGATGAACATCCCGTTTTCTACGGTGCCTTCACAGCTGATCCGAGGTTGCACGTACACAACCTTATTATCATTATTGTGATTTGTATATTTATTACCTGTTCATTTGCCTTTGTACATAGTATATGTGTCAGAGTATTTTTGTGTCCAACCAGCTATTGTTAATCATCATATTTTCTATATGCACCTGTCCTGTTTTGTGTAGAGAAATAGTCTGACCTCGGGTCACTTGTAAATTCTTGTACTGGCGGTCTCTGCGTATACGCTGACGTCCGCAAGCTGCTTTATAAGCAGGTTGTTTCATCAATAAACCAGCAGTACTTGTCTTCCTGCTCTTTCTTTAGCACCTCTCACACATCTCCTTAAGATACCTTCAATTCAGCAAATGCATTTTGTTGAGGCTCCTTCCACCTGACTTCATTCAGTTGTCCTTTCTTTGTCCTTTCTTCACAAGAAAGGACTACAAAGGCGTTGTAAGACTTGTGTAGTTTTCACAAACTTACTGTAGTAGCCAGTGAATTCTAAGAATGATCTTATTCGTGTCTTGGTCCTTGGATCTTCATCAGCTTTGCTTCACCCATAGCTATCCTATTACAGCTGGCCTCGTGTCCAAGGAATATCACTTTCCTATGTCTGATATAATGCTTGGAAGGTTGGATAGGCAGTTCTGCTTCCCTCACTCTCTGGAATATGTCTTTGAGTCTCTTGACGTGTTCTTCCCATGATGTTATGTGATTTAACACATTGTCCACAAAATGGTTAGTATTCTTGGCTTCAGCTAGCATCTTCTTCAGCACCCTGTGGAGAGTTGCTGCTTAGTTCATTAATTCAAACAATATGCACTTGAAACTGAATGCTTCTTCTCCCATGATATTTCTTCCATTAGGACCTGCTAATATCCCTGCTCAAATCTACCTTGGAGAAAAATTTGTTGCTATGAAGTTTCACCATCATAGCCTTTGCATCTTCCATTGGATCATTGTCAAAATGATGAACCGGGTAACACCACCCGGTTTATTATTCTGGCGAAAAAACAATGGTATTTCTGGGGGTGAATGCAATGAGACAGAATAATATGCAGGCTTCGTGATGGTTGCGCATCCTTAGTGAGAATGACATTCCATTTCTTATCGTTCAATTTGAGGATGGCCACCATTGTGGATAGCATCTCATGCATGACCATGCTATTGTTCTCCCTGTATTTTCACCGTGTTACACTGTAAAGTGGCTATTGTTCATTTATTATGGGCAAAACTAAAGACATCATCTGAAGTTATCACCAAAGTAATAGCTTTGAAGGAATCTGGCCCTCAAATCAAAGATATAGTGTATCAGTGTAAGTGAGAGAAGTGTTCAGAAGTAGGTGGTGAGGTTCAGGGAGGGTGGTAGTTAGGTCACCCCTAAGCCTTGGAAACGGCCTGGACGCCCTCATAAAGACCTGTAAAAGGCTACAAGTGTGCTGAAGAGGGAGTTAGAGAAAAAACCTCGTTTAACGGCTTGCATACTGAAGGAATCGAATCCTGGTGTGTCCGGTGAGTTTCCTGTTCAAATGGTAAGTTGGCACGTGAATGTACTTGGATACATGTGCCACCGCCTGACAAAGAAACCCCTTTTGAGCCTTCAGCAGAAGCGTTGTAGGGTTGCTTTTGCTAACAAATACTTGAATTGGAACGAGGACGACTGGCTTGACATTCTTTGGTCGTCTGAAGTAACATTTACTGTGACTGCAGGAAGAGAAGGACACATGTACCGTTATGCTGGCAGTGACCCTCTTGACCCACGCTGCCTTTGTGGGACTGTAAAACACCCCAATTCTTTGATGGTCTGTTAAATGACCATCTCCCAGTCATTTGAGTTAAAGGGGGCCCCACATCTTTCAGCAAGATGGGGCACCATGTCACATTGCCAAATTGGTCATGTAGTGGCTTAGAGATTGTGAAATTCCCTTTATAGATGACTGGCCTGGAAGTAGCCCTGACATCAACCCAATAGAAAATTTGTGGCACATTATAAAGAGGGCATTGCAAGGCAAGGACGTCAGCTCCCTCCCCCAAATTTGAAGCTGCCATCAGAGAGGCATGGGCAAACATATCCCCAGAAACCCTTTGAAATCTTGCCCTATATCACTCCCTAAGTGCCTGAAGGAGGTAAAGAGTAGGAAGGGAAACCCCACAAAATATTAAAGGTAAGGAAAAATGTTTTCATGTACTTGCTATGAATTTCTTTCTTTAAGGTATTGGTATGACAGCTGTCTAACAACTACCCGGTTTATTATTTTGATGAGTACTGTAGTCAATGGTAATCACATAGTACCTATTCTATCCATCATTTTTCCTGACCCATCACTAGTGGTGAATAATATGCAGACATTGACCTGGATCAATTTCTTTCTACTCAGCTCCTTATTAGTGTACCACAAAGGACACATTTTTTCTCTGACTGGCTTCTCTGACATCACTTTGATGTGATGGTTTCCCAGAGAGGTCTTTCCTGGATTGCTGCTTAATATATCTATGGTCTTCCAGTAACTGCAATACCTGCCTCTATTGCTGCTTGCTAGTTCATTGCAAAAATTGACATCTTTGTACATCTCTTCTTTTATCTGTGGTAAAAATTCCAACCAGCCCTCATCTGAAATTACTTGGTCCCCATTGGCTTCCCCCTTGTTGATGGTGAACGCTGCTGCTGCTCCATTCACTTCCCTCTCATTATAGCTGGTCAGGATGTTTGCAGGCAGTCTTCAGTTCTTATGGCCCTCTCCACTGCAGTATCAGCTTGTTTGCTTTTGTGGGTAATAAAACTATCACTATCTGTCCTGTTTTGAATTGACAATCTCTGGTTCTCTAGTTGTGGTGATGCTTCTGTCGTCCCTTTGCTGTGTTCAGTCTCTGCCTGGCTAGTCAGCATGTCTTTTCCTGTTGATTCCTCAGCTCTAAATGTGCTGGTAGTATTGTGCACTTCATCCCTACATTCTCTGTCCCATAATTCCTCAAGAGTCTGTCCCTAAGGTATGGTGCCATTTTGGCTGAATAAGTACTTACAGACTGTTCCTTGATGAGCAAGTCTGCTATATCATTTAATTCTTTTCAGCATTTAGTCATTTCAAACCACATGTTAAAATATGTCTTTTGTCTGGCTACCCACTGATTGGCAGGCTCAACTTGCTCTGTTTAGTCTTACAGAATTTCTCCCTAAATCTTTCTTCATTCACCTTGTATCTCTTCAAAAGTGCTCTTTTTAGGCTATCATAGTTCAAAGCTTCATCACAAAGCATACTAGAAAAAACCCTTACCAGGTGGTAATGTACCGAAACAAATATCTCACTAATCCTTAGGCCAACCTTGTCTCTCTACAAAACCCTCAAATCTTTTGGTGGAAGTGTCCCTGTCTTCATGCATCTCACTAAATCTGGGTAACTTTGGCTTTGCAGTAACTACAGGGGTACTAGTGAAGCAACTTCTTGTCTTGGGTAGTTATGCTTGAAGTTCTTGTGCACTCTGCCTTTCAGCCTCTTCCATCTGCTTGTCACCCTGCATGGGCCAGATCTTTCTGCTCCTTCACAAGGTCTCCCATTTCTGGGTTTTCCAAACCTAATGGCCCTGCCAAGTTCTACAAGCTTCACCATCTCATTTGCTGCAACGATGAAATTAAATTTAAATGAACACAGTAAAATCACACCAAAGCACTGCCATTTAAAATATCCTGTCACATCAGCCAATTTTGTCACACAATGGTGTTAGGCAATGGTGTTAGGCAAGGCCTTATACATGGCGTGACTAAAACTCGAAGTATTCATAAAAATACGATGTTTATTTGCAACACTAGCAAATACATATCTCCAGAGGTACCAATAGAGCTGGTAGTCTGGGACTGCTCTAAAAAGATAATTAGAACTGCATGTGCAGTATTCGTCTTTCTATATACATGAGATGACAGGAAACTTGAGACTCGCCTTGACTTTTCTAGTCTTGTCTTCTGTGCCTTGTCTTGGCTTCTCTATCTTGCCGAAACTGGGCATGGGGTACTATTTATATGATGGCTTCCAGATCTCAAAAACTCTTGCATACATACACATACCTTTACACACTACCATGGACAGTAGACATTAAATAATCTAGGTCAACTTGACCTGGAAATATCTCAAATAAAATATGTGTAAATTCTAAGAAAATCATATTAAAATGATCATAAACAAATAAAATATACGAAAATTTTACTGGCATCTTACTAAACAATTAAATGATCAAAAATAAACATATGTGTGAAATTAAAAAAAATAACTAAAATTCCAGAACGTTACAGAAAACTAAAGATATCTATTCTCAAAACTGCAATATAGAAACGATACCCAGGAAACCAAACAAAAGTAAAAAAAATCCACTTGGTGATTTATACTTTGGTATATACTATGGCTTAACCTGCCAGAAAATGTCATGCATAAACCTACTGAATTAATACCACAGATTAACCTGTCAGTGACACTATATCCTATCCTGCTACAAAGATAATCTAACCTGTTTCAATAACTCAGTGACTTAATCTGGAATAGGGACATAACAGCCTGGCCTGGCACAAGTACATCATACTCAAACCCATTACATGAGCAACGATGCTGAACCCAAACTGTTGCAGGGACATCATAGTCTAACTTACTCGTTTACTTGTTTTGTTTTGATTCTTGCCCACTCAGTGGGAGTAGATGCTTTTCAGATTTGCACCTCTGTATCAATTCATGTTTGTTTATTCTATAAGTTTCAGGAATCCCGATTTTGCTTGTGAAGAGGTTACTAGTTTTCAATGTTTTTGATATATTCTTCAAACAATTACTCAAAAATCTTTTAATGAATTCAAAACAATAATCATAGTTCCTTAGAAACTGACGCCTGAGATGTACCTCGGCCTCCTAAAGTCTCCCATTTCCTACTATCAAACTTTCATCTTATATTAAGACTCTTTAATTTCCATCAGTTTATTACTTATAAAAACAATTCATTTGTACTGACTTAGAATCAACATTAATGTCATTACTCTTTCTGATCATCTCAGTCAGCTCCTCTCATGTTTTACAGCATCTCTCCTTCATCCATTATTCACGTCAGACTGCTGAAATCTCACATGCAATTTATGCACTTTTTAACCTTGTTCTTGTGATTGGCTGCAAACTTGCCACAGTGATTGACTGTACATTTGCCACAGTGATTGGCTGCACATTTGCCACAGTGATTGGATGCACATTTGCCACAGTGATTGGCTGCACATTTGCCACAGTGATTGGCTGCACATTTGCCACAGCTTTAATCAGTCCACAGTACTCTTACATTAGATATACCCCCCTCATGTTTTGCCTTATCATGATTCTTCTCAATGAGATATCTCATAATTGGATCACATTTAATGTACAATGGTTAGTATTCTCAGCAACTGGCTTTCCAAAAATACTTGAGTTCTTGTATTCAAAATTCTGGACATTCTAAAAAATATATATATTTTTTGCAAGAAGGTTGCTAATGATATTGTCCTTTGACTCTTCATTTGATGGATCGTTTAACACGACTTTAGGTAAAAGCTTCTTCACCTTCATTACAGTTACAACGTCAGCATTATGTGGAGCATCATCTCTCCCTCTTAAAATTCATAGCTATTTTCTTCTCCGTAAATCTACTGTAAGCAACTTGACGTCCTCCTGAACCTCAACTCTGTCTGTCTCTGTCTTTTACATTACTGATCTTCAAATTTAACTATTAAGGTGTACGAGCATTGACCATCTCTCCGATCTTACAGATAACCTCATTGTTCACTTTATCCGCCTGTAAAGCAATATGATAAACTGTCTGCCCTAAATTTTTCCAAAGATTTCTACTTCTATTAAGACCTGTCTTTCCCTTAATTCCCCATGGAAAGAATAGCAAACAGTTATCATAGGATGGAATTCATAATCATACTGCATTAGCCTCAGTTACTATATAGTTTCGAGGCAATCACAAAGCACCACGGGCTGAACACTACATGTGGCAGCGAAAAACATGTTGGACAACCTTCACTGTTCACTACTCCACTAACTAATCCATCACCAGAGAATATTAAAAAAAAGGAGATGCGGATATGGTAGTCATGAGTGAGTGAACTGAACTGTCTCTACCATGTTGGCATGTTTACTTCTGGTCCTGTAAATAGCTGTAATAATAGAAATGTGCAAAAGCATAAAACAACTTTGGTTGACTTACAGTGTTTTGATGAATTTGACATCTGCCTAGTAAGTACGAAGAGGTTACGTCATTAGTTTGGTTTGTTTATTTGCTTGTTTCCATCTCAGCTGTTAGGTCGATTTCTCAAAAACTTATGTTTGAATTCTCACGAAATGTGACCAAAAGGTAACCCTCCTGATTGGCAACAAGTTTTCGATACTGAGAGAGGCAGGAATGTAATTTTGGGATAAAGGAACATTATCAGGTTCTCTCTCTGAGCGCCTGACGACGGTTACAGCTCAGAGTTGCATTGGATATAAAAGATAATGGAATTAGCTGTTTCAGTGGAAGGAAAAAATTTTCAGCACAACAAGAGTAAAATAAGTGAGGAAGTGAGTCATATGTTCACAAAAAAAAAAAAGAGTCGCAGCAAGAGATATTGTTGAATTAAGGAAGAAACTCTGTCAAGTCATCTCTTTGGAATTGAAGCACTATTGATAAACGTGAAAAGCTGATAAGTTACAAGTACGTTATGAATTACAATACACAATGGATGCTGAATTAACAAGGGGGGGAGGAAAACTCTCCCAAAATCTTGGAGAGAATTTTTAGCTATCACCTGACGCTTTTTCTCGTTAGGCAAAATGATGGCGTTAGATTTTTTGAGGTGTGGGATCCTGTGAGGTGATGCAGTATGTGCGTTCGACGGAAGTGTCCAGGTTCCGGTGGGGAACGTGCGTTTGTGCATGTCTTTTGGGTGGGGTCCCAAGGTGTGAAGGGATTAGGTTGGGAAAGGGAATCATTAGAAGAACAACATTGAACCTTTTTAAAAGTCTCGAAGTACAGAGAGACTTGTATTTTGTGTTTTATTAGTCAAGACTTTGACCTGTGTTTGACCTGTGCAAGTTACAGAATATAACTATATTTGTAAATGGTCTTTGGGGAATTTTTAATATAACCTTTTAATCCATTGCTTACGTCTTGCGATCGAGTTATGTCAGATTTTGTCAAACATTTTAATCCATTTCTTGCAATCTAGTTATGTTAGATTTTGTCAAATAAATTATTCTGGGTAAAGCTTGTTTCACTGTAGACCTGAGAGAGAGAGAGAGAGAGAGAGAGAGAGAGAGAGAGAGAGAGAGAGAGAGAGAGAGAGAGAGAGAGAGAGGATGCAGAGTGGGTACTGAGGTGGTATCAGCAGTTCTTTTCTCACTGCCGCTACCAAGGCTACCAATAGAGGGGACGTCTCGACTTTGTGGTAACAGGTAAGTAATGAAGTTACTTCATTACTGGGTTACAAATGCACATGGTTAAAAAAATGACAACTTTTGATATTGTAATTACTATCAGTGTGATATATGCTGAATTCTTCAGCATATGTTAAGCTAAGTGGCTAAGAAAATGAAGTGGATTTCTGATAACTGTAGCATAAAAGGTCTTGTAAAGTTCTTAGGTGTATGCTACAGAAAGGATTCTAGAAGATAGCAAGCGTATTTCATTGAATAGACCTTTGGAGAGAGAGAGAGAGAGAGAGAGAGAGAGAGAGAGAGAGAGAGAGAGAGAGAGAGAGGACCTCTACCTGGCCCCTCAAAAGTATCAGTCACTTAAACTTTATTTCGTTTTATATCTGGCTTACTGTCATTCTCGTAAAAGGAATATATTTTACTTTTTGCTACTGTTGATATCTACGGAGAACTCTATAGGTATAAAATGGTAAAGGCCATAAAATAACTCACAAGAATGACAGAAAGGTGGAAAGGAGTTGCTTAGTAGAGACCCCCAATTGAAAGCATCTTTTTACAATTCTGAGCTGATTTAGTCACTAATCATTCCTTTTACCACTCTCAAAACAATGAGTCCAAATTTTTACGTTTCTTTACCATTTTTGCTAGTAGGATGTCTTGCTTAAACTGCTTTCGAGATCCCTTTGAATCTGCAGTCATATGTAATCCAGTCAGCTTCTTAGAAACGTTTTATTTGATACTAGCTGACCAAACTGGTGCTGCCTGGGAAAACTCTTAATAACTAATAAACTCTCTCTCTCTCTCTCCTCCCAACACCCCCTCTACTCTCTCTCTCTCACTTCCTCTTCCTCTCACTCTATCCCTTTCCTGTTAAGATAGTTGCTTCAGTTACATTGCCAGCATTTTTGACATTTTATATTTCACCTTCCTCACCCCCACTTCCTGTCGGGGCTGAACTTGGACTTGAAAGGCATCGGGAGTGTCACTATTCATCTCAGTGAGCTCAAAAATCTATGGATTAGACACTAATATCTGTTGTTTTTGGTTATTTTTGAATGTTACCACTTTCCCACCTCTTCTCACCCTGCCTTCCTATCAGGGCTGAACTTGGACTTAAAGGGCATCGGGAGTGTCACTATTCATCTGAGTGACCTTGGAAAATATGGATTAGATGCTAATATATGTCATTTTTTTTACATGTCACCCCCTTCCCACCCTTCTCACTCACCTTCCTATCAGGGCTGAACTTTGACTTAATGGCATCAGGAGTGTCACTATTCATCTCAGCAACCTCAAAAACTATGGATTAGACACTAATATCTGTTGTTTTTGGTTATTTTTACATGTCACCCCCTTCCCACCCTTCTCACTCCACTTCCTATCAGGGCTGAACTCTGACTTATAGGGCTTTGGGAGTGTCACTATTCATTTCTGCAACCTTGAAAACTATGGATTAGACACTAATATCTGTTTTTTCAGTTATTTTTACATGTCACCCCCTTCGGACCCTTCTCACCACCCCTTCCTATTGGGGCTGAATTTGGACCTGAAGGGCATTGGGAGTGTCATTATTCATTTCAGTGATCTTGGAAACTATGGATTAGACACTAATATCTGTTGTTTTTGGTTATTTTTCCATGTCACCCCCTTCCCACCCTTCTCACCCCACTTCCTATTGGGGTTTAGCTTGGACTTAAAGGGCATCGGGAGTGTCACTATTCATCTCAGCAACCTCAAAAACTTTGGATTAGACACTAATATCTGTCATTTTCGGTTATTTTTACGTCACTCCCTTCCCACCATTCTCACCCCCCTTGCTATCGGGGCTGAACTTGGACTCAAATAACATTGGGAGTGTCACTATTCATCTCAGCAACCGCGAAAACTATGGATTAGATACTAATATCTGTTGTTTTCATTTATTTTTACATGTCACCCCCTTCCCACCCCTCTTCCTATCAGGGCTCTACTTGGACTTAAAGGGCATTGGGAGTGTTATTATTCATCTTAGTGACCTCCAAAACTATGGATTAGACACTCATATCTGATGTTTTCGGTTATTTTTACTTGTCACCCCCTTCCCACTCTTCTCACCACCCCTTCCTATCACGTCTGAACTTGGACTTAGAGGGCATTAGGAGTATCATTATTCATCCCAGCGACCTCTAACACTATGGAATAGACACTAATATCTGTTGTTTTTGGTTATTTTTACATATCACCTTCCCACCCTTCTCAACCCCCCTTCCTATCAGGTGTAACTTGGTCTTAAAGGGCATCGGGAGTGTCACTATTCATCTCAACAAGCTTGAAAACTATGGATTAGACACTATCTGTCATTTTCAGTTATTTTTATATGCCACCCCATTCCTACCTTTCTCACCCCCCACCACCTATCAGGGCTGAACTTTGTCTTAAAGGGCACTGGGAGTGTCACTGTTCATCTCAGTGACCTCGAAAACTATGGATTAGATACTACAGTAATATCTGCAATTTTCGGTTACTTTTACATGTCACCCCCTTTCCACACCCTCCACCTTTGGTGCCAGTGATGTCTTACCCACACAGTGTTCTTTTCGAGATAGTAAGTCAAATATGTACTATGTTTGGTTGAAGTTGCTCAATGCATTTTAGTGTATGTGGAACATACACACACACATACATACATACATATATACATCCATGTTTATATATATAGATAGATAGATTAGCAAATATTCATATTCTATAAGAGCCAAACCTGAAAGGAAACCTGTTTATTCTCCCTAAAGAAACATGAAAGGCATCTCCTACTTTGTCTCCTGCGAGCAAGGTTTTAAAGTCTGATGCTTATCAGAGCATATCAGGAGAAAATGGGGTTAAGCCCTTGGAGGGCTTAACCCCAACACAACAAGATTTCAATGCATATTGCAGAATACCGGGAAAGGGAGAATTTTCCATTAGGGCCTTTTAAAGTCCAATGTTCCCATTTTGGGAACGTGACTTTTCTGTAACTTGCTACCTTTATTTGATTAACAGTAACGTTGTTACCATGTCAGCTATAATGTTAGGCACATAATGGACTATCATAAGTGATAAAACACAAATGTTGTGTAATTTAGAATATAACCATTGCTTGACATTTTCCAAAATTTTAGGGGAATAAGTGACCCCAAATAAACATTATATTTCAGTATTAAGAAAATCCGTATATCTTTCATTTCTTTTCTTCATATAGACTGTGAATGTTTCTTCTTTAATAATTTATCATATGCAATACGAATTTTATTACCATTTCATCCCTGCAAGTGTTTTTGTAAAGTGTTCCCTAAATGGGAACGTTGGAAACTCTGGTAAACTGGATACCCTGATTTACTCAAGAACCTGAATGGACGTGTTTGGCTGTACTCTATCAAGATCAAACGTGTAGGCTATATAACTGAGGTACTACAACGTCTTTAGCAGACAGTTTTGAATCCAGTATATTCGTATGATGAACAAGAAGCACTGCAGGTGGAATTCCCTACTACCCATGGATATCAAAGGCTTTTATGGGTGAGTGCTATTATTATTTGGAAGAAGTCCATCTTTCAGGGTAGTGTTATTATAAGACAATTGCTGTTTCAACGGCATTTAGCTTGTAGAGTCTTCTCTAGTCTTCTTATTATATTCACGTCTGCAGGTAGATAGTATAATAAAGTTCCAAAAGACGTGGAAGCATTCTGCTTTTGTTGCTTATTGTACTCTTACATCTTGATGCACATGCATGTGGTCATCTAGGATGGATGGATTTAGCCAGCCTTATGGTGGCAGGGGCTCTTGCTCTTAGAGCAGCCTGTAAGGGTAAAAATCAACAATGTGAGCAGTGAAGTTATGGCCAAAGAAATGAAAAGTTCGACAGGCAGAGTTACAGACCCTTCTAAACCCTAAGGTACCCATCAGTAGACGAGAAAGTGATGATATCAATTCCTGGTAAGTAGCAGATGGCCAGGGAGTGAAGTCTCAGCGACAACTTTAGCTTAGCGACGACTGCAGCTCTGCAACAACTGTGGCTCAGCGACGGTTACAACTCAGCGACGACTGACGACGACTCTGGGTAATGAATGAATGAATGAAGGGGGGGGGGATAGGTTAGAGTGAGGGTTCGATTACAAATCGATTTAAACCCCTGAGGGTCCCCCGGAAGGAAGATAAGGTTTGGAAGGGGGTATAAAGGGGGGGTGAAATGAAGGTATAAGGAGAAGGATAAAGAATGGGACAGACCCATTTGTCATTGTGTATGTAGTGTAATGTTTGTAGTTCTTTATGTTAATGTTATTATTGGTTCGATCTGTGTTGGGTGAAGTGAAATAATGTTAGATACTGTGTCTGGGGGCTCAGAAAGGTTTACTAGTTTCCTAGTTTTAGGCTCCAATATTGGATCGTCCTCCCTCTCTCCCTCCCTGCAGGGGGGGGGGGGGGGCGGGGCGGGAGGGGGGACTCAGACCACGGTGCTATACATGGTTTGCGAATGTGCTTGTGTTAGTGTGTTAGTTTATTTTCGGGATCTATTCCCGATTGATTGACATGCAGAGTGTTAGTTAGAGTTTTTTTTTTTTTTTTTTTTTTGCGGGGGAGGGTTGAAGATACCAGAGTATGGTAGTTCTGGTATTTCCAGGTCACCTCCTTTCCCTTACTTGTTTGCAGGGGCGAGCTAGCTAAACAAGTTCCCGAGGCACCTTGTCTTTCTAGGCATCGCCTTCCCTTAATTTTTTTTTTTTTTTTTTAGGTTAGTTTTAGTGTTTTAGTATTACTTACGCTACAGCAGACTTTCAACTAGGACTATCATTTACTCATTCACTAATTCACTAAGACTCCATTCACCTGCATTTATACAATCACATTATACTAATTTTTTACGTGTACAACTAATTTCTAGCGCCGCACGTTCTGTCATCATCAATTACCCGCGGCCACCGCCCTCTCGCCCACCCTTCAACACTATTACGCATTGCTCCCTCCCATGAACCCCCGTACGCACAAGTATCTGTATTGCAGTAATGATTGATTTACGGTTTGTGCAAGGCACGCATGGTTATTAAGTTGTTATTACCTTATTTAATTTATTTATTTTTATTTATTATTTATTTTCAGTTTCCTTCATCATCATTATCACTGCTGTCACTGTCAACGTCTCTATATATAGGGTCCGGTATTCCGTCCTGAATGTGTCTCGATAGTCGTCTCCACCAGCGGTGCTGCCTATAGTCTTCGTCATCAAGAGAAATTAAACTGTCAGTCGTTAGATCTTCGTCCTGGTCGGATAGCTTCTGCCAAACCTTGTCTGCAAGACGATAGTATCGGAAGTTAATCGCTTCAATGCCATGTCTAGCATGAAGTTGTTCCAATCTATTTCCTCCCAGCTCTCTGTATTGTTCGTCTGTCTGAGTTACTAATCAAACATGTCGGTATGATGGGGTATTCTAATGCTGGTCTGATTAGGGCCTTATAGAGGTGTGCTTTCGTTTTTGGTCTGAGGTCTCCAAACCGTGCCAATTTAGCTTTAGTTGCCCTAGCACTCTTGATCCTTTGCCGGATGTGTGAGTACATCCCGCTTCGGGTCAGGGTGAGTCCGAGAACCTTAGCTTTATGGGCAAACGGTATCGGTCTGTTGTCAACAATTACGTCGTTTGGTCTATTTGCCGAAACCAATAATAGTGCACAGTCTGCCTCTGGCAACCACAGGGGTAAGATGTGTTCTCATGATTGCCTAGTATCCGAGGAAAGTAGCCCGTGAGGTTTTTCAAAATCTTTCCTCGATTCTAGGTCTTCGGCATCGTTCTGGCCTCTTTTTTCAGTGCCAGCATAGCTAGGTTTATGTGTCACCCTTCTTTGTGGCAAAACTTCAAGGAAGAAGTAAATAACATGATTCAAAATGAAGATTAAGATACAAGACAATAGTCCTAAACCGCATGACGAGCCAAGTAGACGGCTCAAGTTATGGCAGTGTATAGGCGCCATCCAGGCTAGAGTCCAAAGATTAATCCACGCCAACACAGCATTCTTTGTCAATGTTCACGAAGATGACTCAGAAAAGATTCTTAATTCAGAGAACAGGACAGTTTTTGCGAATGAAGAGTTTGAGGTAATAGACCCCCAGAATATAATTCCATGAAAACTATAGTAGCAAAATACCTAGACGCTACAACGATAGAATACGGAGAAGACGACCTTAAAGACACTATCGAGAGGAAAAACGAATGGGCTGCAGTGGATGAGGTGATAAAAATCCAAAACAATTCCCACGCCATGAAAATAAAGTTTGAAACACCGAAGATGGCAAAGAGAGCCATAGAAAGAGGATTATTTGTAGCCTACCAATACATTCCAAGTGAACACATAGAAGAGGATATATTTGTAAATTTGTCATTTTGCTACAGATGCTACTCTTATGAGCATCTGCTTAAGGAATGCCCTAAAGATAATAGCTATAAAATATGCTCTGAATGTTCATCACATGATCATACATACAGAGAATGTAAAGAAAATACAAAAAAAATGTGTTAACTGCAATCAACAACATAGAACTTTAGCAGCGAAATGCCCAGCGAGAAAGGCCCTAATGAAAAGAAAAATTCAAGAGATCAAAGCAAACAGAGATGCAACATCCACTACAAGCAACTGTACAAGTTACGCCAAAGTTACAGCCACTAATACAGGAAATTGCCAGGTTAATGCAAACAACATCCAAAATAATATAAGTAGAATACAAGAAGAGACAAGAATCACGATAATAACAAATTTAGCAATAAAACTGGGGCTGCGCCAAGAAGGATTCTACCCCTCAGTAATAAGCAGCATATTAGCAGATAACAATTTACCTACAATACACTTCTCTAAAGAAACAATAAACATGATAGCAAGCACCATGGAAAGGAATAAAAGACAAGAAAACCATACAAGCAAAGCAGAAGATTTACAAGCAACTCAGGATATACAACAAGATATGCAAGACTGCACACAATATGAAGAAAACACAGCAGAGAGCTCAGAAGACGACTCATTAGATGAAGACGTTACACTCGGAATTGAGCCCAGTTAGGACTCGAACTCACCAATCCATCCTTCAGGACGCATAAGTAATTTGCAAGAAACGCAGCATCAATTAACAGAAGAAATACAAGCCTCACTACCAAGCTTCTCAGGTTTCTCCAACTCTCCCATCTTACAAAATCCACAGGGATCAACTTCAGCATCAAAAAGTACTACGCCAGTAGCCAATAACACCAGAAAACGGAAAAGTGAAAGAAAAAGAACAAAATTACTAGACCACTGTAACTCGAATGGACTCAACTCTACGAAGAATTAAAATAATTCAGCACAACGTGAAATCCTGGAAAACAAAGATTTTTGAATTATACAATATATATAGAGAAGAAGACCCTGACATAATATTAATCAATGAGCATGGTATGAAACGAAATGAAACTGAAAATGTTTGGATATAATATATATACGCAAAACTTTGCTGATGAACCCTTTGCAGGAATTGCAATAGCAATCAAGAGCAATATTAATCATAAGATAATAGACGATTTCCAAGACGACTTTTTAGCAGTCCAAATTCGAACTAACAAAGGACCAATAGTGATCGCTCCAGCTTACAAGCCGCCAAGAAGACATTATTTCCCACTTCCGGATGTCATGAAGTTAATGAACAGGAGAGAACAACCTACCTCATTGCGGATTTAAATGCCAGACACCAAATATTTGGATATAGGCAATCTGATTACACAGGACAAGAAATAGTCAGATTAATAAATAAAAAGTATATCATACACTTAGGACCAGATTTCGATACCTTTGTAGCAAATAACAGAAAAGGAAAGCCAGATATAATATTGGGAAATAACAAAATTCACCTCAATATTGCCGTTGCAAGAGGACCAGCAACCTCCTCCGATCATATACCAATGGTAATTACATTGTCAACCAATCCAATAATGATTCCATCCTTAGAAATACCAAATATAAAAAGAGCAAGTTGGGAAAGCTTCAAAAATGAAGTAGAAGGAAAAATGAGTAGACAACCAACAATAAATTCAAATGAAATAGAAATAACAAAAGAAATAGTAGATGGTGAGCTTGAAGAATGGTACAGAAATATAGAGGAAGCAATAAAAAATCATATACCCATAACTAAATACACCACACTTCCACATCCTATTAGTAGTGATAAGTTGAAATTGATACAATGGCACTACAACAACATCCAAAACACAGTACTTATAACAGGGTGGAACAACATATTAACGAGAAGATATGTGTCATTACAAGAACAGTTAGTACAAGAAAACTCAAGATTATATCATCAAAATTGGGAAGACCTAATAAAAAACACAGAAATACAGTACAATAACCCAAAACAATTTTGGAACTCCGTTGCAAGACTGATGGGAAGCAAAACTAATACTTCGCCATACATAAAGCCTGGGAATGAGAAAATATATGATGACAAAGAGAAGGAAGTACTGCACAAGGCCTACTGGCAGGGAATATTCCAGATAAGGCAGGAGGATAACCAAAATTTCGACAACCAACATGAGACAATAGTCAATGAATTCATTGAACAACATAGAAACAAAACAAATCCGCATTATGCAGCTGATATTAGCAGACGCAATGAAGACTGCCCATTAACAAGGAAAATAGAGTTATGGGAAATCAAAATAATAATAAAAAATTTTAAACACAAAGCACCAGGAAAGAGTGGAATTAAGAAGGTCATAATTCAAAATTTACCAGACATTGCACTCGAAAAATTAAGAGAAATATACAACTGGGCCCTGTCAATGGGATATTTTCCAATTATATTCAAGAATGCAATAATGATTTTGATACCCAAACCAGGGAAAGATGCTAGTCAGGTAGAGAATTATAGACCAATATCATTACTTGAAATACCTGGCAAAATATTTGAAAAAATAATTAACAACAGATTAGTGTTGTTCCTAGAAGGTAATCAGCTACACAATAACAATCAATATGGATTTAGAAAAGGAAGAGGGACCCAGATTGCAATAGCAACAATATATGAGAGTATTGCACTATCACAAAGAAGAAGGTACCTATGTAACCTAGTATGTAGAGATATAACCAAGGCATTTGACAAAGTATGGATACAAGGACTTCAATACAAAATATTACATCTCATCCTTCCAGATATTTTTGAGAAAATACTATGCAACTTCATCAAAGATCGAACAGCAGCAATCAAGTCACAAAATTACATAGGGAATCCATTCCCGTTACTAAGTGGAGTCCCACAAGGATCTGTACTCAGTCCAACACTATTCATATTATATACATCAGATATGACTTCACCACCAGAGTACTGTACTGATGTCTGCTTTCCAGATGATATAACTCAAATAATTATACACCCAGAAAAACACACTCGAAGAAGGGATCCAACTTTGAAAAGACAAGTAGCACAAAAAACAATGAACCAAATTGAAAGAATAAATCAATTTGAAAAGAAGTGGAAGATAAGGACAAATAAATCTAAATTCCAACTAGTATCAGTGTCTGCTTACAAACCTGCACAAATAATTTTAGACCAACAACCGATGAATTTTAGTAAAAGCACAAGAATACTAGGAATGCAATTCGGACAAAGAGGAATATCAAGACACGTGAGAGAAAGGCTAAGAATAGCAAGAACACAAAATACAAAGCTAAAACGATTTAGGAATATGAACACAAATATCAAAATCCATTTCTACAAAAGCCTGATCAGACCAATAATGGAATATCCACCAATACCCACGTGTTTAGCATCGACTTCCAATATAAGTGCATTACAAAAATTCCAAAATAAGATACTAAGGTCCGCAGTGAGAAACAATCAAGATGACGATCTGAATATAGAACAAATACACAAAAAATACAAAGTAGAACCAATTAATCAAAGATTATACAGACTGGCAACCAACATATGGAACAAACTAGATCAATACAACAGTGAATTAACAGAAGAATCCGTAGCAGAAGAGAGAAACCACCCAAACAACACAGACCACAGATGGTGGAGAAGAGTATCTTCATATATTCATCGTGATGAACCTCAACCATTATATTATTAAGAAATGCCTTGTGAAAAAGTAATATTTAGAATTTACTATGTAGGTATCATTCAAATTCATTATGATAATTAACATCAAGGTTAAAATGAGGAAATTGGAACTAATTTTTTTATTTTATTTTATGTTTTAAATATGATTATACTAATAAGAAATAAAATTCAAAATATGCAATATGTACAATTTACCATGTTGTTATAATGTAAAATTATTATTGTATTATGTTAATATTAGAAAAATTGTACCCTTACCTAAATAAAATTGTGGATAAACCACACTTGACATTACTCTTACTAATATTTCACTTTCTAAACTATTCCCTACCATGGTTAGCTAGCTAACTGCCCTCACTCTTCTTTCACCCATCTTACCTATCAGCTAAAAAAAAAAAAAAAAAAAAAAAAATTTTTGCAAATTTGTCCTGGTTGGTCTTAATTTTCCATTGTCTTTCGTAGTCGTTGAGTTCAGCAATGTGTTGCTTCGGTCATTTGTCATGATTACTTGTGTCACATCGTCTGCAAATATTAAATTAATACATCCCTCCCTCCCTGCGGCATGTCGTGGATATAAAAAATGTATAACGTCGGTGAGAGAACGGATCCCTGTGGGACGCCGCTTCTCAGTGTAAAGGTGTTTGACGTCTGTCCTTCGAATTTAATGTCATTCAGTCTATCGTCTAAAAAGTTACAAAGAATTCTCGTCATTAAGTCCGGTAAGTCTGCATTAAGGAGTTTGAATTTCAAACCGTCATGCCAGACCTTATCGAAAGCCTTCGAGACATCATGGCTTTGATTCAGTGCTAGCGTTTCGTGTAGTGTTGCTATAGCTGTCTGGGTCCCTCTTCCACGTCTGAATCCGAACTGGTACTTTGGAAAAATGTCACTGTCTTCAAAATGCGTATTTAGTCTGTCATTTAACAGGGTCTCCAGGATCTTCCGAGGTACTTCCAAGAGAGTTATTGGTCTATATTTAAGGGGGTCATGGGTATTGTTTAAGTCCTTAGGGGAAAGCGTCATTCGTCCTCTCTTGAATTTATCTGGGAAATAACCGATACTATATGACATATTAATATTAGTTAAGTCTCGTAATGCAATGGCCGGTAGTTTTGAAAGAATGAGTTTATTGATACCACAGATGCCTGGAGCCTTGTTTTTGAATCGTTGAATTACGTTAATGATGTCCTGAACTTCAAATTTATGTATTAGGTAATTATCGTCATTCAGTCTCGATAAGTCCGTTCGCTCGTACAACGTTAGTCTGTCTCTCTCCATTTGTAATCGTTCTAGTACTCGTGTCTCGTTGTCTGCGTCAAATTGTTGGTTGTCGTCGGGATCAATTTGAAAAATATTTTCCCACACGTCCTTCATAAGTCTAACTTTTTCCTCACTGCCTACTATTTTTTCCCCATTACTGTCAAGCAAGTAGTCACACTGTCTTTTTGTCGATCCTAATAGTCTTTTAATGTCTCTCCAAAACTTTACTACATTCGTATGATCATTGTAATTGAGGTCAACTTTACGTATAGTCGAGTCCCAGAAGTCATTCTGTAGTCGTTTAAATTCTTCAAAGAGGAGGTCTTGAATATATAAAATGATGTCTCTCAGTCGTCTCGTGTACCCAAATTGGTCTGTATGTCTTTTAATGTCCGTGTACTGTCTTTGAACATCATGCTATTTGGCTATGCTAGGCCTTTTTTTCCGTAATATGCAAGCTTCTAGAAACCAGAGGCGTTGGTGGTCTGTTTCTGTGTCTATAATTTTTACAGAATTAATCAACTCATCCCTTTCTGGTCTTTTCTGGTGTTCAAGATTGTAATGGTTGAATGTGTCACCTTCTTGTAAATGAGACAAGAAACGTTTTGATGCGGTAGCTGTCATCCCAATATGTGAGTGGTGGCATCCATCCACTAGGCATGCGAAGTCATAGATGACACTACTTTTTTTCAAATCTGTCTCTAGGGGCGCCGGGTTATTCTTCAGGATGAGGTGCTTGTTCTCATATTTTTATAATGCTGAGCGAGTGTGGGGGGCTGAATTAAGTGCAGCTGGAGCAGCAAAGGGATGAATTCAATACTGCTGAGGGAGTATGGGGGCCAGTATTAAGTGCCGCTAGAGGGGCACAGGGATGAATTCAGTACTACTGAGGGAGTATTGAGGGCCGAATTTAGTGCCATTGGGGAGGTGCAGGGATTAATTCAATACAGGTGAGGGAGTGTGGGGGCCGAATTAAGTGCTGCTGGAGGGGAACAGGGATTAATTTGATATTGCTTAGGGGGTGTGGTGGGCCGAATTAAGTGCCGATGGAGAGATACAGGGATAAAATCAATACTGTTAAGGGAGTGTGGGGCCCCGAATTAAGTGCCGTTGGATAGGCAAAGGGATTAATTCAATATTGCTTACAGAATGTGGGGGGCCGAATTTAGTGCCACTTGATGGGCGTAGGGATTAATTTAATACTGGTGAGGGAGTGTGGGGGGCCGAATTAAGTGCTGCTGGAGGGGCATAGGGATTTATTCGTTATATGAAAACATTCATTCATACAACGTTTTTCTCATCTTAGCTGGCAAAAGCCGCGCAGGTTGGTAGGTGGCCGCAGTAACCCGTCTTTTTCTCTCGCTGAAATTGTCTTCCCCCTTTCTCTCTCTCTCTCTCTCTCTCTCTCTCTCTCTCTCTCTCTCTCTCTCTCTCTCTCTCTAGCCTAACACAAAACTACATTTAATCGGGTATGATTAAATTAAACCTGAGATACAAAAATAAACTTTATATTGCAAACCCAACATAATACTGGTTAAATGGAAATAAGCTAAAAACTGTTATTAAATCCCCATCTCAAATGTCAAAAAACAGAGGTGGAAACAAAATGAAAACCAAAATCTCTTTCCCAACTCCGACACTGAATGTTCCATATTAAAATAAACAGGTCTATAAGTCGGAACTTAAGTTAAGACAGATGTCTAAACAGTCTCTTTATTTCCCATGATTTTGTACCTTTGTGCTTGGTTTTATCCATGTTTCATCTGTCAATTAAAAAAGACCTATTTTACTCAACATGATAGACGGTAGAACAATTCCCATAATATTAAAAAAATAATTCACAAAAGAAAATGTATCAATAATAAAGAAAACCAACATACATAGGTTAAGAGGAAATAATAGAATATATGTCAAGGCACTGAATGCCAACCAGCTTACCTCTCCACAGGTAAATATCAGCTTGAATTTTCTGTGACTATCACTAATGGCTACTCAAGCCTCACTGCTTTCCACTTTTTCAAAAACTCATATCTTTGTCTTATCGGCCACTCCTGTGAAGATAGACGAACACACGACTCCCCACAGACACAGACACACCTTAAAATTTGTAACCGGATTGTTTCTCTCGAAGATTCTGTGCTGCATCTCCTTCTGGTCTCACATGACTTATTTCCAAGTGCCCCCGGGAAGACTGACACTGCTAGATCCTCTCCAGAAGTGCTACATTGCGCCAGAACAGCGTTGAACTCAAAAACTTTCAATTATTCACCCTCTGCATTAAACCACATCTATACTGTGGCATGTAATCCTGTTCGTAAAATTAATTCAGTAATGCTTAGGGAGTGTTGGGGTGCCGAATTAAGTGCCGATGGAAGGACACAGGGATGAAATAAATACTGCTGAGTGTGGGGGCCCGAATTAAGTGGATAGGCAAAGGGGTTAATTCAATATTGCCTAGGGAGTGTGGGGGCCCGTATGCATATTCCTGAAGTCTGGAAGAAAATAAAGATATCGGATATTGGGACCAATCAGAGAGTGATTTGGAGCGGTGACGTCGTGAGACTCCGCCCTCATAGTGTTACCACCAATACACTTCTTAATTCATGCAAAAGCACCAGTTTTGAAAATATAATCTTATATAATAGGTTATAAAATTGGTAACTATAGTTATTATAGATGTATACAGAAAATGTATCAAATATGTAGTACCAGCTAATATTTACCCTGGCGCTTATGCATCATAAAAAGAATGCTCAATGAAAAACTCGCGAAAGAGCTGCTAACCTCCCTGGCAATCAGCTGCTTCATTACATAATTCATGCAGAATCACCAGTTTTGAAAATATAATCTTATATAATAGGTTATAATATTGGTAGATATAGTTATTAAAAAGGTACTGAGATACGCAAGGCCTATGGCAACATTGCTCAATGAAAAACACGCAGAAGAGCTGCTGGCAATCAGCTGCTTCATTACATAATACTTCACCCCTTCAAATTACTTAACTACTCATACTAGCCTAGACATGTAGGCATTTAGTACATGAAGTAGACCAACATAGGCTGAAAGTGTAAGATTTTTGGTACTTCAATTGAATTTTCATTGGAATCATTACACACTTTAGCATGCACAAATTTTGATTTGTTGATCATATATATTTCCACTGCAAATTGATTTGTTCTTAGCTGCTTATATACATATATATTTTCTACGATTGTTTTGTAGTTTTCACTCACTGTTTATGAAATTTACCTATTTAAAGTCAGGTTAGGCTAGAATACAGATGGTAAGAGTCATGTTCGGAGGTATACATGGTGTAAGACAGTTAAATAGAGATCATTATTATGGGTTAGGTGGTTGGGTTTGGTTAGGCTAGGCTAATTCTATGTTGAAATAAGTAAGAAAAAAAAGTCATACCTGTTAATAATATCCAACGGAAATGAGTAGCAAAATCATTCTAATCAAAGAAAAATATACCAGAAAACATAAAATTTACCTTTTAGCATAGATAAGTCGTAAAGTACAAATTTACCATATCTATTGCAACCTAGGCTATGCACAGGTTTTGTTGTGCAGATATCCTTAAACTATGCACAACTTTTGCTTTGCTTATTTTATACATATTACCATTGCAGCCTCGGATACCAACAAGTTTTCCTTTGCTGATATTTCATGGTAAATTTTTAAGTCAACACAGGCCAAGCAACTGCATAGCTTGGAATATAAGAAGAAAAAAAATTATATACAAAAGATTATTCATACTGTACATCATACCAAAGTTGATCGAATCTAAATTGCACAGTTTCGTTGTCAACCAGACACAATAAAAATTGAATAATTCATTTATCTTAAGAGCTGTAATAAATACATAAAATTAATACGATGCTTTAACACTAATCAAAAACTTTTGTGAAGTGAGAGAAATCAAAAAAGCAGAAAATTAGATTCCACCTTTGCATTTGAATTAAATATATGCCAATAAAAAATACATAAGTATCACTATTTTTCACTTAATGATTTGTGCCATGAGATTTTCCATTAGCCACGTTGCATGAAATGTTGTGAGCCAAATTACGGGGACGTTTGGGTTGTGATGGCACAGCCAGCAACCTGTTGGATGACGGTCTTTATAAACACAGTGGTGCAGCTTCTCTTGGCCTGCCAGTTAAGCGTCTTGTGATGGAGGTTGGCTGACAAGGTATCTTACCTCGCCCAGCTCCACCATTCCTTACTGCACTTCCAGTACAATGCAGCAAACTGTTCAGCTGGTTTGGAGTTTCTATTGAATTCAGATGCTTGAGGAACTTCTTCAGTGCCAGGTCTGTATTGCTATTTCCATAGCGCACATTGACTCTTACTAGGAGGGCGGAGTCTCACGACGTCACCGCTCCAAATCACGCTCTGATTGGTTCTAATATATGAGATGATTATTTTCTTCCAGACTTCAGGAATATGCGGTCTGCATTAAGTGCCAATGGAGGGATGAATTCAATTCTGGTGAGGGAGTGTTGGGGGTGGGGCCGAATTAACTGCCACTGGAGGGGCACAGGGATTAATTCAATACTGGTGAGGGACTGTGGGAGGCCAAATTAAGTGCCACTGGCGGGGAACAGGGATGAATTCATTACTGCTGGGTGAATGTGGGGGCTGAATTAAGTGGTGCTGGATAGTCACAGGGATTAATTCAATACTGCTGAGAGAGGGTGGGGTGCCAAATTAAGTGCTAATGGAGGGGTATATGGATGAATTCAATAGCTGAGGGAGTGTGGGGAGACAAATTGACTGCCACTGGAGGGTAACAGGGATTATTTCAATACTGATGAGGGGGGGCCGAATTAAGTGCCACTGGAGGGGCACAGGGATGAAATCACTACTTATGAAGGAGTTTTGGGGGCTGAATTGAGCGCCACTTTAGGGGCACAGAGATTAATCCAATAGTGGTGAGGGGGTGTGGGGGCTGAATTATGTACCACATGCGGGACATAAGGATTAATTCATCATGGGTGAGGGAGTGTGGGGGGCCGAATTTAGTGCCGCTGGAGGGGCATAGGGATTATGTCAATACTGTGGAAAGAGTGACGGGTGCCAAATTAAGTGGAACCTGGGGACATAAAAATTTATTCAATACTGGTGAGAGAATGTGGGGGACCTAATTAAGTGCCACTTGAGGGGCATAAGAACTAATTCAATACTGGTGAGAGAATGTAGAGGATTAATTAAGTGCCATTTAAGGAGCATATGGATTAATTCAGTGCTGGTGAGAGAGTGTGGCGACCTAATCAAGTGCCACTTGAGGGGCATAGGAATTAATTCAATACTGGTGAGAGAATGTAGGAGACCTAATTAGGTGCCACTTGAGGGGAATAGAATTAATTCAATACTGGTGAAAGAATGGAGGGGACCTAATTAAGTGCCACTTGAGGGGCATAGAGATTAATTCAATACTGGTGAGAGAATGTAGGGGACCTAATTAAGTGCCACTGGAGGGGCATAGGAATTAATTCAATACTGGTGAGAGAATATAGGGGACCTAATAGTGCCACTTGCGGGGCATAGGAATTAATTCAATACTAGTGAGAGAACGTAGGGGACCTAATTAAGTGTCACTTGCGCGGCATAGGGATTAATTCAATGCTGGTAAGAGAATGTAGGGGACCTAATTAAGTGCCATTTGAGGGGCATAGGGATTAATTCAATACCGGTAAGAGAATGTGGGGGGACCTAATTAAGGGCCACTTGCGGGCATAGGAATTAATTCAATACCAGTGAGAGAATGTGGGGGACCTAATTAATTAAGTGCCACTTGAGGGACATAGGGATTAATTTAATACCGGTGAGAGAATGTGGGGGACCTAATTAAGTGCCACTTGAGGGGCACAGGGATTAATTCAATACCGGCGAAAGAATGTAGGGGACCTAATTAAGTGCCACTCAAGGGACATAGGGATTAATTCAATACAGTTGAGAGAATGTGGGGGACCTAATTAAGTGCCACTTGAGGGGCATAGGAATTAATTCAATACTGGTGAGAGAATGCAAGGGACCTAATTAAGTGCCACTTGAGGGGCATAGAAATTAATTCAATACCAGTGAAAGAGAATGCTGGGGACCTAATTAAGTGCCACTTGCGGGGCATAGGAGTTAATTCAATACCGGTGAGAGAATGTGGGGGACCTAATTACAGGCTACTTGAATGGCATAAGAATTAATTCAATACCGGTGAAGGAATGTAGGGGACCTAATTAAGTGCCACTCAAAACTAGTGAGAGAATGTAGGGGATATAATTAAGTGCAACTTGAGGGGCATAGGGATTAATTCAAAACTGGTGAGAGAATGTAGGGGACCTAATTAAGTTCCACTTAAGGGGTACAGGAATTAATTCAATACTGGTGAGAGAATGTGGGAGACCTAATTAAGTGCCACTTGAGGGGCATAGGGATTAATTCAATACTGGTGAGAGAATGGGGGGGACCTAATTAAGTGCCACTAGAGGGGCATAGATATTAATTCAATACTGGTAAAAGAATGTAGGGGACCTAAGTAAGTGTCACTTGAGGGGCATAGGGATTAATTCAATGCCGGTGAGAGAGTGAAGGGGACCTAATTAAGTGCCGCTTGAGGGGCATAGGAATTAATTTAATACTGATGTGGGAGCGTTGGGGGCCGAACTAGTGCCACTTGAGGGGAATAGGGATTAATTTAATATTGGTGTGGGGAGTGTTGGTGGGGGTGGGGGCAATTTAATGCCACATGAAGGGCACAAGGATTAAATTAATACTGTTGAGAGAGTGTTGGGGCCCAAATTCAGAGGAATTGGAGGGGCACAGCGATTAATTCAATACTGCTGAGGGAGCATGGGTGGCCAAATTTAGCGTCACTTGAGTGGCATAAGGTTTAATTCAATACTGGTGAGGGTGGGTGGGTGGGGTTGAAATAAGTCACTTGACGGCCACAGGGATTAATTCAATAGTGTTAAGGACTGTAGGAGGCCGAATTAAGTGCCACTTGAACGGGCAAAGGTGTAAATTCAATACTGGTGAGGGAGTGTGGTGGCCGAAATAAGTGTCACTTGAGGGGCAAATTGATTAATTCAATACTGTTAAGGAATGTGGGCGGGGGCAGAATTATGTGAACAGGGATTAATTCACTATTGTTGAGGGAGTGTTTGAGGTCGAATTAAGTGTCACTTGAGGGGCATAGGGATTAATTCATAACTGGGGGCCAAATAAAGTGCAATTTGAGGGGCACAACGATTAATTCAATACTGGTGAGGGAGTGTGGGGTCCGAATTTAATGTCACTTGAGCGGCATAGGGATTATATCAATACTAGTGAGGGAGTATGGGGTCCGAATTTAGTGTCACTTGAGGGGCATAGGGATTAATTCAGTACTGGCTAGGAGGTGTGGGGGCCTGAATTTAGTGTCACTTGAGGGGCATAGGGATTAATTCAATACTGGTGAGGTAGTGTGGGATCCGAATTTAGGGTCACTTGAGGGGTATAGGGATTAATTCAATACTGGTAAGGGGATGTGGGGACCCAAATTTAGTGTCACTTTAGGGGCATAGGGATTAATTCAATACTGGTGAGAAGTGTGGGGTCCGAATGTAGTGTCACTCGAGGGGCATAGGGATTAATTCAATCTTGGTGTGGAGGTGTAGGGCCCCGAATTTAGTGTCACTTTAGGGGAATAGGATTAATTTGATGCTGGTGAGGGAGTGCGGGATCCGAATTTAGGGCCACTTGAGAGCATAGGGATTAATTCAACACAGGTGAGGGAGTGTAGGGTCAGAATTTAGTGTCACTTGAGGCATAGAGATTAATTCATTATGGTGAGGGGTTGTGGGGGCCTGAATTTAGTGTCACTTGAGGGGCATAGGGATTAATTCAATACTGGTGAGGGAGTGTGAGGGCCGAATTTACAGTGACTTGAGGTTCATAGGGATTAATTTAATACTGGTGAGGGGGTGCGGGGTCCGAATTTAGTGTCACTTGAGGGGCATAGGGATTATTTCAATACTGGTGAAGGAATTTAGAGTCACTTAAGAGGCATAGAGATTATTTCAATACTGGTGAGGGAGTGTGGGGTCCGAATTTAGAGTCACTTTAGGGGCATAGGGATTAATTTAATACTGGTGAAGGAGTTTATGTGTCCGAATTTAGAGTATCTTGAGGGGCATAGGGATTAATTTAACACTGGTGAGGGAGTGTCGGGTCCAAATTTAGAGTCACTTTAAGGGCATAGGGCTTATTTTAATACTGGTGAGGTAGTGTGGGGTCCGAATTGTGAGTGACTTGAGGTGCATAAGAATTAATTTAATGCTGGTGAGGGGTTGTGAGGGCCAGAATTTAGTGTCACTTGAGGGCATATGGATTAATTCAATACTGGTGAGGGTGTGTGGGGTCCGAATTTAGAGTGGCTTGAGGGGTATAGGGATTAATTTAATTCTGGTGAGGGGGTGTGAGGGCAAGAATTTAGTGCCACTTGAGGGGCATAGGGATTATTTCAGTACTGGTGAGGGAGTGTGGGGTCCGAATTAGAGTGACTTGAGGGGCATAGGGATTAATTTAAAACTGGTGAGGGGGTGTGGGGTCTGAATTTAGTGTCACTTGAGGAGCATAGGGATTATTTCAATGCTGGTGAAGGAGTGTATGTGTCCGAATTTAGAGTGACTTGAGGGGCATAGGGATTATTTTAATGCTGGTGAGGGAGCGTGGGGTCCGAATTTACAGTTGTGTCACTTTAGGGGCAGAGGGGTTATTTTAATACTGGTGAGGCAGTGTCACGTCCAAATTTAGAGTCACTTGCAGGGCATAGGGATTAATTCAATACTGGTAATTGGGTTTGGGGCCCGAATTAAGTGTCACTTGAGGGTTATAGGGTTCAATACTGGTGAGGTAATGTGGGGCCCGAATTTAGTGTCACTTGAGGGGCATAGTAATGAATTCAATACTGGTAAGGGAGTGTGGAGTCCGAACTTTGTGTCGCTTGAAGGGCATAGGGATTAATTCAATACTGGTAAGGGAGTGTGGGGTCCGAATTTAGATTGAATTGAGGGGAATAGGCATTAATTTAATACTGGTGAGGGGGCGTGAGGGCAAGAATTTAGTGTCACTTGAGGGGCATAGGGATTATTTTAATACTGGTGAGGGAGTGTGGGATCCTAATTTAGAGTGACTTGAGAGGCATAGGGATTAATTTAATACTGGTGAGGGGGTGCGGGGTCCGAATTTAGTGTCACTTGAGGAGCATAGGGATTATTTCAATGCTGGTGAAGGAGTGTATGTGTCCGAATTAAGAGTGACTTGAGGGGCATAGGGATTATTTTAATGCTGGTGACGGAGCATGGGGAACGAATTTGCAGTCATGTCACTTTAGGGGCACAGGGATTATTTTAATACTGGTGAGACAGTGTCACGTCCGAATTTAGAGTCACTTGCGGGGCATAGGGATTAATTTAACACTGATGAGGGATTGTGGGGTCCGAATCTAGTCACTTGAGGGGCATAGGGATTAATTCATTGCTACTTGACGGGTTTGGGGGCCGAATTAGTGTCACTTGAGGGACAAAGGGATTATTTCAATACTGGAGAGTGAGTGTGTATGCCGCATTTAGTGTCACTTGAGGGCGAAAGTGATTAATTGAATACCGGTGAGGGGGAGTGTGGGCCCGAATGTAGTGTCACTTGAGGGGCAAAGGTATTAATTCAATACTGTTAAGAGAGTGTGGGGCCCAAATTTAATGTCAGTTGAGGGGCACAGGTATTATTTCAATACCGGTTGGGGGGTGAGGGGGCCCGAATTTAGTGTCACTTGAAGGGCACCGGGATTATTTCAATACTGGTGAGGGAGTGCGGGGGCCCGAATTAGTGTCGCTTGAGTGGCACAGCGATTGATTCAATACTGTTGAGGGAGTGTTGGGGCCGGAATTTAGTGTCACTTGAAGGGCACAGGGATTATTTCAATACTGGTGAGGTAGTGCAGGGCCCCGAATTTAGTGTCAGTTGAGGGGCATAGGGGTTATTTCAATACTGGTGAGGGAGTGTGGGGGCACGAATTTAGTGTCACTTGAAGGGCACAGGGATTATTTCAGTAATGGTGAGGGAGTGTGGGGGCCCGAATTTAGTGTCACCTGAAGGGCAAAGGGATTATTTCAGTCCTGGTGAGTGAGTGTGGGGGCCGAGTTTAGTGCCACTTGAGGGACAAAGGGATTAATTCAATATTGATGAGCGGGTGTTGGGGCCCCGAATTTAGTGTCGCTTGAGGTGCAAAGGGATTAATTCAATACTGTTGAGGGAGTGTCGGGTCCGGAATTTAGTGTTACTTGAGGGGTAAACGGATTATTTCAGTGCTGGTGAGGAAGCGTTGGGGCTTGAATTATTGGCACTTGAAGGGCACAGGGATTATTTCAATACTGGTGATGGAGTGTGGGCGCACGAATTTAGTGTCAGCTGAAAGGCACAGGGATTATAACAATGCTGGTGAGGAGTGTTGGGGCCAGAATTTAGTGGCACTTGAACGTCACAGGGATTATACCAATACTGGTGAGGGAGTGTGGGGGCCCGAATTTAGTGTCACTTGAAAGGCACAGGGATTATATTAATACTGGTGAGGGAATGTGAGGGCATGAATTTAGTGTCACTTGAGGAGCACAGGGATTATATCAATACTGGTGAGGGAGTGTGAGGTCCCAAATTTATTGTCACTTGAAGGGCACGGGGATTATATCAATATTGGTGAGGGAGTGTAGGGGCCCGAATTAAGTGTCACTTGTAGGGCACAGGGATTATATCAATACTGGCGAGGGAGTGTAGGGGCCCGAATTTATTGTCACTTGAGGGGCAGTGGGATTATTTCAATAATGGTGAGGGAGTGTGGGGGCCCGAATTTAGTGGTTCTTGAAGTTAGCAGGGATTATTTCAATACTGGTGAGGGAGTGTGGGGGCCCTAATTAAGTGTCACTTGAAGGACACAGGGATTTATTTCAATACTGGTGAGGAAGTGTGAGGGACCGAAATTAGTGTCTCTTGAGGAGAACAGGGATTATTCCAGTACTGTTGTGGGAGTGTGAGGGCCGAATTTAGTGACACTTGAAGAGCAAAGTGCTTACTTCAATAATGGTGAGGGAGTGTGGGGGCCAAAAATAGTGCCACTTGAAGGGCAAAGGGATTAATTCAATAATGGTGAGGGAGTGTGGGGGGCAGAATTTAGTGCAACTTGAAGGGGAAAGGAATTAATTCAATAATGTTGAGAGAGTGTGGGGTTCCAATTTAGAGTCACTTGAGGGGCATAGGGATTAATTCAGTACTGGTGAGGGAGTGTGGGGTCTAAATTTAGTAGCACTTAAGGGGCAAAGGGATGAATTCAATACTGGTGAATGAGTGTGGGGTCGGTATTTAGCGTCTTTTGGGGGGCATAGGGATGAATTCAATAATAGTGAGGGAGTGTGGTGTCCGAATTTCGTGTCACTTGTGGGGCATAGGGATGAATTCAGTACTGGTTAGGGAGTGTTTGGTCCGAATTTAATGGTTCTTATGGGCATAGGGTTTAATTAAATACTGGTGAGGGGGTGTGGGGTCCGATTTTTATGTCACTTGAGAGGCGTAAGGATTAATTCAATGCTGGTGAGGAAGTGTGGGGCCCAATTTTATTGTCACTTGAGTGGCATAGGGATTAATTTAACGTTGGTGAGGGAGTGTGGGGTCCGAATTTAGTGTCGCTTGAGGGCCACAGGGCTTCATTCAATACTGGGGGGGGGGAGTGTGGGGACTGAATTTAGTGTCACTTGAAGGGCACAAGGAATATTTCAATACTGGTGAGGGAGTGTGCAGGCCCGAATTTAGTGTCACTTGAGGTGCACAGGGATTATTTCAGTATTGGTGAGGGAGTGTGGCGTCCGAATTTAGAGTCACTTGAGGGCGAAAGTGATTAATTGAATACCGGTGAGGGGGTGTGTGGGCCCGAATGTAGTGTCACTTGAGTGGCAAAGGTATTAATTCGATACTGGTAAGAGAGTGTCGGGCCCAAAAGTGATGTCAGTTGAGCGGCACAGGCATTATTTCAATACTGGTTGGGGGGTGTGGGGGCACGAATTTAGTGTCACTTGAAGGGCACAGGGACTATGTGAATACTGGTGAGGGAGTGTGGGGGCCCGAATTTAGTGTCACTTGAAGGGCAAAGAGGTTGTTTTAATACTGGTGAGGGAGTGTGGGGGCCCGAATTTAGTGTTACTTGAAGGGCACAGGGATTATTTCAACATTGGTGAGGGAGTGTGGGGGCTCTAATTTAGTGTCACTTGAGGGGCGTAGGGATTATTTCGCTACTGGTGTGGGAGTGCGGGGTCCGAATTTAGAGTCAATCGAGGGGCATAGGGGTTAATTCAATACCACTGACCGAGTGTGGGATCCGAATTTAGAGTTACTTGAAGGGCATAGGGATTAATTCAATACTGGAGAGCGAGTGTGGGGTCTGAATTTAGTGTCACTTATGGGGTATGGGGATAAATTTAATGCTGTGATGGAGTGTGGTGTCCGAATTTAGTGTCACCTGAGGGGTGTAGGGATGAATTCAATACTGGTGAGGGAGTGTGGGGTCCAAATCTAGAGTAAGTTGAGGGGCACAGGGATGAATTCAATGCTGGTGAGGGGGTGTGTGGGCTCCAATTTAGTGTCACTCGAGGGGCATTGGGATTAATTCAATACTGGAAAGGTGGTGAGGGTGCCCGAATTTATTATCACTTAAGGGGCATAGAGATTAATTCAATTGTGGTGAGGGAGTATGGGGTCCGAATTTAGTGTCACTTGAGCGGCATAGGGATTATTTCAGTATTGGTGAGGGAGTGTGGCGTCCGAATTTAGAGTCACTTGAGGGCGAAAGTGATTAATTGAATACCAGTGACGGGGTGTGTGGGCCCGAATGTAGTGTCGCTTGAGGGACAAAGGTATTAATTCAATACTGGTAAGAGAGTGTGGGGCCCAAATGTAATGTCAGTTGAGCGGCACAGGTATTATTTCAATACTGATTGGGGGGTGTGGGGGCCCGAATTTAGTGTCACTTGAGGTGCACAGGGATTATTTCAGTATTGGTGAAGGAGTGTGGCGTCCGAATTTAGAGTCACTTGAGGGCGAAAGTGATTAATTGAATACCGGTGAGGGGGTGTGTGGTCCCGAATGTAGTGTCACTTGAGTGGCAAAGGTATTAATTCGATACTGGTAAGAGAGTGTCGGGCCCAAAAGTAATGTCAGTTGAGCGGCACAGGCATTATTTCAATACTGGTTGGGGGGTGTGGGGGCACGAATTTAGTGTCACTTGAAGGGCACAGGTACTATGTGAATACTGGTGAGGGAGTGTGGGGGCCCGAATTTAGTGTCACTTGAAGGGCAAGGGGTTGTTTTAATACTGGTGAGGGAGTGTGGGGGCCCGAATTTAGTGTTACTTGAAGGGCACAGGGATTATTTCAACATTGGTGAGGGAGTGTGGGGCTCTAATTTAGTGTCACTTGAGGGGCGTAGAGATTATTTCGCTACTGGTATGGGAGTGCGGGGTCCGAATTTAGAGTCAATCGAGGGGCATAGGGGTTAATCCAATAATACTGACCGAGTGTGGGATCCGAATTTAGAGTTACCTGAAGGGCATAGGGATTAATTCAATACTGGAGAGTGAGTGTGGGGTCTAAATTTAGTGTCACTTATGGGGTATGGGGATGAATTTAATGCTGTGATGGAGTGTGGTGTCCGAATTTAGTGTCACCTGAGGGGTGTAGGGATGAATTCAATACTGGTGAGGGAGTGTGGGGTCCAAATTTAGAGTAACTTGAGGGGCACAGGGATGAATTCAATGCTGGTGAGGGGGTGTGTGGGCTCCAATTTAGTGTCACTCGAGGGGCATTGGGATTAATTCAATACTGGAAAGGTGGTGAGGGTGCCCGAATTTATTATCACTTAAGGGGCATAGAGATGAATTCAATTGTGGTGAGGGAGTATGGGGTCCGAATTTAGTGTCACTTGAGCGGCATAGGGATGAATTCAATACTTGTGAGGGAGTGTAGTTTCCGAATTTAGTGTTACTTGAGGGGTATAGGGATGAATTCAATACTGGTTAATAGCTGTGGGGTCTGAATTTACTGTCACTTGAGGACCATAGGGATTAATTTAATACTGGTGAGGGAGCGTGCAGTCCGAATTTAGTGGCACTTAAGGGGAATAGGGATTAATTCAATACTGTTGAGGGAGTGTGGGGTCCTAATTTAGTGTCACTTGAGCGGTATAGGGATGAATTCAATACTGGTGAGGGAGTGTGTGGTCCGAATTACGTGTCACTTGAGGGGCATAGGGATTAATTCAGAATTGGTGAGGATTGTTGGTTCCGATTTTAATGTCACTTGAGGGGCATAGGGATTAATATAATACTGGTGAGGAGTGTGGGGCCCAAATTCAGTGTCACTTGAGTGGCATAGGGATTAATTCAATACTGGTGAGGGAGTGTGATGGCAGAATTCAGTGTCACTTGAGGGGCATAGGGATGAATTCAGTACTTGGTGAGGGTGTGTGGGGCCCGAATTTAGTGTCACTTGAGGGCATAGGGATGAATTTGGGGTCCGAATTTAGTGCCACTTAAGGGGCATAGTGATTAATTCAATACTGGTGAGGGGGTGTGGGAGCCCGAATTTAGTGTCATTTGATGGGCATAGGGATGAATTCAATACTGGTAAGGGAGTGTGCGGTCCGTATTTAGTGTCACTTGAGGGGCATAGGGATTAATTCTATACTGGTGAGGGAGTGTGGTGGCCTAAATTTAGTGTCAGTTGAGTGTCATAGGTGTTAATTCAATACTGGTGAGGGAGGGTGGGGAGTGAATTTAGTGTCACTTGAGGGGGATAGGGATTAATTCGATACTGGTGAGGGGTGTGGGGGGCCTGAATTTAGTGTCACTTGAGGGGCATAGGGATGAATTCAATAATGTTGTGGGTGTGTGAGGACCGAATTTAGAGTCACCTGAGGGCCAAAGGGATTAATTCAATACTGGTGAGGGGGTGTGGTGGGCCGAATTTCATGTCACTTGAGGGGCATAGGGATTAATTTACTACTGGTAATTGGGTTTGGGGCCCGAATTAAGCGTCACTTGAGGGGTATAGGGTTCAATACTGGTGAGGTAATGTGGGGCCCGAATTTAGTGTCTCTTGAGGGGCATAGGAATGAATTCAATACTGGTAAGGGAGTGTGGAGTCCGAATTTTTTTGTCGCTTGAGGGGCCTAGGGATGAATTCAATACTGGTGAGGGAGTGTGGGATTCGGATTTAGTGTCACTTGAGGGGCATAGTGAATAATTCATTACTGTTGAGGGAGTGTGGGGGTCTGAATTTTATGTCACTTGATGGGCATAGACTTTAATTCAATACTAGTTAGGGGGTGTAGGGGCCCGAATTTTCTGTCACTTGAGGGGCATAGGGATTAATTCAACACTGGTGAGGTAGTGTGAGGTCTGAATTTAGTGTCACATGTGGGGCATAGGTATTAATTCAACACTGGTGAAGTAGTGTGGGGTCTGAATTTAGTGTCACTTGGGGGCCATAGGGAAGAATTTAATACTGATGAGGGAGTGTGCTGTCCGGATTTTGTGTCACTTGAGGGTCATAAGGATGAATTAATACTGGTGAGGGAGTTTGGGGTTATAGGGTTCAGTACTGGTGAGGTAATGTGGGGCCTGAATTTATTGTCACTTGAGGGGTATAGGAATTAATTCTGTACTGGTGAGGGAGTGTGGGTTCAGAATTTAATGTCATTTGAGGGTCATAGGGATTAATTCAATACTAATGAGGGGTGTGAGGGCCCAAATTTAGTGTCAGTTGAGGGTCATAAGGATTAATTCAATTCTGGCGATGGAGTGTGCGGTCCAAACTTAGTGTCACTTGAGGGGCATAGAGATTAATTCAATGCCGGTGAAAGAGTTTGGGGTCCGAATTTAGTGTCAGTTGAGGGGCATAAGGATGAATTCAATACTGGCGAGGGAGTGTGGGGTCCAAATTTAGTGTCACTTGATGGTCATAGGGATGAAATCAATACTGGTGAGGGGATGTGGGGTCTGAATTTAGTGTCACTTGAGGGCCATAGGGATGAATTTAATACTGATGAGGGAGTGTGCTGTCCGGATTTTGTGTCACTTGAGGGTCATAAGGATGAATTTAATACTGGTGAGGGAGTTTGCGGTTATAGGGTTCAATACTGGTGAGGTAATGTGGGGCCGGAATTTATTGTCACTTGAGGGGCATAGGAATTAATTCTGTACTGGTGAGGGAGTGTGGGTTCAGAATTTAATGTCACTTGAGGGTCATAGGGATTAATTCAATACTAATGAGGGGTGTGAGGGCCCAAATTTAGTGTCAGTTGAGGGTCATAAGGATTAATTCAATTCTGGCGATGGAGTGTGCGGTCCAAACTTAGTGTCACTTGAGGGGCATAGAGATTAATTCAATGCCGGTGAAAGAGTTTGGGGTCCGAATTTAGTGTCAGTTGAGGGGCATAAGGATGAATTCAATACTGGCGAGTGAGTGTGGGGTCCAAATTTAGTGTCACTTGATGGTCATAGGGATGAAATCAATACTGGTGAGTGGGTGTGGGGTCTGAATTTAGTGTCACTTGAGGGCCATAGGGATGAATTTAATACTGATGAGGGAGTGTGCTGTCCGGATTTTGTGTCACTTGAGGGTCATAAGGATGAATTTAATACTGGTGAGGGAGTTTGCTGTTATAGGGTTCAATACTGGTGAGGTAATGTGGGGCCCGAATTTATTGTCACTTGAGGGGCATAGGAATTAATTCTGTACTGGTGAGGGAGTGTGGGTTCAGAATTTAATGTCACTTGAGGGTCATAGGGATTAATTCAATACTAATGAGGGGTGTGAGGGCCCAAATTTAGTGTCACTTGAGGGTCATAAGGATTAATTCAATTCTGGCGATGGAGTGTGCGGTCCAAACTTAGTGTCACTTGAGGGGCATAGGGATTAATTCAATACCGGTGAGAGAGTTTGGGGTCCGAATTTAGTGTCAGTTGAGGGGCATAAGGATGAATTCAATACTGGTGAGGGAGTGTGGGGTCCAAATTTAGTGTCACTTGATGGTCATAGGGATGAAATCAATACTGGTGAGTGGGTGTGGGGTCCGAATTTAGTGTCACTTGAGGGGCATAGGGATGAATTCAATACTGGTGAGGGAGTTTGAGGTCCGAATTTAATGTTACTTGAGGGGCATAGGGATTAGTTCAGTGCTGGTGAGGGAGTGTGGGGTCGGAATTTACTGTCACCAGAGGGGCATAGGGATTAATTCAATACTGGTGAGGGAGTGTGGGGTCCGAATTTAGTGTCAGTTGAGGGGCATAGGGATGAATTCAATACTGGTGAGGTTTTGTGGGGTCCGAATTTAGTTTCACTTGAGGAGCATAGGGATGAATTCAATACTGGTGAGGGAGTGTGGGTGCCCGAATTTAGTGTCACTTGAGGGGCATAGGGATGAATTCAATAATGGTGAGGGAGTTTGGGTGTCCAAATTTAGTGTCACTTGACGGCATTGGGATTAATTCAATACTGGTGAGGGAGTGTGTGGCCCGAATTTAGTGTCAATTGAGGGGCATAGGGATTAACTCAATACTGGTGATGGAGTGTGGGTGCCCGAATTTAGCATCACTTGATGGGCATAGGGATGAATTCAATACTGGTGAGGGAGTGTGGGGTCCGAATTTAGTGTCACTCGAGGTGTATAGTAATTAATTCTACATTGGTGAGGTGGTGAGGTGGCCCGAATTAAGTGTCAGTTGAGGGGCATAGGGAATAATTCAATACTGGTAAGGGGGTGTGGGGCCCCGAATTTAGTGTCACTTGAGTGGCATAGGGATGAATTCAATACTGATGAGGGAGTGCGGGGTCTGAATTTAGTGTCACTTGAGGGGTATAGGGTTGAATTCAATATTGGTGAGGGGTGCGGAGTCCGAATTTACTGTCACTTGAGGAGCATATGGATTAATTGAATTCTGGTGAGGGGGTGTGGGGTCCGAGGTTAGTGTCACTTGATGGACATAGGGATGAATCCAATACTGCTGAGGGAGTTTGGGGTGCGAATCTAGTGTCATTTGAGTGGCACAGCGATGAATTCACTACTGGCGAGGGAGTCTTTGGCCTGAATTTAGTGTCACTTGAGGGGCATAGGTATTTATTCAAGTCTGGTGAGGGTGTGTGGTGTCCGAATTTAGTGTCATCAGAGGGGCACACGGATTAATTCAATACTGGTGAGGGAGTGTGGTGTCCGAATTTAGTGTCACCAGAGGGGCATAGGGATTAATTCAGTACTGGTGAGGGGGTGTGGGTGGCCGAATTAGTTTTACTTGAGGGGCATAGGGGTTAATTCAATACTGGTGCAAGAGTGTAAGGGACTGAATTTAGCGCCACTTGAGGGGCATAGGATGAATTCAATACTGCTGAGGGAGTGTGGTGGCCAAATTAAGTGCTGCTGAAATAGCACAGGGGTGAATTTAATATTGCTGAAGGAGTGGGTGAGAGGCCGAATGAAGTGCTCTGGAATGGTACTTGGATTAATTCAGTACTGCTGAGTGACTGTGGAGCGCCGAATTTAGTGCAGCTGGATTGGCGTGGGGATGAATTCATCATGGCTAAAGGAGTGTGGTGGCCGAATTACGTATCACTGGTGGGGTCCAGGGATGAATTCAGTATTGGTGAGGGAGTGTGGGAGGTTGAATTAAATGCTGGTGGAGAGGCACAAGGATTAATTCTATACTGCTGAGGGGGTGTCGGGGGTTGAATCTAGTGCCGCTGGAGGGGCGCAGGGATTGATTCAATGTTGCTTGGGGAGTACGCTGGGCCGAATTATGTGCCCCGGAGGGACACTGGAATGAAGTCAGTACTGTTAAGGGAGTGTGGGAGCAGCATTAAGTGCTGCTGGATAGGCACAGGGATTAATTCAGTCCTGCTGAAGGAGTGTGAAGGGCCGAAGTAAGTGCCGCTGGAGGGGTTCAGGGATTGAGTTAATATTGCTGAGGGAGTGTGGGGGCCGAATTATGTGCCAATGGTGGTGTGTGCAGGGCTTAATTTAATACTGTTGAGAGATTGCGGGGCCGCCAAATTAAGTGCAACTTGAGTGGACAAGGATTAATTCTATGCTGCTAATGTAGTATGAATACCGAATGAAGTGCTGCTGGAGTTGCACATGGATGAATTCAATACTGCCGAGGGAGTGTTGGAGGGCTGAATTAAGTGCCGCTTGCAGGGCACAGGGATGAATTCAATGCAGCTGAGGGAGTGTGGGAGAGGCCGAATAAGGCGCTGCTGGAGGGGTGCAGGGATTAATTCTATATTGCTTGGGGAGTGTGGGATTCCGAATTAAGTAATGCTGGAGGGGCACAGGGATTAATTCCATACTGCTGATGGAGTATGGGGGCTGAATTAGTCCCGCTGATGGGGGCACTGTGATGAATTCAGTATGGCTAAGAGAGTGTGGGGCCGAATTAATTGCCACTTGATGGGCATAGGGAAGAAGTCAATACTGCTGATCAAGTGGGGGTGGGGGTGGGGGCTGAATTAAGAGCAGCTGAAGGGGCACAGAAGATGCAAGTTTTTATTTTTTCCCAAAGACAAGTTTTTAATCCTTTCTAGAGATGCAAATTTTTATTCTATTCCAGTCACAAGTTTTTATTCTTTTCTGAAGATGCAAGTTTTTATGCTTTACTGAAATCTCAAGTTTTATGATTTTTTAAAAGTTTTCATTCTTTTCCAAAGGCGGAAATTTTTATCCTTTGCCGAAAAAGCAAGTTTTATTCTTCACAGAACATGCAAGTATTTATTCTTTTCTGAAGACGCTTTTTTTTTTCTTTTAAATTGGTGTTGGCCTACATAAGTGATTCCACAGAGACCACATTAATTGAAATGAAGCATAGACTTAAGCAGCCAATTTCGATATTAGGGTAATTATTCACCACAATCCTGCATGTGAAATGCCTACATATAAAATTCTTATATTTTGAGGTAATGCAGGGCATAGGCCTACACGCCAATTTCCTATATTCCGAGGCAATGACAAGGAATAGGCCTACAGATCAAATTCTTATATTTTAGACAATGCAGGAATGGGCTGTGCGTCAATTTCTTATTTCAAATAGTTTTCCACCTGTATCTATTGGAAATAGAGTAGCTTTTAATTAACATAGTAGATCTGACCCCACGATATATAATGTATATGCATACGGTGAAATGTACACTTATAAGCATGTGCATATATTTACACATACACGTGTACTTGCGTCGACGGCCATAGTAAATGTAAAGCCACTTATACCACAGAGAATAAAAGTAAAATCTGTGGGTATGTAGCCGATGGCACACCTAGACCAATCACATGGTTGTCTCAGCCTTACACACAACCATCGAACTGCTCGCAATGAATTATATTGACAATATATTTACAAAAGGGATAACAAATTATATTGCTGTGATGAGTAATTATAAGGCTGCTGTAGCATTTCTATGAAAATGAAGGCTATGGTAGGAAGGCATCACAAGATACTTAACGAAATAAGTAAAATATAAATGATAGCTGAAAAAGTTATGTATGGGATGAAATTATCAAAACCAGTCTGCGAGTAGCCCATGATTCATTTGATTTTGGGGACATTCTTGTAGATTACCCTGTTGGACAAAAGGATATATAAGAGTCAGTAACCTCTCTCTCTCTCTCTCTCTCTCTCTCTCTCTCTCTCTCTCTCTCTCTCTCTCTCTCTCTCTCTCTCTCTCTCTCTGCTGTTAGGAAAATATTCTAGAGTAGACTATATTCATAAGGATCGCGATTACTTTTAATTAAAACAAATTACTAAATTTCAATTAACAATAGCAAGCGGATAATTCTTTACACTAGTATTTTATGAATAGGTCTATGTTTCTTCTGCAATGTTAGGTTACCATATGAGAAATTTTCGAAGACACTACAGGCACCATAACAGCAGCAACAAAAACTAGAATAACCACAACAAGAACCACAATAAAACGACTGGATACAAGATAGGGATAGGCCTATAATCCAAACGTCATTAGCTGCTAAACCGACAAAAAGACATTGGATATTATAGGTCTACGTCATTTTTTAGGATCCCGTTATTTCGAAAGGAGAAAATGTCCTTAAGAAAATTCTCAACAAATTATATCCAGTATGACTCGTATACACTGCTTTTCATCCCACGATTGTGTAAACGATTGCAATGAAATCGATTTTATGACTATTAAAATGTAGTAAAATTTCCTAAAATCAACATGAAATACCAATCTGCATAGCTCTGAGAAAGTCTTTGTATTAAAGTTTAGAATGGCGAACACACTTGACAATATCAGACGGTAATAATTATTCTCCTGTAATTCAAGTGCACCGATTCGAACGTAAGACATTCTCCGTGTTGCCTCCGTATTCAGATGAACCCATAGAGGGTATATATATACCTGGAGTTGGGATCTCTATACCAGTACTACTTAATTCGTTGGTCTTCCACCAGGGCGGCGCTGCAAAGCCTTGCGGCCATCTTTAAAGGTCTGGTAACCCGCAAATTGAATAGGGGCTTAGTGCGATTGTGAATTTTTTTACTATTGTTTATGTTTAATGAGTAAGTGTTTAGCAAATGTTTAGGGTTTAGTGAGTAAGTGTTTAGTGAGCGTTTATGAGTGAGTGTTTAGTGAATGTTTAGTTTAGGGTTTAGTGAATGTTGAGTGTGTAAGTATTCACTGAATGTTTAGTGAGTGTTTAGCGTTTAGTGAATGCTTTGTGAACGTTAGTGAATGTTTATTGTGTAAGTATTCAGTGAATGTTTACAGTGTAAGTATTCAGTGAACGTTTACTGTGTAAGTATTCAGTGAATATTTAGTGAATGTCTTGTGAATGTTAGTGTTTAGTGAATGTCTTGTGAATGTTAGTGTTTAGTGAATGTTTAGTGTGTAAGTATTCAGTTAATGTTTAGTGTGTAAGTATTCAGTGAATGTCTTGTGAATGTTAGTGTTTAGTGAATGTTTTGTGTGTTAGTATTCAGTGAATGTTTACTGTGTAAGCATTCATTGAATGTTTAGCGAGTGTTTAGGGTTTAGTGAATGTCTTGTTAAAATTAGTGTTTAGTGAATGTTCAGTGTGTAAGTGTTTAGTGAGTGTTTAATGAGTGATTAGTAAATTTTCATTGACTGTTTAGTGTTTAATGAGTGTTAAGGGATTAAATGAACATTTAGGGTTAAGTGAATATTTAGTGCTTAATGATTGTTTAGGGTTTAGTGAATGTTTAGTGTATAGAGAGTGCTTATTGAATGTTTAGTTTAATGAATGTTTAGGATTGAGTGAGTGTTTAGTGAATGTTTGGGATTAAGTGAGTGTTTAGTGAATGTTTGGGATTAAGTGAGTGTTTAGTGAATGTTTACTGAGTGTTTATAGCATAGTGAGTATTTAGTGAGTGTTTAGTGTTTTATGAATGTATAGTGAGCGTTTAGTGTACAGTGAGTGCCTAGTCAGTGTTGAGTATTCCGTGAGTGTTTGTTGTTACTGAGTGTGAGTGTAGTAAGTGTGAGTGTTTAGTGAGTGTGAGTGAATAGTAAGGGTGCATAATAATAATAATAATAATGAAGTATAGAACTATGAGCTGGACCGAGACCTTTCAATATGGCCACCCGAGGTCACGCTTGGCGGGGAGATCGCCACTCTATGGGTGAACTTCATTTACGAAAAACAACATTGCAGCATTGTGGAACACTCCTGACTTCATTCATATTTTCCTATTTTTGTACCATTTTTAGGGAGATGTGTATTATGATTTTATTTCAGGGGATAATATAACGTTTCCTTTTGACAATCAGCAGAACGTATTTTAGTTCAGTAAAACAACCATTGCAAAATTAATGATGAAAAGAACCATAGATTAACCGACTTTTCGAAACCATTGCCAACCGGTCAGCTTCAAGGGATGGTAGTGACGTAAGCTGCAAAGAGCAGTGGATTTTGCTATATAGATAAACAGAAAACTCGATTGCACAGAAGAAACTTCGGCGCATTTTTTACTTGTTATTGTTTTGTGAAAGCATATTATTTTATTCCTTTCTGAAGATATAAGTTATTATTTTTTTGGAGAAGTAAGTTTTTATTCTTTTCAGAAATTGCAAGTTTTTTCTTTTTCAGAGATGCAAGTTTCATTCTTTTCCGGAGACGCAAGTTTTTCTGAAGACATGCTTTTATTTATTGTCTGAAGACGCAAGTTTTTAGTCCTTTCCGGAAATGCATTTTCTTCTTTTCCAAAGACATAAATTTTATTTCTTTTCCACAGATGCAAATTTTTCGTCTTTTCCATAGTGACAATTTTTTGTTCTTTTCCAAAGATGCAAGTTTTAATTATTTTCTAAAGATGCAAATTTTTAATATTTTCAGGAAATGCAAGTTTTTATTCTGTTCAAATTATACAACTTTTATTCTCTTGTGAACCCGAAAGTTTTTATTTTTTTCAGAAGACACACCGGTTTGTTATTTAAAAAAAAACGCGAGTGTTTATTTTTTTAAAGACAAGTTTTTATTCTTTTCCAAAAGGCAGAAGTTTTTATTCTTTTTCCAAAAGGGAGAAGTTTTTATTCTTGTCCAAAGACAAGTTTTTTTTATTTTCCAGATACGCAAGTTTTTAGTCTTTCTTGAAGACTGTTTTACAAAAGGCATTTTCTTTCCAAAGACAAAAGTTTTTATTCTTTTCTGAAGAAGGTAGTTTTTATTTCCCTCCAAAGACGCAAGTTTTTATTCTTTTCCAAAGATGCAGTTTTTTCTTTTCCGAAGAAGCAAGATTTTTTCCTTTACGAAGATACATGTCTCTACAATTTTCCAAAGACCTAAATTTTTACTAGTTTCGGAATATGCAAATTTTAATTCTTCTCCAATGACGCAAGTTTTATTCTTTTCTGAAGACCCTACTTTTTATTCTTCTCTGATTACACGAGTTTATTCTTTTCCAGGGATGCAAGTAATTATTCTTTTCCAGGGATGCAAGTGTTTATTCTTTTCCAGGATGCAAGTGTTTATTCTTTTCCAGGGATGCAACTGTTTATTCTTTTCCAGGGATGCAAGTGTTTATTCTTTTCCAGGGATGCAACTGTTTATTCGTTTCCAGGGATGCAAGTGTTTATTCTTTTCCAGGGATGCAACTGTTTATTCTTTTCCAGGGATGCAAGTGTTTATTCTTTTCCAGGGATGCAAGCGATTATTCTTTTTCAGGGATGCAAGTTGTTATTCTTTTCCAGGGGTGCAAGTGTTTATTCTTTTCCAGGGATGCAAGTGCTTATTCTTTTCCAGGGATGCAAGTGTGTATTCTTTTCCGTAGATGAAATACTGTTTTCAGGAGAGTTATTATTCTTTTCTGAAGACGCAAGTTTTTATTTCTTTCCAGAATATAAGTTTTATTCTTTTCCAAAGATGCAAAATTTTGTTCTTTTCCGAAGACACAAGTTATTCTTCTTTTCAAGAAAGACAAGATTTTATTCATTTCCAAAGTCTCAAGTTTTCATCCTTTTCAGAAGATGCATGGGTTTACTTTTTTTTTGCAAAGATATAAGTTTTTATTCTTTTCCAAATACGGAAGTGTTTATTCTTTTCCAAAGACTCAAATTTTCATTATTCTCCAGGGGCACATGTTTTTATTTTTCTGAATATGGAATTTTATATTCTTTTCCAGAGATACTGTTTTATATTCTTTTCCAAAAGCACTAGGTTTATTCCTTTCGGAAAATATAGGTTTTTATTCTTTTCCAAAGTTTTTATTTATTTTCTAAGTATCCAAGTATTTATTCTTTTCCAGAGACACGTTTTTATACCTCTCTGAAGTCAGAAGTTTGTATTCTTATCCAAAGAAGTTTTTATTTTTTTCCGAAGACAAAAGTTTTTATTATTATCCTAAGATGCAAGTTTTCATTGCCTTCCGAAGACGCAAGTTTTTGTTCTTTTCCGGAGATACGAAGTTTTATTCTTTTCTGAAGATGGAAGCTTTTATTCTATTCTGGAGAAACAAATTTTTCTTCTTTTCCAGATAGAGAAGTTTTTATTAATTTCCAAGCACACAAGTTTTTGTTCTTTTCTGTTGACACTAGGTTTTTATCTTTTCCAAAGATTCAAGTTTTTCATTCTTTTCCAAACAACAAGTTTTTATTCTTTTTGAAGTTTAAGTTTTTATTCTTTTCAGGAGATGCAAGATTTATACCTTATTGAAATGCAGGATTTAATTCTTTTATTGAGGTGCAGGTTTTTATTCTTTCTAAAAGAAGCAGGTTTTTATTCTTTTCTAATTACAGAACTTTTGTTTCCCAGACCCAAAAGATTTTATTCTTTTTAGAAGATGCACGGGCTTATTCTTTTACACAGATGCAAATTTTTATTCTTTTCTGAAGACAAGTTTTTATTCTTTTCCGAAGACACAACTATTTATTATTTTTCGGAGGCACAAGTTTTTATTTTTCCTTAAAACATTTCTATTCTTTTCCGAGGACACAAGTTTTATTCTTTTCTGAAGATGGAAACTTTTATTCCTTTCCCAAGATGCAATTTGTATCCTTTTCCAAAGATGCACTTTTTTCCTTATCCGAAGGCACAAGATTTATTTCTTTCTGAAGACCCACTTCTGTTCAAAAGGCGCAAGTTTTTATCAAGTTCTGAAAACACATTTTAATTTTTTTCTGAAGACTCAAGTTTTTATTATTTTCTAAAGATTTATGTTTTTATTTTTCTCTGAAGAACGAAGTTTTTATTATTTTCCTAAGACCCAAGTTTTGATTTTTTCCGAAGATGCACGTCTTTATTCTTTTTTTGAGGACCCAAGCTTTTATTCTTACCTTAAGATACAAGCTTTTATTTTTTTCTGAAAACAAACATACTTATGCTTTTCAGAAAACTGAAGTTTGTATCGTTTTTGGGAGACTAAAGTTTTGATTTCTTTCCAAAGATACACTTTTTCATTCTTTTCTGAAGACACAAGTTTTTATTTTTTTCAGAAGATGCAAGTCTTGATTCTTATTGGAAGACATAAGTTTTTATTCTTTTCCGAAGACAAGTGTTTATTCTTTTCCGAAGACACAAGTTTTTATTCTTTTCCAAAGAGGGAAGTGTTTATTCTTTTCATTATTTTCCCGAGATGCAAGATTTTATTCTTTTCTGAAGATGATAGTTTTTATTTTTTTTTCCAAAGATAAACTTTTATTTTCCTCTCCGAAGAAACAGGCTTTTATTCCTTTCCAAACATGTTTTTGTTTGTTGCGAAAGACAAGTTTCTATTCGTGTCCAAAGACTGAAGTCTTAATCCTTTTCTGAAGACACATGTTTTAATTCTTTTCTGAAGACACAAGTCTTTCTACTTTTCCAGAGAGATAAGTTTTTATTCTTTTTAGGAGATATAAGTTTCCATTCTTCTCGTTTTATTCTTCTTTTCTGGTTATGAAAATATTATTCTTTTGCAGAGAGGCAAGTGTTAACCTTTTCTGAAGGTGTCAGATTTTTTCTTTTTGAGAGACTCAAATTTTTATTCTTTTCTCGAGACGGAGATTTTTATTCTTTTCCGAAGATGTCAGTTTTTCTTCTTTTCTTGAGAATAAAATTTTAATTCTTTTAAGAGAAACAAGTTTTATGCCTTTTTAATTAAACAAATTTTATTTTTTCCCTACATAAAACTTTTTATTGTTTTCAGGAGAGGCACAGCTTCATTCTTTTACAAAGATATAAGTCCTTAGTCCTTTTAGAATGCTTAAGTTTTTATTCTTTTCGAAGACTCAAGTTTTTATTATTCTCCAGAGACGGAAGTTTTTATTCCTTTCCTTATATGTAATTTTTTATTTTTTTTTCCTGAAGACACAAGTTTTTATTTTTTAAGACAAGTTTTTATTCTTTTCCAAAGACACAAGTTTTTAATCTTTTCTGGAGACAAGATTTTATCCTTTTCCAAAGATTTAAGTTTTTATTCTTCTCTGAAGAAGTAAGATTTTATTTTTTTGGAGAGACGCAAGTTTTTATATTCTAGAGAGCAAATTTTCGTTGTTTTCTAAAGACTCAAGTTTTTCTTCCTTTCTAGAGACAAGTTTTTATTCTTTTGCGGAGATGCAACTTATTCATTTCCGAAGAAGAAGGTCTTTACTGTTTTTCAAAGATAAAAGATTTTATTCTTTTAAGGAGATGCAGTTTTTTTTATTCTTTTCTGATTCAGCAAGTTTTATTCTTTTCTGGAGATATAATGTTTTATTCTTTTCAGAAGACGAACGTTATTCATCTTTTGTAAAGATGCTACTTTTTTTCTTTTTGGAATAAGAGAATTTTCTTTTTTTTTTTTTTTACAGTGACGCAAACTTTTCTCTTTTCCGATGGGTGAAGACACAAGCTTTTATTGGTTTTCGAAGATGCAATTTTTTATTCTTTTCAGAAGTTGCAAGTTTTTGTTCTCTTCTAAAGGGAAAAGTTTTTATTCTTTTCCCGAGACAAAGGTTTTTACTCTTTTCTGATTACAAAAGTTTTAATTTTTTACTAAAGACGTAATTTTTTATTCTATTCTGTTGACGCACATTTATATTTTTTCGAAGAAGTAAGTTTTAATTCTTTTCTGGAGAAACAAGTTTGTATTCTTTCCTGAAGACAATTTTACTCCTCTCTGAAGACAAAAGTTTTTGTTCTTTTCTGAAGATGGAAGTTTTTATTCTTTTCCAAAAGGGCAAGTTTTAATTCTTTTCCAGTGACGCAAGTTTTTGTTCTTTCCTGAAGACACAATTTTACTCCTCTCTGAAGACACAAATTTTTATTCTTTTCTGAAGATGGAAGTTTTTTTTCTTTTCCAGAGATGCAAGTTTTTATTCTTTTCTAAATATGCAGTTTTTTATTCTTTTCTGAGGACACGATTTTTCATTCCTTTCAGAAGAAACACATTTTTATTCTTTTCAGAAGGCACAAGTTTTTATTTTTAACCAAAGACTCAAGTTTTTATTTTATATCAAAGTTTTTATTATTTTCGGAAAACGCAAGATTTTATTATTTTTCGAAGATGGAAATTTTCGTTCTTTTCCGAAGACTCGCGTTTTTAAACTCTACTGAAAATAAAAGTTTTTATTTTTTCAGACAGTCATAAGATTTTATTCTTTCCAGGAGATGCAAGTTTTAATTCTTTTTCTAAGACAACTTTTTATTCTCTTCCGAAGACACTTTTTTTATTCTCTTCTGGAGACTGAACTGAAGTTTTTATCACTTTTCGAAGAAGCAAGTTTTATTCTTTTCCAAAGATGGAAGTTATCATTTTTTTCTGAAGACAATTTTTTATTCTTTTTTCAAGACGCATGTGTTTCGACTTTTTTGTAGACGCAAGTTTTTTTTTCTAGAGAGACAAGTTAGTATTTTTTCCAGAGATGCAAGTTTTGATTTTTTTCCGCTGACGCAAGTTTTTATTCTTTTCTGGATAGGCAAAATTTTATTCTTTTCAGAAGATGCCTGTTTATATTCTTTTCTGAAGACATAAGTTTTTTCTTTTTCTAAGACTAATTTTCATTCTTTTCCAAAGACAAAAGTGTTTATTGTTTTTTGAAGACAAGTTTTTATTATTTTCCAAAGATGCAAGTTTATATTCTTTTTTGATGACGAAAATTTTTCTTCTTTTTCAAAGACAAGTTTTTATTCGTTTCTGAAGATGGAAATTTTTATTCTTTTCCAAAGACAGGTTTTTATTCGTTTCTGAAGATGGAAATTTTTTATTCTTTTCCAAAGACAAGTTTTTATTCTTTTCAGAAGACTCAGGGTCTAATTCTTTTCCAGAGACACAGACTTTTATTCCTTTCCGAATACACACTTCAATTTTTTTTCCAAAGACGCAAGTTTTTATTCTTTTCCGAAGATGCAAGTTTTTATTCTTATCCTAAGACACAAACTGTTAAACTTTTCCGCAGTCGGAAGTTTTTACTCTTCCGAAAATGCTGGATTTTATTCTCTACCAAAGATGCAGATTTTTATTCTTTTCTGAAGATGCAAGTTTTTATTCTTTATCCAGAGACGAAATTTAAATTTTTTTCTGGTTTCTGATTACGTAAGTTTTTTTCTTTTCAAGAGATGCAAGTTGTTATTTTTCCTGACGACACAAGTTTTTATTTTTTTAGAGATGCAAGTTTTTATTCTTTTCCAAAGACACAAGTTTTTATTTTTTTTCAGAGATGTAAGCCTTTATTCTTTTCCAAAGCTGCAAGTTTTATTTTTTTTTTCAAAGATGCGAGTTTTTATTCTTTTCCAAAGATGAAAGTTTTTATTCTTTTCCGAAGACGCAAATTGTTTTTAATATCCTAAAGTGAAAGTTTTTATCTAGAGACGCATGTTTTTGTTCTTTTTCGATTAAGCAAGTCTTTATTCTTTTTAGAGATGCAAGTTTATTTTTCAGAAGACACAAGTTTTTATGTTTTATGGAGACCCAAGTTTTCAGTGCTTTCCAAAGGCACATTTTTTTTTCTTTTCTGGCGATGCAAGTTTTTATTCTTTTCTAAAGACGCAAGTTTTTATTCTTGTCCAAAGTTGTAAATTTATATTATTTTCCAGAACACAAGATTTATTCTTTATGGAATTGCAAGTTTTGTTCTTTTCCGAAGATTCATGTTTTAATTCTTTGGTAGAGATCGAAGTTTTTATTTTTTTCAGTAGAAGCAATTTTTTATATTCTTTTCTAATGAAATAAGTTTTATTCCTTTCCGGAATAAAAGATGTTCAGGTTTATTTTATTTAAGTTTTTAATTCTTTATTGGACTCAAGTTTTTATTCGTTTCCAGAGACGCAAGTTTTTATTATTTTCTGAAGACACAAATTTTTATTCTTTTCTAAAGATGGGAGTTTTTATTCTTTTTGAAAAGGGAAGTGTTTATTCTTTTTCGAATAAGCAAGCTTTCATTCCTTTCTGAAGACACGTTTTTATTATTTTCCGAAAATGTATGTGTTTTCTTTTCCAGAGAAGCTAGTTTTTATCTTTTTCTGGAAATGCATGTTATTCTTCTTTTCCAGAGACACAAATTTTTATTCTTTTCCAAAGATGTAAGTTTTTATTCTTTTCTGAGGATGCAAGTTTTAATTCTTTTCTGATTCCACAAATCTCATTCTTTTCTAGAGATAAAAGGTTTAATTCTTTTCTGAAGATGCAAGTTTTATTGTTTTTATTCTTTTCAGAAGAGAAAAGTTTTTAGTCTTTTCCGGAGATGCAAGTTTTTTCCATTTCTTATTATGAAAGTTTTATTCTTTTCCAAAGATGTAAGATTTGTTCTTTCCTGTTGAAATACATTTTTTTTTGTCGAAGACACAACTTTTAATCTCTTTCCGGAGATACAAGTTAAGTATACCTTAGTTTTACCAGACCACTGAGCTGATTAACAGCTCTCCTAGGGCTGGCCCGAAGGATTAGAATTATTTCACGTGGCTAAGAACCAATTGGTTACTTAGCAATGGGACCTACAGCTTATTGTGGAATCCGAACCACATTATAGCGAGAAATGAATTTCTATCACCAGAAATAAATTCCTCTAACTCTTCATCAGCCGGTCGGGGAATTGAACTCCGGCCCATCGAGTGACAGTCCGCAGCTCTACCGACTCATCCAACGAAGAGCTAAAACTTTGTATTCTTTTCCAGATATCCAAGTTTTTATTTTCTTTTTGCAATTCTCAAGCTATTATTTTTCTTTGAAGACGCAACTTTTTATATTTTTTGCAGTTCATAAGCTATTATTCTTCTCTGAAGATGAAAGTTTTAGTTTTCTTATTAAAACTCTAGTTTTTATTCTTTTCGAAAACGAAAGTTTTTCCATTTTTCTGGAGAAGCAAACTTTTCTTCTTTTCCAGAGAAACAAGTTTCTGTTCTTTTCCAAAGGCTCAAGTTTCTATTCTCTTCCAAAGACGCAAGTTTCTATTCTTTTCCGATGATGCAAGTTTTTATTCTTTTCAGAAGATGCACTGTTTTATTCTTTTCCGATGACGTATGTTTTTATTCTTATTTTAATACACAAGTTTCTATTCTTTTCTAAAGACCGAAGTATTTATTGCTTTCGAAAATACAATTTTTTTTGTTATTTTCTAAAGATGCAAATTTATATTCTTTTCTGATGATGCACATTTTGATTCTTTTCCAGTGACTGAAGTTTTCATTCGTTTCTGAAGATGGAAGTTTCTATTAATTTCCAAAGACGCTCGTTTTTATTCTTTTCCGAATACCCAAGTTTTTATTCTTTTCCGAACACCCAAGTTTTTATTCTTTTCCTAAGGCACATGCTTCTATTCCTTTCCGAATACACACGTTTTTATTCATTTCAAAAACCCTAGTTTTTATTTTTTCCTAAGATACTCTTTTATTTTTTCCCAAGAATGCAAGTTTCGATTATTTTTGATGACGAATATTTTTATTATTTTCGAAAGGCTAAAGCTTTTATTCTTATCTGAAGGCAAAAGTTTTTATACTTTTCCATCGTCGAAAGTTTTTACTCTTTTCTGAAGATGCAGGTTTTTATTCTTTTCCATTGACGCAAGGTTTTATTCTTTTCAGAAGATTGGAAGTTTTTATTCTTTTCCTAAGATGTAACTTATTATTCTTTATCTAGAGACGCAAGTGTTTATTCTTTTCTGATTATGCAAGTTTTTATTCTTTTTCAGAGCCATAAGTTTTCATTTTTTCTGAGGACAAAAAGTTTATTGAGATACAAGTTTTTTATTTTTTCAAAGACACAAATTTTTATTCTTTTCCAAAGAGGCAAGTTTTTATTCTTTTCCGGAATTGTAATTTTTTTTTTTTATGATGCCAGGTTTATTCTTTTATGGAGATACAAGATTTTATTCTTTTCTGAAGACACAAGTTTTAAATCTTTTCTAGAGATGAAAGTTTTTTCTTGCTAAGAGAAGCAAATTTTTATTGTTTTTTGATTAAAGAACTTTTATTCTTTCCTTGACCCAAAAATTATTTTTCCTTTCAGAAGATGCACAGTTTATCATTTTATACAGATATAATTTTTTTTTCCTTTTTGAACACAAAGTTTTATTCTTCTTCAAAGAAGTAAGTTTTCATCTTTTCTGATGACAAGTTTTCATTATTTTACTGAGATATAGTTTTTTTAAAAATTTCTGAAGACTCATTTTTATTCTTCTCTGGAGATGGAATTTCTTACTTTTTCCAATGATGCAGTTTTTGATTCTTTTAAGAAGACAAGGTTTTATTCCTTTCTGAAGACAAATGTTTTTATTCTTTTAAGGAGACTCATGTTTTTACTCTTTACTGAAGACGGAAGTTTTTATTCCTTCCTGAAGACAAAGGTTTTGTTCTTTACCGAAGGCATAAGTTTTTATTATTTTCCCAAGACAAAAGGTTTTATTCTTTTCTGAATATGGAAGTTTTCATTCGTTTCCAGTGACCCAAGTTGTTATTTTTTTCCAAAGACTCACATTTCTAGAGATCTCCGAAGACACAAGTTTTTATTCTTTTCCAAAGACTCACATTTTTATAGCAGAGTCCACCCAGCTTTGCAGCTAAGCCCCGCCCACTGCACGCCAGTGATTGGCCAGTTCTGGAAGAGGGAATGACGTCACACTAGTTAGTAGTCCAAATGATTACCAGAACGGATTTGACTCCGTTCGGTCATGTTGAGTTTCGCGCATGAATCACAACACCGCAGATTTGAGTTTCCGGAGTTGTGAAGTCTGCAACTGATATCTCCGATAAAAGATATATCAAGTTATGTATCGTTATGAAGATCTTGGATTATTTTGTGTGCATTTTTTTTATCATGCGCAGCCTAAACACACAAGCATCTTGTTTTTTTTTTTCTCTTTTAAATTGGTGTTGGCCTACGTAAGCGATCCCTCATAGACCACATTAATTGAAATAAAGCATAGACTTATGAAGCCAGTTTCGATATTAGGGAATTCATTCATCATAATCCTGCATGTATATCTTTGAGAAATTAGGCCTACACGTCAATTCCTTATATTTTGAGGCAATGACAGGGCATAGGCCTACACGTAAATGTCGTACTATTATATCATTGAGAAATTAGGCCTACACGTCAATTCCTTATATTTTGTGGCAATGACAGGGCATAGGCCTATTTGTTAGTTTCTTATATTTTGAGGCAGTGACAGGGTATAGCCCTACACGTTAATTCCTTATATTTTGAGGCAATGACAAAGCATAGGCCTACACGTCAATTTCTTATATTTTGAGGCAATGACAGAGCAAAGGCCTGTACATCAAATTCTCATATTATGAGAAAATGACAGGGCATGGGTCTACACGTCAATTTCTTATTGCAAATAGTTTTCTTCCCGTATCTGCTTTTAATTAATATAGTAGTTTCAACTCCACGATATATAATGTATATGCATAAAGTGGAATGTATACGTATAAGCAAGTGCACATCCACATACATGCGTGGATGGCCATAGTAATTGTAACGCCACTTATACCACAGAGAATAAAAGTAAAACTTATGGGCACGTAGCCGATGGCGCACACAGATCAATCATAGGACTGTCTCAGCCTTACACACAGCTATCAAACTGCTCTCAATGAACTATATTGAAAATATATTTACAAAATGGGATAACAAATTCTATTACTGTGATAGTAAATATAAGGCTGCTGTGGCATTTCTATAAAAATGAAGGCAATGATAGGAAGGCATCATAAGATACTTAACGAAATAAGAAAAAATAGATGATAGCAGAAAAAGTTATGTAAGAGAGGATCCAAACCAGTCTGCGAGTAGCCCATGATATTCATTTGCTTTTTGGGGCATTTTTGTAGATTACCCTGTTGGACAAAAGAATACATGAGTCAGTAAATTTCTCTCTCTCTCTCTCTCTCTCTCTCTCTCTGTTGTTAGGAGAATATTCTAGCGCAGACTATATTAATAAAGACCTCGATTACTTTTAATTAAAACAAATGACTAAATTTCAATTAACAAGAGTAGGCAGATAATTCTTTACACCAGTATTTTATGAATAGGTCTATGTTTATTCTGCAATGTTAGGTCACCTTATGAAAAGTTTTCGAAGGTCTAAGTTTATTCTGCAATGTTAGGTCACCTTATGAAAAGTTTTCGAAGACAAAACTGCAAGCACCATAATAACAAAAACAAAAATAAGAATAACCACAATAAAACGACTGAGTATAAGATAGGCCTATAATCCAAACACCATGAGCTGCGTCAACCGACAAAAAGACAGGACATTATAGGTCTACGTCCATTTTATGATCCTGTTATTTCGAATGAAGATAATGCCCTTCAGAAAATTCTCAGCAAATTATATCCAATACGACTCGTACAGCCTATTATACTGCAACTTTAAGTTAAACATAGGCATATACTGGTTTTGTAGAGTGCCGTCACTGCTTGTCATCCCTCCGAATGTGTAAACGATTGCAATGAAATGGATTTTATGACTGTTAAAAAGTTGTACAATTTCCTGAAATCAATATGAAATATCAGTCTGCATAGCTCTGAGAAAGTCTTTGTGTTTAAGTTTAGAATGGTGAACACGCTTGACAGTATCAGACGGTAATTATCATTGTCCAGTGATACAAGTGCACCGATTCGAATGCAGACATTCCCTGTGTCACCTCCGTATTCAGGTGAACCTCATTTACGAAACAACACTGTAGCATCGCGGAACACTCCTGACTTCGTTCATATTTTCCTGTTGTTTTAACCACCTTTGTTGAGATGCGTATTACGATTTTATTTCAGGGGATGAAATAATGTTTCCTTTTGATAATCTGCAGAACGTATTTTAGTTCGGTACAACAACTATTGCAATATTAATGAACATGAAAAGAGCCACAGATTAACCAACTTTTCAAAACTATTGCCAACCAATTAGCTTTAAGGGATGGTCATGACGTAAGCAGTGGGCGGGGCTTAACTGCAAAGAGCGCTGGGCTTTGCTATAGTGATTTCCAAAGGCACAAGTTTTTATTCTTTTCCAAAGACTTACATTTTTAGTGATTTCCGAAGACGCAAGTTTTTATTCCTTTCCAAAGACTCACATTTTTAGTGGTTTCTGATGACGCAAGTTTTCATTCTTTTCCTAAGACTCACATTTTTAGTGATTTCTGAAGACACAAGTTTTTATTCTTTTTCAAAGACTCATTTTCAGTGATTTCCGAAGACACAAATTTTTATTCTTTTCCAAAGACTCACATTTTTAGTGATTTCCGAAGACAAGTTTTCATTTTTTTTCCAAAGACTCACATTTTTAGTGATTTCCGAAGACACAAATTTTTATTCTTTTCCAAAACTCACATTTTTAGTGATTTCTGAAGACACAAGTTTTTATTCTTTTCCAAAGACTCACATTTTTAGTGATTTCTGAAGACACAAGTTTTTATTCTTTTTCTAAGACTCACATTTTTAGTAATTTCCGAAGACAAGTTTTTATTCTTTTCCTAAGACTCACATTTTTAGTGATTTCCGAAGACAAGTTTTTATTCTTTTTCAAAGACTCACATTTTTAGTGATTTCCGAAGACACAAATTTTTATTCTTTTCCAAAGACTTACATTTTTAGTGATTTCAGAAGACACAAGTTTTTCTTCTTTTCCAAAGACTTACATTTTTAGTGATTTCTGAAGACACAAGTTTTTATTCTTTACCTAAGACACATCTTTAGTGATTTTTGAAGACACAAGTTTTTATTCTTTTTCAGTGACTCACATTTTTAGTGATTTCTGAAGACACAAATTTTTATTCTTTTTCAAAGACTCACATTTTTAGTGATTTCCGAAGACACAGGTTTTTATTCTTTTCCAACGACTCACATTTTTAGTGATTTCTGAAGACACAAGTTTTTATTCTTTTCCAAAGACTCACATTTTTAGTGATTTCTGAAGACACAAGTTTTTATTCTTTTCCAAAGACTCACATTTTTAGTGATTTCTGAAGACACAAGTTTTTATTCTTTTCCAAAGACTCACATTTTTAGTGATATCCGAAAACTCGTATTTTTTATTTTTTCCGAATTTTTTTTTTCACAAAGTCGAAAGTTTTTATACTTTTCTGAAAATGCAAGCTTTCATTCTTTTCCAAATATAGAAGCTCTTACTCTTTTTGAAGACGGGAGTTTTTATTTGCTTCCAATGATGCACAATTTCATTTTTTTTCAAGAGACAATTTTTACTTTTGCAGGAGACGTAAGATTTGATTATCTTACTATGACGAGTTTTTATTCTTTTCTGAAGACGTAAGCCTTATTCTTTTCCAATGATGGGGTTTTTATTCTCTTCCTTAGATGCAAGTTTTTATGCTTTTCAAAACACGCAAGTTTTTCCTTTTCCAAAGAGACTAGTTTTAATGTTTTTTTTCCGGAGATACACGTTTTTATTCTCTTCCGGAAAAGTTATTTTTTATTATTTTCTGATTTTGCTATTTTTTTTCAGAGACAAAAGTGTTTATTCCTTTCTGTAGATGAAAGATTTATTCTCTCCCAGAGATGCAAGTTTTATTCTTTTCTAAATATGCACATTTCTATTCTTTTCAGAAGATGCAAGTTTTTTTCTTTTTTCTGGTATGCAAGTTTTTATTTTTTTTTACAGAGACGCAAGTTTTTATTTTTTTCGTGGAGACTTAAACTTTTATTCTTTTCTGAGGTTGGAAGTTTATATTCTCTTCTGAAGATATAAGTTTTATTACTTTCTGGAAATGCAAATTTTTATTCTTTTGTGAAGATGCATATTTTTATTGTTTTCAAGAGAGACGAGTTGATATTCTTTTCCAGAGATGGAAGTTTTTATTGTTTTCTAAAGATGCAAATTTTTATTCTTTTTAGGAGATGCAAGTTTTTATTCACTTTTAATGGCATAGCTTTTATTCTTTTCTGGACCCAAAAGTGTTTATTCTTTCCAGAGAGGCAGGCTTTCCAGAGAGGCAGGTTTTATTCTTTTACGAAGACGATGGCAGTCTTATTCCTTTTTGAAGACAAGTTTTCATTCTTTTCCCAAGACCCAAGTTTCTTTTGTTTTTGGAGACTTGAAGTTTTTATCCTTTTCAGAGGATGCAAGTTTTTACCCTCCATCACCAGTGTCGTGATGTCGCTACTTCGAGATCAACAGGTTCAATACACAAACAAGCAACTGGGCTGAAATGACTGACGAGAGGTGACAAACAAAGGTGGAAGGAGCAGAACATCACCAAAAAGGGACCTTAAAATAAATTTATTTACAATAAGTAATATACATATTTACAAATGAGTCAAGGTTTTGGAAAATAGAAACTTAAAGCAAATGACCAATACAAACAATCAAATTACATGGTTCCACATAAGTTACTTTAAATTCAACAATTCAATAAAAATCACAAAACAAATAATGTCCAGCAGCAGCATCTCACAAATATAAAAATGAAATAGTAATAAATCCCAAAATAAATAATATCCTGCAGCAGCACCACACAAATGCAAAAATGAAATAAATTACATAAACACTTCTCATTAACCACAATTACACGAGCCACTCGCTCAATAATATACAACAATAACTCAGAGCCTTTTGCTCTACTCAATACGGTAACTCCACGAGAGCCTTTTTCTCCATCAACAGTAATAGTGACTAAAAATATGAACCAATCACGACGACCTCCTCCTTGAGTACTTGAAGTCCATCAACGCAGTGATGCTTCAAATCTGCCGATGTGGCAGTGCATCACCCTCTAACCAGGTGATAGTCAGGAAACTGCTGTCGCTGCCATCACCCCTAACAAGGTGATCCTCAAAAAGCTGCAGTTGCTGCCTTCACCCACAACAAGGTGATACTCAAAAAGCTGCAGTTGCTGCCTTCACCCACAACAAGTTGATCCTCCGAAAACTGCTGCTGCTGTGTTCTCGACAGAACATTTAGAGAACCTGCCGTTCTGCTCTCCAAAACCTGACTGACGCTGTCAAGCACCCCATGACAGACGTCAACTCCTTACACAAGAAGAACAAAAAAGGTAAGGAGGCAACAAGCCACCAAGGGAACAATTGGTAAACGATTGTTCCTCACACCAGTAAATTCTGAGTAAATTTAGGAGGAAACACCTGGAAACCTTGAAAACTTGTTTACTATGTGCGTTCGTAAGTGCATAAACGTGTTTGTGTATCGCATGCATAAGTATTCACGTACTTTAATCCAAAATACCTAACACATACTTATGTATATTTGTGTAAATTTACATTAACTAAGCTGACATTTCTAAATACACTCTCGTTTAAATCGCCATTTACTCGGCTTTTGGGATCAAAGACGGTCCGCCATTTGGTAACGATTTTTGTGTTGTAATGTCATTAGAAAGCGGGCAACTTTCTACCGTGTGTGATTACATTTTTTCCAGCAAGGAAAAGGTGGCGATCATCTGAAATCTCACTTAAACAGGTCGAACCCAATTATGGCATTCGACTAATTCTCTCTTCACTATCATTTTGTTTTCAGGTTTTCAAAATCTGCTGCTGTTGGCATTAAAAATGTCGGGAAATTCATTAACTTGTGAGACAAGTTTCCAAGGAAGAAAAATACAGAGAAGGAAATAATAACATTAAAAATGTTGGGAAATTCATTAACTTGTGAGACAAATTTCCAAGGAAGAAAAATATAGAGAAGGAAATAATAATACATTAATAAACACATACAGATAAATCAAGCAGCAGGTAAATGTATGCGTGCATGCAAATCATGCAACATGATGAAGTCCATTTGTGGTGATATTATTTGTTGTTAGTTGACGTGTCAATAGAAAATCTGTGAAGACAAACGCCTCGTGTTTCCATCTCGTAGTGAAGAAAGAAGGTAAGCAGCCATTCGTGTCCATCCACTTATCCTCTTCTTCACTTTACTTTAGGAATGCATACAATTTTTCGCGTTATTAAAGAAATAAAGAAAAGAAAGAATAAAGTAACATAACTGGCACTGAAAGGGAGCTGTTGCTGGGTAAAAGTCTGATAATTTCATTTCTGCCAGAAATCTTGTTTCATCATGAAACAGTTACAGTTCGTCGCCTGAAATGAGCATTCCGAATATTTCCTGTTGTAAGTAAGCCTTAGGATTTTTATAATATATTAGCTTACTTAGGTTAGTTTTTAAGTTCCTCTTTCATTTCTGAAGGCTGTAAAGTTCATTGTTAGTTCGCCTTCATGTTTGTAGGGGTCTCCTCACTCCAGTGGTATTTTTGTTTAGTCTTGTTGACTAATCCTCCCTGTTTCTCCCTCCATATTTTGGCTCTGCTGAATTGACTTGAGACCTGATTTCCGAGCTGCAGGCAGTTGGTATCTGCACCTTGACTAGTGAGCCTGCTTTCTTTCTCTGCTCATGGAATTACAGCAAGTCTGAGAATATATATATATCTTCAGCTGGCAGTTTCTCTTGATCTTCGCCATTTCATCATTGCCTCTGGTGCAGTACTTGCCAGAGGGGCCTCGCTTGGCGACGGTAAGGCGTGTCATCCACTTATATTATAAAGCATTGATGAAGATTACTGGGATCACGGCATCCATAATTATTTCGGAGATGACTGGGATCATGGCAGTGCTGCAGTAGTCAGTTGAGTTTATGATTAACTCTATATTGAGATTTGCTGTCCTCGGCCTTCATTGGAGTGATTTTGGGAGGAGACTTGCATCATTTCATAATCATCCTTTAGCATGTAAAAGTCAGGTTATTCCTTTCTTTTTGTTTTCTATTCCTCTCTGGGCCCCCTTTCCTCCTTCAGAGGTTGAATGTGTTGCCTAATTATTGGTGTATGTGTGGTGTGTAAATGATTTTTGTTTTAATGTTTATGAAGAGGCCTAGTAATAATTTCTTGTATTTTTGAATTATAATATATATTGGCTTTTTTTTATTGTTTTGCTATTCCCCCTTGAGTTATTCTTGTGCTGCATTTACTTGGGTTTGCTCCCACCTTAGTGGTTGGCTTCCTTTTGAACACCTTAATTTGTGGTATCTTTGATTATTTATGGTCCTGTGGACCTAGATTGTGTTGTGGTCCAACGAGGCCATGACAAGTGGCGACCTTGCCAGGATCGATCGTATCCTGTGGTGTTCTTGTTGCAGTGCAAGGGTAATTCTTGGGGCTTGATTAGTGTTAGGTGGCATGGTTACACCTCCTCAGTGTTTGATTGGTTGGCAATATTCTCGTGTTGAGGCTTCCTCCTCCTTCTCAAATTTAGCTCAGGCTTTGAAGTTTGTCCCGAACTTCCAGGAAGATAACGTGGCAGAGTTCTTTATGTCATTCAAAAGAATTGCTAATAAGTTAGAATGGCCTATTGGATTATGGACTACTCTTATCCAGAGTAAATTGATTGGGAAAGCCCAAAAGGTGTATGTTACTTTAGAAGAAAATCTCTCCTCGGATTATGAAAGTGTAAAGGCGATAGTGTTGAAGGCATATGAGCTCGTGCCGGAGGCCTATCGGCAAAGGTTCCGTAATTTAAGGAAAAATGAAAATCAGACTTTCGTAGAATTTGCAAGGAGTAAAGAGCAATTTGCTACTGATTGGTTGAAATCTAAAGAGGTGGACGATTTTGATAAGTTAAAGCAGTTGCTGTTGGTTGAAGAGTTCAAAAGGTGTACTCCTGATCGCTTGAAGGTTCATTTGGAGGAACTGAAATTAGATTCCCTTCAGGAGGTTGCTGTGGCATCAGATGAGTACTTCTTGTCTCATAAAGATACTATGAAAGAGACGATACCCAAGGAAAAATCACGTTGGGGTTATTCTGGGAAATCTGGTAATTTTAATAACCGAAAGAATGTGTCTCAGAATGTACAACCAAATAAGGTTTCTCCGAATGGTCAATCAAAGGTGTGGTACTCGCAAAATAACAGACTTGGAGAGTCGGATGTTTATGATCCACAAAAGTCTAAGTATTTGACGTGCTTTTTCTGTAACAAGCGGGGTCATGTCAAAAGAATGTGTAATGCTTGGAAAAAGGTACGTAATAGTAAAGGTAATCCGATGATGGCGGTTGAGAAAAGTACTAGTCAGGTTGGATCTCTGCCCTCGACTCAATGACTAAGAAAGTCAGAGACTGGTAGTTCCTTCGGTGATTTTCTGGCCGTGGGTGAAGTCTCGCTGGATGGTAAAGGTCAAGGGAGGAAAGTGAATATTTTACGTGATACCGGAGCTGCGCAATCATTAATTCTTAGAGATTCAGTCCCGAATGATTTTGTGTATGAGAATCGGGAGTTTATTTTGAGTGGCTTCCCGGACACGGTAAAATCGTATCCAATTGGTCTATTTCATCTTAGTTGTCCTTGTTTTTCGGGGAATATCCGTTTGGCTATTGTTGATAAATTTCCGATTAAAAAGGTGGATGTGGTTCTCGGAAATGAGGTTGTGTATGAGAATAAGTCCGTGCCAATTGTGATTAATCCGGATGTGGAAGTAGCGGTAGTCACTCGTGCTAAAGCAAAGGCTGTTGACGCTGCAGAGTCAATAGTCGACGTTGATTTGAGTACTTTAGGACGTAGTGATGTAGCTGTAGATAGTAGTAGTGTTAGATTAAAACCCAATTGGACTATTAAAGAACTTGTTTCGGCTCAGAAAAAGGAGTTTGGTAGTCTCCTTATTGATTCTGGTGAGATAACGAATGTGACTGTTCCTATGTTTAAGGTAATTAATAGAATATTGTATAGAGTAAGTAGACCAATGCATGCCTCGGGGGAGGATTACGAAATTATTCGACAGATTGTGGTTCCTGAATGTTACCGTCATGAGTTGATGTCATTAGCTCACGAGAATGTGATGGCGGGACATTTTGGTATTCACAAAACAGTCGGTAGGTTATTGAATAATTTCTTTTGGCCTAAGTTGAAAGGTGATGTAAAAAATTTGTTAATAGTTGTGAAGTTTGTCAGAGAATCGGCAAACCTAATCTACCTATTCCAAAGGCTCCATTAATACCTATCCCTGTTGTGTCTGAACCTTTTCATGAAGTGTTAATTGATGTTGTTGGTCCTCTCCCAAAGTCAAAGAGTGGAAATGAGTATATTTTCACTATTATGGATCGTATGTCTCGGTACCCCGAGGCAATCCCCTTGCGGTCCATAAGGAGTGAAAAGATTGTAGAGGCATTAATAGGGTTCTTTTCAAAATTTGGTCTTCCGAAGGTAATTCAGTCTGACTGCGGTACTAACTTCACGAGTCGTTATTTTAAGTAGAAAATGACTGAATTAGGGATTAAACATGTAACGTCTTTGCCTTATCATCCAGAGTCACAGGGTGCTTTGGAGCGTTTTCACCAAACTATGAAAAGCATGTTAAAGAAATATTGTATTGTAAATGGGGCTGAATGGGATAAAACCTTCCCTTCCTCTTATTCGCATTCCGCTCTATTCCTGGTCAATCTCTCAGGTCTCTCTCCTTTTAATTTGATTTTTGGACATTCTGTAAGGGGTCCGCTCGATATGGTGAGAGAGGCTTGGGAGGGAGATGCACCTGATTTGAATCTGTATGATTACCTTAATAATTTGAATGCTAAATTAACCAGGGCTTGGTCTTTTGCAGGTGAGAATTTGTTGAAAAGTCAGAAGAAAATGAAATTTTATTTTGACAGAAAGACTGTGACACGGGACTTCGACGTAGGACAGAAGGTACTGGTTCTGTTACCTATCCCAGGTAATTCTCTCAAAGCTACCTTCCAGGGACCATGGAAGGTATTAAAGAAGGTAAATAATGTTAATTTCTTGGCGGAAACGCCAGATAGGAGAAAGCCTCATCAATTGGTACATATAAATATGATGAAAACCTTCCATGAAAGAGAGAAGGTTAGGCCAATTGCGGCTCTTCAAGACTGTAGAAGTGACTTTGTTAGTAATAATGCTTCTTTTTCAGATGAGCCTAATAATGATTGCTTTTCAGAGGACAGGGACGTTTACTTGAAAGATAGTGAATGGCTGGCAGGTAATGTCGAGGCTTTAGAAAATTTACCTCAGATGTTGAGTCACTTGGGTAAAGATGAGCAACAATCCTTGAGAAATTTGGTTTTAAAATATAGGGACTTGTTTTCTAATGTGCCCGGCAAGACCACGATCTTGCAGCACAACGTGGACGTAGGGGACGCCACGCCCGTGAAGCAGGCTCCTTATAGGTTGAACCCAAAAAAGAATGAAATTGTTGCTAGAGAGGTTGAGTATATGCTCAAGCATAATTTAATTGAGTCGAGTTGTAGTCCTTGGTCATCTCCAGTTGTGTTGGTCAAGAAATCTGACGGAGACTATCGTCTTTGTTTTGATTACAGGAAGCTTAATGAGGTGACCAAGGCTGATAGTTTTCCATTGCCTCGAGTGGAGGATTGCATCGATCGAATGGGTCGTGCTAAATATATTACGAAGTTCGACTTATTAAAAGGGTATTGGCAGGTGCCCCTGTCGGAAAGGGCCAGAAATGTTTCGGCTTTTGTAACCCAACAGGGGTTATTTCAATGTAAAGTGATGCCCTTTGGCATGAAAAATGCTGCTGCAACTTTTCAGCGACTTATGAATTCTTTGGTTAGTGGTCTAGAGGGATGTGTGGTGTATATCGATGACTTGGTTATTTTTAGCGACGACTGGCAGTCGCACTTGAAGAGAATTGAGGCCTTATTCAAAGTACTCAGGAAAGCAGGCCTGGTTATTAATTTAAGAAAGTCTGATTTCGCGAAAGCCACGGTGGTTTATCTTGGACATGAGATAGGAGCAGGTATGGTAGCTCCTAAGGAGGCTAACATTGAAGCCATTCGTAAGGTAGAGGTTCCTAAATGTAGGAAAGATTTGCGAAGGGTATTAGGAATGGCAAGTTATTATCGTAGATTCATTCTCAATTTTTCAGACATTACGGAACCTCTTACAGCTTTGTTGAAGAAAAATGTTACCTTCGTTTGGAGTAAGGAGGCTCAGGAGGCTTTAGAGAAGATAAAACTGATCCTCATTAGTCGGCCTTTGTTAGCAGCTCCTAATTTTGACTCTCCATTCCAGCTTACCACTGATGCGAGCGATGTGGGGTTGGTGCGGTATTGAGTCAGGCTGACAGTAATGGTATCGTCCACCCGGTGGCATATTTTTCTAAAAGCTCACTTCGCCTCAAAGAAGGTATTCCACAATCGAGAAGGAGACGTTGGCCTTGATCTTAGCATTAACTCATTTTAATGTCTATCTCTCCTCCTCAGGTGTGCCCATTAAAGTTTGCACGGACCATAATCCATTAACGTTCTTGAATCGATACAAGAATAAGAATCAGAGATTGATGCGCTGGAGTATTTTGGTCCAAGAATTCAATCTACAGTTTAAGCATATCCCAGGTAAAGAGAATATGGTGGCCGATGCATTGTCCCGGCTAGCAGAGTAAATGCAAACTAGGTAATTATAAAGGCTATTCTTTACCTGTTGGTAAGTTCCCTGTTACTCGTGTTTTCTAGTTTCAGTACTAATCATTATTTTCAGATGGTTTCTTTTTATTTTTGTGTGATGGTCGACCAGGTTATGATGTAATGTAACACTACAATGTTGGATATGATGACGGGTTATGTTATTTGATATGATAGATGGATGTTGACCATCTGTAAGATAATTATTCTGTTAATTGCTGGATTCAACTGTTATTTTATACGATGATTATATATGTATGCCTTTAATTCCTTTAGGAGGTTGTGAAGTTTATAATGAATGGTGTTATTTCTGTGGTTGAGTTGAGTTTAAAACTGAGGTATCAAAATTATCTGGTTATGAATTATTTCAGGTGTGGTGGTTTAGGTATTTATGGATAATCCTAGATTGGACTCCTTATGTTTTAGGCAATGGTATTTATTACGTTAGTTGGGTATGTAAATTAGGTTAAGAATTTTGTGTGACAAATTGATTTCTGTTTATACACCCCTTTGTTAGGAGAGTGTGGACTCCAAATGTAGTGTTAATAGTGCTTCAAAAAAAAAAAAAAAAGTGCTGTGTTAGTGCTGTAACGTGTTATGTATTCAAGACACTTTGGTGTAAGGTTAATGTACCGGTGTTATGATGGTGAAAGGTTAATGTACAGGTGCTATGATGGTGTAAGGTCAATGTACAGGTGTTACAAAGGTTGTGCAGTGGAAAAGTACAGCTAAGGTGTATGATATTTTCAGGATATTTAATCCTTATACCTTCGCAGCTTTGAACAATTCACAAGGAAAGATGAACCTTTTCCCTTTACTTACCTTGTGTCAAAGTCTGTGGTGAACAGTAAATTGGTGTACTATTTATATTTGACGAAGGATGTGGTGTATATTTCAGGTAGCCTATGAGGCATTAAGGATGTCACATGTTAGTATAAGTATTTACAAATTACCCAAGTCATGAGTCCTTTATTTGGACATTATATTTTGTTGGATGGGTGTATGACAATTTGGTTTTATAGCATATATTGTCTTTAGTGCCACTCCCTCTCCTCTTGCAACCTGGGTGATCCCATATGGTGATAATCAATTATTGATACAGGTTGGTCCTATGATTTTAGTCCTAGGTGAAGGACTTGGCGCAATTATTTAGTGTATGGTGTTTGTGATACTTTTCATTTAACATTTGTAATTCCTCTGTTGGTTGTTTATGTATTTCAAGTGTTTATATTGGATTATTAATTACCTTAACTTTAACGTAAACTTTTGTATATTTGTGTTGAAAACTTTTGCATGTTTGTCTTCAAAAAAATAAATTTTTTTTTTTTTTCTCTGGGTGAGGAGGTGTAAGTAAGCCTTAGGATTTTTATAATATATTAGCTTACTTAGGTTAGTTTTTAAGTTCCTCTTTCATTTCTGAAGGCTGTAAAGTTCATTGTTAGTTCGCCTTCATGTTAGTAGGGGTCTCCTCACTCCAGTGGTATTTTTGTTTAGTCTTGTTGACTAATCCTCCCTGTTTCTCCCCTCCATATTTTGGCTCTGCTGAATTGACTTGAGACCTGATTTCCGAGCTGCAGGCAGTTGGTATCTGCACCTTGACTAGTGAGCCTGCTTTCTTTCTCTGCTCATGGAATTACAGCAAGTCTGAGAATATATATATATCTTCAGCTGGCAGTTTCTCTTGATCTTCGCCATTTCATCATTGCCTCTGGTGCAGTACTTGCCAGAGGGGCCTCGCTTGGCGACGGTAAGGCGTGTCATCCACTTATATTATAAAGCATTGATGAAGATTACTGGGATCACGGCATCCATAATTATTTCGGAGATGACTGGGATCATGGCAGTGCTGCAGTAGTCAGTTGAGTTTATGATTAACTCTATATTGAGATTTGCTGTCCTCGGCCTTCATTGGAGTGATTTTGGGAGGAGACTTGCATCATTTCATAATCATCCTTTAGCATGTAAAAGTCAGGTTATTCCTTTCTTTTTGTTTTCTATTCCTCACTGGGCCCCCTTTCCTCCTTCAGAGGTTGAATGTGTTGCACAATTATTGGTGTATGTGTGGTGTGTAAATGATTTTTGTTTTAATGTTTATGAAGAGGCCTAGTAATAATTTCTTGTATTTTTGAATTATAATATATATTGGCTTTTTTTTTGTTTTGCTATTCCCCCTTGAGTTATTCTTGTGCTGCATTTACTTGGGTTTGCTCCCACCTTAGTGGTTGGCTTCCTTTTGAACACCTTAATTTGTGGTATCTTTGATTATTTATGGTCCTGTGGACCTAGATTGTGTTGTGGTCCAACGAGGCCATGACACTGTCTAATTGAATATGACCTCCCTTTGTCCACATGAGCATCAGATATCACTGAACGTTTTCTTTGACTAAAATACGAGCATGAAAATGTTTTCTCGTTTGCAACACGAGAAGCTCCCTGTCGTGTCTTTTCAGCTATGAGTAGTTCTAACGAATTACTCTTAACTATTATTAATAAATTGTATCTTAATTCTTATTACGGTTGGTAGGGGTGAAGGAGATCAAAGGCAAGCTAAGAACGACCGCCCGACATTCCCATTAACCCTTTGATTTCGGTTGTAACGTATACGACGCATTTAATAAACTGGCCCGGAACACTGTTGTGTCGTATACGAGCACCGGTAATTTCCTTTTATGTGAAGGACTGATGATTGAAATACTGGCCTCTTTTTCTTGATATGGTAACAGTCTGTCAGTTGCCATACAGTGAATTCATATAAATTCACGTGTTTCCCTAAAATTCATTAGTCTTCATCAAGATGTCACAGGAGGACGGGTCAAGGGTACGACATCCTCGAGTTGACCGCCGGCAGATCGAGAGAAGAGCTCTCGACGAGGATAACTATTTTATAGACCTTCTCGACTCATTTTCTGGATATGAAAATGAATCGGATTTAGAAGGAAATGAAATGGATAATTATGGTCCTGGTACAAGAGACAGTGATGAAATATCAACCGACAGTGAAAATGACGAAAATCTGCCACCTACAAATGAAAGCCAAGGTGTCAAAAGAAGGCGGAGACAGCGAAGTGACCCAGGTGATGAGTGGGAGTGGGCTGCCAGCAATTTCCAGCCCAGAGATTTCATATTTGACAGCAGTGGCAGTGGCATTACGTCGAAATGTAATGTGAATGAAAATTCAAAGGAAGTAGACTATTTTTTTGATTTTTTCGACAACGAATTTATGGGGCTGATTGCTGAAGAGACAAACCGTTATCAGAGATTCCTTGTTGATACGCTAGGAGATGCAGTGCCAAAGTATTTGCGAAAATTTGCTCAGGTTACTGTGGAGGAAATGATATGGTTCCTTTGTGTGATTATGATCATGTCGCATATAAGTAAACATCGCATCGTAGATTACTGGACTACGCTTGAGACATTCGAGACAAAAGGAGTGAGAAGGCTGATGGCAAGGGACAGATTTCTTCAAATTCTACGGGTTCTACATTTCGTTGATAATTCACAGGAAACAAGCCCAGATAATAAACTAAAAAAAATTAAACCCGTGCTCGACAGTGTGCGTAGAAAATTGCGGGAAAAATTTCAACCTTTCCAGGATTTATGCATAGATGAAAGTTTAATGTTATGGAAGGGAAGGCTAAGTTTCAAGCAGTACATTCCAGATAAAAGAAGTCGATTTGGAGTGAAAATATTTGAACTTTGTGATGCCAAAACGGATTATATTGTCGATTTTATAATCTATACTGGAAAAGATACAGAGATATTGGTAGATGAGGATCTAGGGGTATCTGGTTCTGTGGTAAAAACATTTATGGCCTCGCATCTCGGAAAACATCACATCCTGTATTTCGATAATTGGTATTGCAGCCCAAAACTGCTCAAGTATTTGGGCGACAACGAAACAGGAGCATGTGGAACAGTCCGGAAAAATAGGAAATTTATGCCTAAATTTCCTGATGTGAACAAATCTGAGATTTCGTCTCAAAACTGCAATGGAATATTAGGTTTAAAATGGCAGGATAACAGGACAGTGTATATGTTATCTTCAGTACATGAAAATACAATGGTAGACTGTGAAAAAAGGTGTCGACCAGGGGAATTTGTGCAAAAACCTGCATGCGTTGTTGACTATAATAAGAAAATGCGGATTGTGGACAAGAACGACATGCTTATTAGTTCTGTGAAGTGTATCCGTAAAACCACGAGATGGTACATAAAACTATTTTTCCGTCTGCTTGATATGATACTAGTAAACTGTCATCACTTGCATGGATTTGTTACTGGCAAGAAAGGGTCATATTTACAGTTTTCTAAGTCAGTCGTTCTGCAGTTGATTGAAAGGTACCCTCCAGCACCTAACAAGATAATTACCCGCACCGTAATAACGCAGCCAAGGCGGCTAACAGAAAGACACTTTCCTGATCCAGTTCCCTCAACAGAAAAACAACTGCGACCTAGACTAAGATGTCGTGTGTGCTCGCATACATCCCGTAGGCCCAAGAAAGGCCAGCAGACATATTTCATGTGTAAAGACTGCAATGTAGGACTATGTGTCGCTCCTTGTTTCAGAGAATACCACACACTTCTGAATTACTAGAATTCTGTCGTAAAAGTTTTGTCAAGATTATTATGTTCAGCTTATTAAATATTCAGATTCATAACCATTTGTTATTCACATTGTTTGATTTCATTCAACTTATGTCATAAAAAGCTTCTTCCAATCATATTGAGTCTTATGTGTTTATACATTTTCTGATTTTGTTTTTTTATCTACAGCAAAAAGATTT
>NC_089798.1:10157416-10204916 GCF_040412425.1 Macrobrachium rosenbergii
CCTGCTTCCCCAGCCTGGCAGGATACCTGCCTTCTTCCGAGGAAGCAGCCTCTGGGTCGGACCCTTCCCTTCAAGGCTGCCCTCAAGAGACTGGCCATCCTTGGAGGACTTTGGGCCTCATCCTTGAAGTTCTTGGGCCCTCTCCAGGCCTGCTTCCCCAGCCTGGCAGGATTCCTGCCTTCCTCCGAGGAAGCAGCCTCTGGGTCAGACCCTTCCCTTCAAGGCTGCCCTCAAGAGACTGGCCAGCCTAGGAGGACTTTGGGCCTCATCCTTGAAGTTCTTGGGCCCTCTCCAGGCCTGCTTCCCCAGCCTGACAGGATACCTGCCTTCCTCCGAGGAAGCAGCCTCTGGGTCGGACCCTTCCCTTCAAGGCTGCCCTCAAAAGGCCAGCCTTGGAGGACCTCACTGGCAAGCCTTGTAGGCTTTTGGGGCCAATCCTTAAAGGGCTTGGGCCCTTTCCATGGGAAGGGTCAGACCCATAGGCTGCTTCCTTGGAGGAAGGAAGCGGCCTCTGGGTCGGACCCTTCCCCTCACCAATACTCTTTGCTTTCTCTTACCCTACTTTTCAAAACTGACACTTTCTGTCTCCGAAGGCTTCAGACGATTTGAAGCATCTCGGAGATTGTTCTTGGACACTTTGAAGCTCGGCGCATGCGCGAATGGCATTTCTCTCGTCCTTCCAGGAGCCGGAGGACTGAAGGATTCCAAAATGTCTTCAAGGAAAATCTCGAAGGTTTTAGATCATTTCAACATCGCGATAACCATTACTTGGAGTTCTTTTTCTGGCACATAAACAGCTTCTTTGCTTTAAGGAGTCGTCTTCTATAAACTTATGAGATTCCCTCTTACTGACGATATTGATCATCCCTTCGATTCTTCCTTGCTTCTCCGAAAAGTAATTCTAACACCTCAGGTTATCTACTTTATTCTTCGTCAGCATTCTTCAGTATACCTCCACGCCGATGTCGTCTCTTTTTTGTTCCTTCTCTTTCTTATTTCGAGCGAAGAACTGCTCCAAGCGGTAATTTTGGGCATCCAAAATCCCCTCTCAATCAGCTTAGAAAACACCTCAAGTTCTCTACCTTTTATTTCGTATAAATTCTTCAGTTCCTCCGTTCCACTGTCTTCCTCTCTTCTTGATTATTTCCTTCCTTATTTCGAATGAAGAGCTTGCGTCCGTGAGTGACAATACGACTGTAGAGGTGCCGAATAATCGCAGAAGGCGGGAACCTCGACTTCATACTGCTCCGCGAAGTAGTCCATATTTTCAGCAGTAAACAATTACAGACTGAAGCTATCTGCCATTCTCGTGATGTACTTTTCCTCTTGAAAATCTCTTTTAGTCGATCTGCTTCGTCATCCAGTTCATTTTAACCATAAACTTCGCCTTCTTTGCTCACATGCTGTCTCTGAAGGCTTCAAGACGTCTTCCTGGAGGATCCCTGAGATGGCCACTGTAGTCCTTGGTGTCAGTGCACCTATTGAGTGATGGCGCTATACGCATGAGCGGAAGAATTCTAAAACGACTGCAGGAAAAACACGAAGATATTACGGCGCCAGGCGACAATGATTCTTTCTTGCACCAGAAGGTATGAAATTTTCTTGAAAGCTTTATTGCCACGAAAACATCAATATTTAAAAAAAAAAAAAGAAATTAAAAAAAAATCATTCGTAGTGAAAAATCATCATCGTATCCTTTTCTCTCGTCGCCGGGATATATATATATATATATATATATATATATATATATATATATATATATATATATATATATATATATATATATATATATATATATATATATATATATATATATATTTATATATATATATATATATATATATATATATATATATATATATATATATATATATATATATATATATATATATATATATATATATATATATATATATATATATATATATATATATATATATATATATATATATATATATATATATATATATATATATATATATATATATATATATATATATATATATATATATATATATATATATATATATATATATATATATATATATATATATATATATATATATATATATATATATATATATATATATATATATATATATATATATATATATATATATATATATATATATATATATATATATATATATATATATATATATATATATATATATATATATATATATATATATATATATATATATATATATATATATATATATATATATATATATATATATATATATATATATATATATATATATATATATATATATATATATATATATATATATATATATATATATATATATATATATATATATATATATATATATATATATATATATATATATATATATATATATATATATATATATATATATATATATATATATATATATATATATATATATATATATATATATATATATATATATATACATATATATATATATATATATATATATATATATATATATATATATATATATATATGTATATATATATATATATATATATATCATATATGTATATATATTATATACATGTATGCATATATATATATATATATATATATATATATATATATATATATATATATATATATATATATATATATATATATATATGTATATCTACATATATTTATATATCTATATATATGTATATATATACATATAGATAGATAGATAGATAGATAGATAGATAGATATATCTCCTCCCCTATATACGACGAGGAAAAGGATACGATGATGATGATTTTTCGCTACATTTACATTTATTTCTTTAAAAAAATGCTATTTTCGTGGCAATAAAGCTTTCTAGAAAATTTAACCCCGGGGAGGACAAGATCAACTTGGAAATTATTATTATAGATAGATACATATACATAAATATATGTATATATAATATATATATATATATATATATTTTATATATTTATATATATATATATATGTGTGTGTGTGTGTGTGTGTATACACTGGTTTGTGCGTCTGTGTGCGTTAATTTTTCCCAATAGTTAAAAATAAGGTGGTCTCAAGAATTTCTGTTTCCTGAAATGGTCATCACTAGCGCCCAGTAATCCAGTCAGCTTCAAGAGAAAAGTGACCTTTTTGTTTTAACAAGGCTTCTCCATTGCCATTGATCACCTTATTAAGGGGAGAGAGAGAGAGAGAGAGATGGCTGCCTCCAGCAAGGAATGATTAAGTTTTTCGCATAGCAGAGTAAGTTATAAATATATAGTTTTTTTATGGTACCAGCATCAAATTATAATAGTAGATTTTTGAAGGATACAGAGTAGTTTAAATCGCTTGTCTTATTTAAATAAAAATTCTTCTTCGGAAAAGAAATAAGTTTTAGAGTCTTCAAGAACAGTATTAAAGACGCACGGAAAACTTTTCCAATATTCCTGGAAAACCTGTCTACCATATACTTTATTTGGAGGCTTGTATTTCAAGTCAATGGTCCCTGTATGCTTGTCCCGTATGAATTGGATTCATATTCTAAAAAAAAAAAAATAATAGTAATAAAAAAATACTCATAGTAGCATGAGTCTTAAAATGAAGTAGCAAATCCACAGTTGTATATTTATCTTTAAATATATGTACATATACATAACTGTGGAATTGCTTCTCCAATAATAATAATAATAATAATAATAATAATAATAATAATAATAATAATAATAATAATAATAATAATAATAATAATACTGATAATATTAAGCAAACTTTTTACTGATGAAGATGCAATTTTTAATAATTTTAGTAGGACATTTTTAAACAACTTTTAGAGCTGGCCGTGCTGGACACGACCTTTGCCTTCAGTTTGTATAAACAAACTGAAGGGATGGCCATGGGATCACCACTTGGTCCAATTTTTGCTAACATCTTCATGTGCTCCTGGAGGAGCGCATAATAGAAGAATGTCCCATTAGGTTCCGCCTCTATTTTATCGAAGATATGTTGACGACACTTCTCCCTATTTCGTCATGAATGTCATGCAGAGTCCTTTCTGGAGTTCGTCATCCGACAACATCCAAACATAAGGTTCGCTATGGAGAAGGAGGTAAATAACAAACTCCCCTTCCTTGATCTTATTATTTCCAGAGGTGACTCAGGTTTTTACACAGGTGTGTATAGAAAAAATACATTTACTGGTTTGGGAATGAATTTTTATAGTTCGTGTTTCTTTCATTTGAAACTGAACTCTATTTTAACCCTCCTCCATAGGGCTTACACCCACTCGTCAAACTGGAAGAGTTTCCACGATGAGATATCCTTTTTAGTGAAATATTTCAATAATAATTGTTTTCCATCACGACTTTTTTTCAGATCCCTAAATAAACTGCTACTACAGAAAATGACTCCGGCAACACCTGAATCGACTGTGCCGAAACTAAAGATGTATGCAAGTTTCCCTTTCGTGCATGATGATACTTTTAGGAGAAAATGCACAGCCATTATTCAAAAGAGTTTTCCAGCTTTAAACCTGAAAATCATCCCGAAAAATCCCTTTACAATAGGGTCTCTGTTCAGAGTCAAAGACCGGCTCAGTCCTCTGTTTTCGTCCAGCGTTGTTTACAAGTACACTTGCCCGGGATGTGATCACGGGATATACATATGTGGGATGCACGAGGAGGCTGTTGAAGGTCCGCATAGATTCCCACAGGGGCATAAGTCATAGAACAGGTAGCAGGTTATCTAATCCTGAGCAATCAAATATACGAAATCATTCAAAATTATGTAAAACTTATATTGACAGCAAGGATTTTTCCATCCTAGGCCGAGTGCAGAACAACAACGACTTAACCATCCTAGAATCCATAATTATCAGGAAGACTGTGCCGTCGTTAAATACTCAATCGTCCTCAGTGAAATTGTTTATAGCCTAGTTTGGGCAACTGGTTTTCCTCACTCTGTTTGTACTTATTTATGTTAGTCTTGTTCTTTCTTTCATATAGGTAGGTTGTTTTAAGATTTTAGTGAACTCCTTTTACTCATTATTGACTTGTCTTGGAATGAGGTGTTTTGTTTTAAATATTTTTACTACATAAAGAGCTGTTGCCATTGCATTAATTTGTTATTGATGTTCGCAAATTATATTATATTTTATAGCCTTGAAAATGCGACTTGGAATTCGTCATGGAACGTCGGCATTGAAAATAAACTGTAGATGATGAGGATGCCTTTCCCTACTGCTTCCTTCGTGATGTGTGTATATATATATATATATATATATATATATATATATATATATATATATATATATATATATATATATATATATATATATATTACTAAAAGGACCTCATTCAAACTGCATGGTATCTATAGATACCATCCAGTTTGAATGAGGTCCTTTAATAATTTAGTTAATGCACAGAACAATTGTGTATGTGATAAAGTTAATATATACGTATGTATACATATATGTGTGTGTTAGTGTGTGTATTAACAGATAGTTAGACACAGAGATAGATGCATAGATAGAAAGATATATATATATATATATATATATATATATATATATATATATATATATATATATATACATATATATATATATAATATATATATATATATACATATATATATATATATATATATACATATATACATATATGCATATATATAGTAGGGAGTACGGATAGGAAGAACAGTCAGCTCATCATTGATATATTTATTAATAGGTGCGCTTCAGGATCACCCATATCCCATCTTTTCTGGCTAAAAAGATACAAAAACACTAATTAAAACTGACAACAGAGCTTACAAAATTAAAATGCTTTAAAGATTGAAAAATGACAATGACAAAACAAGAAATAGATTACCTTCAGTAGTAAAGTCAGAGGATGAAAACTGAATAAGAGTAAACAAGGTTAGCAAGTAAACAAGAAAGGCGGGGGTGGGGTTACTATAGTACGACCGTTTTAGGAAGAGACTTTGCCCCTCTTAAACTGACCATTAACCTTCTGACTTCAAGCTCTCATTGTTTGCGCCTGTTATCAAGCACGTGTACTATAATAGAAAGTTCTGAATGAAGTTTTGTTGTCCCACTTAAATTTTAGATAAAAAAAAAAATTCAATATATGAAAATGATAGATGCAAGAAATTTGGAAACCTAGATGTGCTTTCATTTTCAGTTTTGTTTATTTGGATGCTGTACTGAGCAATGTTCTTGAGTTACGTCATCTACTATAGTTTTTATTACTGTTCCTTTGCTGTTATCGAAGTCATATAATTGTGATATAGTTTTGAGCTTTTGAATTGTTTTCTTTCGTGTATGCCGTGATCCGTCTTTACCTCCTTGCTGTATCAAGGTTGAATTTTCACTGTGCAGCTATAAAATAGCTCATAATAAATATTCTTTAAATATTGTTACACCCATATATATATATATATATATATATATATATATATATATATATATATATATATATATATATATATATATATATATATATATATATATAAATGTAACAATATTTAAAGAATGTTTATTATGAGCTATTTTATAGCTGTACAGTGAAAATTCAACCTTGATACAGCAAGGAGGTAAAGACGGATTACGGCATGCACGAAAGAAAGCAATTCAAAAGCTCAAAACTATATCACAATTATAGATATATATATATATATATATATATATATATATATATATATATATATATATATATATATATATATATATATATATTATACAGTACAGTATTAGATTTACCTGTGCTTTTAAAGCACTGTCATATGATACTCATCACTGCTGTGGCATTTCTGTTATATGTAGATTTTTAAAGATATTTCTGCCACTTTCTGTCGAAAAAACAGATCTATATTTCAATTTATTTCAATTTCAGTGTTCAACAGGATATCACACAACAAGGGAAAGCAATAAATTTATTTACAATCGAAGTATGAGGAGACATTACTTATGAAGAATCCTCGTCAGAGGATGCTACATCGATAACAAAAGAATCTATATATTTATCAATGCAAACATCTCTTGAAGCGTCATCTCTTTTTATATCTTCGGCATGTCTCACATCATTAGCCCAGTTGTCAGAAGATATGGATTCAATTGCTTCTTTGACCAAAGGAAGCAGGTCTGATTTTTTAAAATGATTCTTCTTTGCCACGTATGATTTCACCTGCGCCCATATCAGTTCTGTTGCATTATACTGGCAGTGATATGTAGGCAGCCTAACCACTATGTCCATGATCTCTTGCCAGTCTGTCAATCACGTAATCATTTTCTTTACATGAATGTCTTTGCAACTTTACTAATTTTTTATTAGCCAGTCTTTAACTTCATCCTTTTTGGCAGACATTGTCGGAGGTTTATTAATTCGAACTGAATGATAAGAAGCGTTATCCAACACTATGATGGCAGATGGCCCTATATTGGGAAGAAGCTGGGTTTTAAACCATTTTTCAAACACTGCAGAATTCATCTGAATTTCTAGATTGCGTATCCCTTGTCAGCTGGGTGCTTGATCATTGATAAAAATATTACCCAGAAATGTGGTTAATATTGCAACCAATATTGTGATTGTGTCTACTTACTCTCAATGTTATTGATGTACAATTAGAAGGAATAAATCATAGGTAAAAATTTTTATTCTGTCACGCCTCTCTCTCTCTCTCTCTCTTTTTTTGCCCAGCTAGTGGAATAGTAAGCGGAACCATAAAAATGATGAACATTCTTATGATTAGTTTTCTGACGAATATACAAATAATTTTTAACTATAATACACAACTGTGATGTAGCTGTCCTTTACGGATTCAAACAGAATTAGAGAAATGACAAAAAAAAAAAGAAGACTGTCATCCTCAATCAGTGCAGTGCTTATACCTCTGGCAACACTAAACCCCGATATATAGTACTTATCCTATGTTTATTTATTTGTGTTGTTACATTAATTGCATAATATCTATATCACGGATCGCTACTATCACAATATTATCATATAAATAAAACAGGTTAATTTGCAGCAAAACAACAAATACAAACGCTATTACAATGATTGTTTACGATTTCGTGCGTCTGGTAGCATGCTACGGGTGACTACCGCCTGAAAACCCTCCGGATTGTGGTAAGTGTGAGGTCTCATCTCGGCCGTAATCAAAGGGTTAATATTCTTCATGAGAGACAAATGACGACAATAGGTTTGCAGTGATGCTTATTCCAGAGGATTTTCTCAAAGATATTATCGTCTCTGCCATCAGACATCATTGACATAACACACCGAAATTTATTGAACAACCCCCACTTGAAAACTGAAATGCTTCCTGGGGAGATGCAACCGTCGAGGAAGAGACCTTGGCTTTTCCCGTGGACCGTTCTTCAGCCATTGAGTCTTCCCGTGTTTTTTGCGGAACATGTCAGTGATTTTTAAGGACATTTGTGTGGTTTCAAAGGACGTTTTGGTGACCTCAAGGACATGTCGATGATGTCTCAGGATATCATCGCTGTTCTTAGACTTTAGATGATTCTGAGTTTTTCCACTGACGTTTCGGTGATTCCGACAGACAGATGGTGATCTCGAAAGGAAATTTGGGGGATTTTTTCGGATATTTCGATCCTTCACATCCTGTGATTTTTCAGTAGACCTCGATGATTTCGAAAGCCACTTCAAAGACTCGGGGGCCTATTGGAAATATTGTTGAGGGCACTCTCCCGGACAGTCGCCCACTTGAAGTGATAAAAGAGTATCACATCACGAACATGAGTGACGTTAGGTGGTCTAGGATAAAGGCAAAGATCTTTGAGGCAAATGTCATTAAAACAGATGAGCGGTAGGCGCACTTACCTTCCTCAGTCAGTGATCTTAATTGTTTTCATGTCATTGGGCTTTTTTGGTAGTGAATTCTATGGTTACCAAGCCATATTAATAATTCAGAGTGACCGACAATCTATTCTAAATAGAGAGAAAGTACGAGCAACCACGAGAATAAACAAGCGAATCTTTTGGGTATGAAGCCATCTACCATCAAACAAGAAAGGGACATTGGGGTGAGATAACAAAATCTAGGATATATCCAAGATGATTTCTTAATTGAGGCTAGGCCGTAACATGCTCTTGCTTTCGCCGGTCTATCAGTCGATGAAATGGAACAGTGTAGATCTGGTCAGTAACTGGATGGGTGAAGAAGACCAATGACTCTCAGACAGCGTCGGCACATAAGCTGCAGTGATCGTTGCTGAAACCTACGACTCAGCACAATGATTGTGAGTGAGATTTCTGCTCTGAATATTCTACGTAAATTTCATACATTTTGCTTCAACTAACATTATTCATATGCAATTTTCATCCAGAGTTCAGTGGACGTTTCCTTTCATTACTGGTTCTGAGAGGCTTCAAGGGAAAAGGAAATATCTCCTCTCGCCCATCACCTTCCCGGTCCCCATTGCCCTCCCCTGAGGCTGAGTCCTCTCTTGTGAAGGAAGCTTGTTGCCATCGGCCACTTTGTTTTAAACCCAGTTTTCTTTTACAGATCCTGAAACTGCTATGACCTCAATGGCAATCATCTCGGGTTCACTTTGGCCCGACAGAGAGAGAGAGAGAGAGAGAGAGAGAGAAATGAAATGAATTGAACATACATATATACAAAAATACAACACTTAAGACACTTTTTTTTTTATGGTAGAATAGACTCTTTAGCCTTGGCAGGCAACTCCTCTAGGATCACACTCCGAAATCAAACCAGCGGGTAGAGGGGACCCTTTAGCCTTGATAGACAACCCTTCTAAGAGATGCTTACTCTTGTTTTCCAACCTTGGACTGTGCCATAGCCATTGTACCGTGTCCTTCCATGGTCTTGGGTTTGAGTCCCCCTTGCCTCAGGATACAATGAGGCATTTATCCTCTTTTTTTTTCGTTCACTTTCCTAATTTTTTTTAAAGTGTGTAGGACAGGCTGATGGGAAAGCAAAAGTTGCTTGGTGGATTATCACGAAAGTGCTTTCGTCTTTACCTAATCTTCTCCTTCTGAGCATTTTATAATTTCTAAATCCATCCTGACTGTCCTCTCCCAGTTGTTGTGGCAAACCTAGTGGATTTCTTATTTGCTTTGCAAGATGTGCTGGCCCCACCTTGTCGACCAGTTGCTTTCGGCGCTTTTTCAATGACATGATCACATTTACTGTATATATACTTCCAACAGAATTTTTTCAAAATAATGTGAACACTGTTGTTGTTGATGGTATTTTCGTTTATTATTTGGTTGATTTTTACAATGTTATAAGTTTTGCTACTGATTTCATGTTGTTAATTTTAGTTCTTTTGGGTGTCATTGAGCTGAACCCTGGGCCTGTTACTCATTACAGTAAGAAAAATTGCAAAGTACTTTACTCAAACGTTCAGGGCTTAAGGTCAAATTTTTTTTTATCTCCAGAGTTGTGCCCATAACTACTTTTTGGTGTTTTTTTCTGAGACATGTAAGTAGCAACAAGTCAAAAGATGAATTTTTATTCCCAGGGTTTGATGGCCCTGATTTTATTTATTGTCACAACATCTCACATGTGCAAGGTATGGCTGTATGCATTAAATCCGGATGACCTCTTTATCGTTAGGAAAATTTGGAGTGTAGTTGCCATGAGGTTCTTTGTTTTAAAATGTTCAGTAAATTCTACAATGTGTATGTATTTGCTGTTTACTGCTTGCAAAGCACAGTGAGTGGCTAAATTCCAATTCCTTGAGTTCTGTGTATCCTCCGATTTTGTTCAGCTAATTGAGGAACTCATGCATATTTCTGGCAATAGATTAGACCTCATATTCACAGAACGTTCCAGCTGTTGTCAAGTCCAAGGTCTGTGAGTCATTAGGCACTTCTGATCATTGCACCACTGAGATGGATACTTCTGTCAATAAGATCTGGCTGAAATCCAGAGCCAATGGGAACTGCATTATTGGAGCTTGTCAGGTACTTAATGTTTCATTTTCTATATTAGATCTTGATCCCAACAAGTTAAATAAAATTCTGATGGCTATTTTAATAAGATATGTCCCTAGAAAGGTCATCAAATACAGGACAAATGACCAGCCATGGTTTGATGATACATGTAGATGAGCTTATCGTGATGAACAGACCAAATTCAACACATGGAGACAAAATCATTGAAATGAAAATCACAATATTTTTGTTGAGTCTCGCCATGCTGCGAATAGAACTTACCATGCAGCTGAGAGAATTACAATGATTATTTGAAGAGGAAACTTGAAGGAATTACTCAGCCTTATCTGTGGTAGACCAAATTGGCATTATCTATCTTTGGGTTAGGCTTGCCTTCCATTCCACCACCACTATTAACAGATGATGGTAGATTGGTTACTGGCCCTAGGGAAAGGGCTGAACTGCTTCATAGAGCTTTTGAAGCTGAGCAGTCAGCCGAGGATGTCCCTCTCCCTGATAATTGTCATCCTGAACCAATTCTTAAAAAATTTGCATTTTGCTCCAGGGATGTTAAGAAAATTATGGATAATCTTGATAGCTGGGGTATTGTCTGTCAAGATTACTAGATTATATAGATTGTAATGTAGATGTAGTAGCTTTGCGGATGAGCGCAAGCTTAGTAATACAGTGCCTGTTCCAAAGACTGTGATATCTGCAGATTGCAGTAACTACAGGCCAATTCCTATTCTACTGTGCTCTCCAAAGTTGCTGAAAAACTTATTTTTAAGCCACTATATAAGTATGTGGAATCTAAAGGATTGTTAGCTGTTAGTCAATGTGCATATAGAAGCAGTCAAGTACCTATGATGCTCTTTTAGACTTGACATGCCATTTGCAAGAGAACATTGATAAGGGTTTTCAGTGCAGAGTATTCGAATAGATTTTAGTGCTGCTTTCGATTTAGTAAAACACAAGGCACTTATTTATAAACTTCAGAATCTTGGAGTGGGTGGATATGTTTTAGGATTACTTCAAGATTTCCTTACAGGTAGGCAACACTGAGTTGCTGTTGATGTGATCTTTAGTGAACCAAGACCTATTGTGTCCAGAGTTCCACAGGGTAGTGTTCTTGGTCCACTATTATTTTTGGTGTATACAAGTGATATGGTTGTTGGCCTGGAAAAGAAGATTGTCCAGTATGCCGATGATGCAACATTTGTGGATGTATTAAAGTCTCCAGTTATGAGAAATGAAGCTGCCCTCAGCCTCAGTCACTACATGGACCAGATCAGTGAATGGGTATGAGGCTGAACTCCAGTAAAATGAAAATACTATTGATAAGCAGATCTCGTATGATTTTCCACCCCATCCTCCCCTTCAGGTGAATGGAACTTTGCTGAATGAGTCTGAAGCCTTAAGTATCCTAGGCATAACTTTTGAATCATATCTTACTTTTGAGAAAAATCTTATGAAAGTTTCAGCGAAGACTGAACGAAAGTTAGGTGCTGTTTGTATGGCCTCATACATTTGTAACAGTCATAAAATCAATACAACCTGTTTTACGTCATTTGTGTTTCCTTTACTAGAATGCTGTTCTCTGTTATGGATGTCTGCTTCTGCCAGGGATTTATCTCTTTTAGTGGAGCAGTTAAATGCGAATTTTGGGCAGAATCATTCATTTAATGATGCAAGCATGAAATTTGGTATGAATATACTCTGTACTTCACTTTTTAAGAAAAAAGTGCTAGCCATCAAAAATTCCAGTATGGCCACCAGCACACCAAAAACAGCCATAAACCTTTAAAATGTTAACCTCTGTCCATTTATTCCCAACTTTTGCTATTAAAAAAGGCTACTAATGAAGGGCACGCAAAGAGGATAAGCTCTTTCCATCTATATAGTCCCAAAGGGTTACAAACTACAGAGCTGATCTTGCAGTCAAGTCAACACTATTGTTCCTGAGGTGGTGGTGGGGGGTGGGGGGATTCTGCAGACAGCAATGGGGCAAATGGAAGGTTTTGGCACCAAAAAACCAGTTGCTTTCGGCAGATGCAGCTCAATATCAGAGTAAAGATTATTCATATATGAGAAGGAAAACCCTAAAATTAAACTACCAAGGCACACTGGTGACAGACACTGCTGTGAAACCCAGCATGGGGTTCAATATCAGCTAAACTGCAAGTTTAGTATCCTAAATGCTACCTAATCAGCCCCAAAGAAATCAGACAGCTGCACCTGAACTGACAGGATGTGCCAGCGTGGGAGAGCCAAGCCAAAGATGACGGGGGCTTTGACGTTATCTGGATGGTGTACAGATCGCACAAGATTTAAATTATATTGGATGAACACTTGGGTTAGGTGTAGGGAAACAGCTCAAAGTTATATCCTGTGGCTTTTTCTGAGTTTTTTATCTACATCATTGATAGCAAGGTTACATCACCTGTAATATTCAGACTTGCTGATCTAGCTTCCCTATGCAAGCGCCGGCTACAACAACTAGGTGTAGACTCCCCAGATGTCAATATGACCAGGTTAAAAGAGCAGTTACTCTCTAGGATCCCTGAGCTTGAGGCCCATAGGAAAGGGCATGATGTTCTTCTAGCATTCAGAAAAGACATTGGCACAATTCTGTCTGATGCTAGCAATTACAGTGAAACTATTCATCTGGCTAAGGCTGTAGATATCATTCGAAGAGAACTGCTTACTCATAAAACAAAATTCAGTCAAGATTTACAGGAAGGACTTGGACAGGAAGTTGTTCCACAGGTGCTTCTACAGTTTGTTTGCAGCATTGAGCAAGGTGTTGACATCAGGTCCCAACTGAACCATGGTGTTGTACTGTCAGATGTTGCTATTGCACAGCTTTTACAATACAACTGCTACTCCAAGTATACTGAAGGATCAAAGACCTGCAGGCATGCAAAACACTGTGAAACACCTTTTCCCATATATTTCAGGGTGAAAGTGTTTGCCAAAACAAGAAAAAGAGAATTAATTGACAAGCTTCATGAGAATGGAATCACCATATCATATGACAGAGGTTGGCAATATCAGGACAGTTAGGTGAGAGTGTAGTAAAGCAATATGTGGAAGATGATTTTGTGTGTCCACCTATTTTGAGAAAGGGACTTTTTTGCAACTTTTCCTTCAGACAACATAGACCACAACCCAACAGCCACAATAGCCAGTAAATCCTTCCATGGTACAAGTATTTCATTGTTCCAGCATCCAAGTCCAGAGGAAGAAGGGCTGTACACACATTGCCCAGTGGTATAGACAGTCGAACAAAAAAGGTTCCTGATCTTCCTGAGTCATTCACAAACATCCCACCAACCTTCTTCTGCAAAAGAAATCCAGAACCGAGCACCATTGATGATGTATCATTGCCAAACCCCAATTTTCTCCAAAAGGAACTCAAGCTTGAATATGAATGGTTGGAAAAGGTCCATGACACCACAGATGTATAAGATTCATCCAACATAACATGGTCAGAGCATCATGCAAGCAAACAAAGGACAAATGATTTTGTGATCAGCATCAGTTCTTTGTTGCCACTTCTGTGAGACCAAGCAGGAAAGTCATATTCGGGGACAATGTGTTAATGTGATCCAGAACTTCAATGTCCTTCTAGCCGGAGATGGACGAAAGAGGATGACAGTATGAGAACTGTGTGGACCATACTATCTAAATGTTGTCGAGAATTGACTAAATGCAGATGAAAGACGGACTGTGATGGAAGGTGCACATGCAAAAAGACAGGATTAGACTGTACTGCACTCTGTAGCTGCCCTTGTCATGCATCTTCAGGAGCCTAAAACACTGATGTTCAACAATGACAGGAGAATAGATACTAACATATTCATAATCATAATTCTAATGTTTTGACACAGTTAATAACGATTCAGTATATTTGTCACCTATATATATATATATATATATATATATATATATATATATATATATATATATATATATATATATATATATATATATATATATATATATATATATATAATATACGTCTAATTTAGAATTACCATGTTATAAGGTGTGATGAAAGAAAGATCGCTTCAAGATGGAACTAGGTCGAGAGCTCAGTCGCAAAATCATTGCATTCAGCAAATAGTTTGGTTACTTCAGCTGTTTGGCTTGATGAACACAGAATATTGGCTCTGGTATGTGAAACAGACGACCGAGCTGGTATGCGAGTACGTGAGTTCATGCGTTAGAAAATATGGATTGTGTGTCTAATTCTGCCCAAAAGTAAGTCTGATTGATTATTAGCGAAGCAAGAGCGATATCGTCCAGACGTAGCTTTGAGTGTTCCAATCTCTCAGAAACTGGCAGATAAGGTAAAGTTCAGACTTTTCGTTTTTCTGTGTGAACTGTGAACTTGTGAATTTTACCATGTTTCAAGACACTTATGAATTTGTGTGGAGAGTTGAACATAACCATTTATGTCACTTTAATATTCTATTTTATTGTGTTTTTGTTTCACATTATTAAACATGCATTTTAAACTTTTCATTATTATGTTTTGCACTTGTAAATTTGTGGGAGATTACGATTTTGCTTAATTCTTCGACAGATGTCTGTGGAATTGCTGTGGTTATAGAGAAGGACACTGCAGTCTTTGCAATGTGGTTATTTCTCATGTGGTTGACTTTAAGACTAGATGTATAATGTCTAAGATGGAGTGTGTGGGAGTTTTGGGTGTAAAGACTTTTCAGTCATAGTAAGACTTTTTTGGTCAGAGTAAGATTAAATCTCGAGTTAGACTATTTTGACATGATAATTCATTTATTATGCATTTTAATCTTTTCCTTGTTCATTCATTACTTGTTGGGTTTGTTGATAATAAATCTATTTTTGTAGGAAAGATTGCGTTTCCTTAGAATATCCATTTCTTTTTGATGGATGATGTTATAGAGAGAGATTTGTGTGCTGTGAGAGAGAGAGAGAGAGAGAGAGAGAGAGAGAGAGAGAGAGAGAGAGAGAGAGAGAGATTTGCTGAGAGGGGAAATATGCGAGCGGAGTCCGAGAGGGGGGATCTGTAGGGAGAGTGATAGGGAGAGGGGAGCGAGTGAGAGAGAGGGTACCACGTCTCTAAGATAGGCTGCAAGGCCCGTTACGTAACATTTCTAAAAGGAATGTTTGAGTCTGTTAGGAGGGGTATGACATATATATATATATATATATATATATATATATATATATATATATATATATATATATATATATAATATTATATATATGATATATATATATATATATAATATAATTAACCAAGTGAACTTTGTATATAAAATGTGCCACAATATGTGATAAAATAGCTGTCATTCTTCGCCAGAGGTCTGCTTCCCCCCATGTTGAAGTACAAGTGAAGGCTTTTCAGTCACGACATTTTGCCCTTAGAAGTGTTTATTGAGTGCCAGTACATCTCTGTATCCATTGTGCCATTTTACACAGTGCTATTTCAAGTGTTAGTGTTCTAGTGTTAAGTGCTCATTCATTCCTCGAGACCTTGGCACCCTCAGTGCAGTCTCGATCTATCTGCATGTTTTCTATTTTCCCTTACTGGAGTGTAATTCTTAAATCTCTCTTGCAGAGGGACCCATTTGCTGTGGACTCTTCTTGGGCTGTGCCTTGTGGCCATTCAAGTTTCCAGTAGGAAGAACTCCAGGCTTTGCAAGCCTCCATATTATTTACTTTACTATTTCTTTTGATCTTTTGTTGTAAATACAATTACTTTAGTTGCCCCAGTGTTTACGTAACATTCTCTCATGAAGTAGAGCCCTAAGCTCATATGACACATTCCTTTTTTCTCCTTGTTTATGATTCTCTGGACAGTAAAGTCAGATTACAAGGCCAAGTGTGTAAAATTCCGTTGCTGACCTGTTAAAGTGGTCTACAGATCCAGAAAACTGGGGAAAATCATAAAAATATATATATATATATATCAGTAGGTTTAGGGTGAAGGATCGGTCCTTTATCCCTTTTCAAAGTACTTAATTGTTGCTGTGACGTTTCAGGACGAAAGTCCCATTTTCAAGCTATAAAAATAGAAGTTAAAAGTTAAAATAACAACTCAGACTAAAAAAAAAATATATGTGTATATATATATATATATATATATATATATATATATATATATATATATATATATATATATATATATATATATATATATACAAATAATATAAAAGTAAAGTACAAAGGATAGGGAGGAGCAGCTACCATAAGGTGCTGAAGGCACAGACCGAGTGACAATTCGGGCCGGGTTCAGCTTCGACTTAAACTCGAGAGATACAGAGGTGTTGAGGAAGACTGAGTGTTTAACTGTGGAACTAGTTGTTTAATAAAGAGTGATTCCAAGATTGCTAAATATTGTTCGTTAGGAGTTTGGCCTATAATTTTAAAATCTTTGTAGTTTATGTCATATTTACATTTCTTTGCATGTTCAGGTATACATGAAAATTCAGGATTAGTCAATTTGACGCCTGTTCTATAGCTAACGCCTCGATGAGAGTCCAATCTCACTTTGAGTAACCTCCGTGTGGAGCCGACCTACTTCCCAAGATTACATCTAGGGCAATTAAATAAATATACGACTCCTGAGGTCATTAGTGGATCAAGTTTCTCCTTATGTTTAAATAGAAATCTAATACTCATTGGGTTGCAGGCTATTAGCTTTAAATCAATGGCAGGTAAAAATTTCTCGACTAACAACTTCAATTCACCATAGAAATTTAGGTCATGAATAAATGGGACACTTGCATATAATCGTAATTTTCGTACTGTTGGTATTTTAATTTTAGGATTGAAGATACAGTTTAAAAATTTACCGATGTTTAAAGAAAAGTTTGGATGGAAAGCAATTGTCAGTGAAATATTGGTGGGGATAGGTTATTTCACTGTGAAAAAGATTCCAATCAGACGTTATGTTAAAAGCCCTTTGAAAGAGAGTAGACATGGAGTTTAGTTTAAAATTATAAAAGCAGTTACTATAAAAATTTGAGCCCAGGCTGGTAAAAGCTTTCTTTCTAAAGACCGTGGTGTTAAAATGATCATTATATTTAAAAACTGTTACATATAAAAATGGCAGCTCATTTTCATATTCAATAGTAAAATCAATATTAGGATGTACTTTACTGGCATAATCAAGAAATCTGTCAGCTTGATCTTTATCTCTGAACAGCAAAAAGATATCATCCGCGTATGTACCTACTATAAAATAAGGGATGGTAGACCAAGGGACAATTATCCACTATGCGCTCCTCCAGGGAGCACATAAAAATGTTTGTAAAGGTGGGACCCAAAGGGTCCTTTGGCCTACCATTCTTATAGCTTGAAAATGGGACTTTCGTCCTGAAACGTCGCAGCAACAATAAAGTATCTTTGAAAAGGAATAAATGACTGATCCTTCACCCTAAACCTACTATGTCTACTGGTTGACAGAACCCTCTCAGTCCTCACTATATATATATATATATATATATATATATATATATATATATATATATATATATATATATATATATATATATATATATATATATATATATATATATATATATATATATATATATATATATATATATATATATATATATATATATATATATATATATATATATATATATATATATATATATATATATATACATACATATATATATATATATATATATATATATATATATATATATATATATATATATTTATATATATATATATATATATATATGTATATACATATCTATGTATATATATATATATATATATATATATATATATATATATATATATATATATATATATATATATATATATATATATATATATATATATATATATATATATATATATATATATATATATATATATATGTATATATATATATATATATATATATATATATATATATATATATATATATATATATATATATATATATATATATATATATATATATATATATATATATATATATATATATACTGTACATAGATACATACTTTTAATTATATCTATGAACAAATGGTTGTAAATACTCATAGAAATCAAGTTATATGGAAAAATTTGTAGCAATACTAAGATAGATTATTTTGCATATTAGGATTACCTGGAGGCCATCTTGGAAGATGGCTGACAAATTGGATTCCTGAACGGCAAGGACTATTCTCCTAAGTAAGGTCTGCAATTTTATGGCAAAGAATCCCCTCATTTATCCCAATAATGATTGATCTTTGGCTATTTGTACAAAAATATATTGGTATTTTTTTTCACGATAATCGTCATATGGCGGCCATCTTAGAAAATGGCCACCTAAGGGAATTTCAGGTGGTTAGCACCTTTTTCTTAAAGTCTGCCCCTCATTGAGTATTTCTGCCAAATTTCATTCTTATATCATCAAATGAACGATTGTAAGGCTTATCTGATCCAGTATTTCAGATAGAATGGTTTGCAGCGGTAGGTTTCTGTTTCCTAATATTAGCAGTTATAACTTGGACAATCCATGGATGGTCTCTAGTTTGTCACTTCTTCATAAATTGTATTTTAATAAAGATCTTTCACATTCACAATGAATCCCTGATCTCCTTACTTGCTGAGAGCAACCAGATTTGCTGAACAGCAGCGCCAATATTCAGTAAATGTGCCTCGTTGTCGAACTTCTCAGTTCTAGAGGTCCTTTTTTCCTCACACCGTTGTACTGTGGAGTAGTCTCCCTGAGGATGTCATATAACTGGAACTTCAAAAGTACAAGCGAAGATGCAATGCATCACTACCCTAATGCCATTCTCCTTACATTTTAATACATTTTATCTATTTATTAATTTATTTTTTCTTTTCAATAAGTGATATCTCTTCTTTCTGTATTTCCAATTACCTTCTCTTACTTCCAAATGAGCACCATATTCTTTGGAAGCTTGAATTTCAAGTCAGTGGTCCTTGTAGGCTTCTTCCATATGAATAGGGTACACAAAATCTTCCAGCAAAGTGGATCTTTTCAACAGGAAGTCAAGACCCGAATGTCTACCCTGTACTCCAAAATGGAAAATTCACTTTTCCTATGACACGCCCATTAGAGCAAACTCGCGAATGAACGCTCCTCTGGAACTTGAGGACTTCCGGTTATTGGAACATTCCGACATGGCCAGAACATCACCCAAGGAACGATGCCCTCTGTCTCGATGGGAAGCAAGACTGACGAGCCTTTGTCAGCACTGACTCGTGAATACGTAGACACTAATTTGCATTTACCCTTGCCCAGAATATCTCAAAGAATGCTTAGCTAAAGAACAATGAAATATATAACATTACTTTTAAATTTTCATATATATATATATATATATATATATATATATATATATATATATATATATATATATATATATATATATATATATATATATACATATATATATATCTATCTATATATATATATATATATATATATATATATACATATACAGTATCTATCTATATATATATATACACACACATATATATATATATATATATATATATATATATATATATATATATATATATATATATATATATATATATATATATATATATATATATATATATATATATATATATATATATATATATATATATATATATATATATATATATATACACATACACATATATATATATATATATATATATATATATATATATATATATATATATATATATATATATATATATATATATTATTATGATTAGCAAGAACTCGCTAGCAAATTGCCTCCCCCTCTTTTGTTGTTGTTGTTTGTTCTGTTGTTTTCATTTACTGCGAGCGCTCGATCGATAGACCATCTGTCTATCGACTTAAAGAATACAAGGGTTTAAAAGATTAAGGCCACTCCCTTTAAAAGATCTTTCTTTGAGGCAAAGTGATCTCTGTCTGGCAGTTTCCTTGCAGGCAAAACTCCTGCGGGCATCAGCTGGAGATGATTCAACACCCCATATGTTGGAAGTGCCCCTGCCCCATAGGAGGAGATAAAAGCAGAAAACACGAGGCCTCGACCTCACACACGTCTGGAAGGACAGGGAGAGTGAAGAGGACCCAACACCTGGCCTCATCGATGCCCTTGCATCCTAACCACGTGGCCCTTTCAAAGTATACTTTCTCCTCGTGCCCTTCGACCGCGAGCCCTTGATCGCTCCACCGTTGACCTGCCTGATGCCCCACCTGCCATTGCCTGGCCCTTCGTGAAATTCCCACGCGTTGCCCTTCTTCGAGAAGTCCCCATCGCCGTGCCCTTGCATCCTAACACGTGGAAGAACTCGCCCTCGGAAATTGCAAGTCATCCACGGACCAATTTTCTACGTTGGAACCACACCTGTCTTACGGTAATGTGCCCTGAAAAACCTCCATTCAGACACGCTTTTTCTCGTAACATTTTCTTGAATTGAAAGCCATTAATCAACGAATCCCTTGTCTAATGTCCGTGCGCCTCTTGCATCGGCAGTACTAAGTCCTTATTAATTCATCCCCTTTGGCACCCTCAGTGCAGCTTCGAATTCATTATTCTTTTGTCTATTTTCATTACTGGCGTATAATGTGCATATCTCTCATTTCAGAGGGACCCTATTTCGTGGAAGCTTCTCGGACTGTGTCTGGAATCCCCCAGTTTCATTCATCCTGTAGGAATCCCCTTCAGAGTCAATAATCTACTTGCGTTTCTCTTTCCCGTGCTAGAGTCATTTATGTAAATACACTCCTTTAAATTTGCCCACGTGTTTTACGTAATATTTCCCTCAGTAACAAGAGCCCTACGCTCATATGAAATTCCCCTTTGTTTTTTACGTTTTCCTGGACCCATGAAGTCAGAATCACAAGGCTAAATTATCTTAAATTTTTGCTACCTGTCTCACAGAGAATATTTCAAACTAAATCGCCAGGAAAAACGTAAAAATGGCGACCTGGCCAGGATCTTGTTTTGCAGTTGCAGTTCCCCTAGTGTTGCTTTATTGCATTTGCAACTTGCCAGATCAGCTATTAGCAAAGCTAAGCTGGGTATGAGACAATTATGAACCTTTTGTGTAAAACCAGCACACAGATCCGGAAATTCCACATAAGTAATGTGTTTATCTTAGCAAAACCTTTTACAATCGTGACTGTTCCTAGGAATTAGAAATAGGGGCGCATGTATTCACTGAGAGAAAAGAACCGCTGTATTAGATTTGTTAATGCATGCCTTTCAGGATAGGTAGTTAGGAAATAACCAGTGCTAACCATCCTTTGCTTCGAGGAATAGTGCGAAATTCCTCTGTGTTAAAATCTTTGCCATATCTTTTGCTTCGAGGAATAGTGCGAAAGAAATTCCTCTGTGATAAATTTTACTTCACATTTCAGATTAGCGAACTGTTATTTAGGCGCGAATAAATTCCCACGTGGGACAAGACGAAGTCAGCTTGCATTGCTGAAATTCTCTCAGTGTAGTTAGAATTCGAGTTAGGTGTTAGGAAAGCGAAATTTAAACTCCGCTTATAGGGAAAATTACTAGGTCGTTTTACTGTTATCCTCTCACACAACTGGGAAATTCCCCGGAATCCCAGACAGTCTATAAATAGACGGGTCCATTCACACAGAATCTAAAAATAACTCCGGTGTTGGTCAGACGTCCTGCAACCCCCCCCCCTCCCCCCCGCCCATGCCCGTGTGTGTAGCATTTTTTTTTTCTTTCCATTCATTTCTCAGCAAACATTTTTCTTTGGGTTTTTCCGTTAGCAATTTCTAAGTCCTAAGGCACGAATTGTATTCCCAAGTCCTACGGGCAAGCCAAATAAAATTCTACGTCGCACGTGGCGAAAATTTCTCCAAATTCCCAGTCCTCAGAGACTCCTAAAATTCTATGTCACATGTGGCGAGAATTTCTCCAAATTCCCAGTCCTCAGAGACTCATACTAAAATTCTACGTCGCACGTGGCGAGAATTTCTCCAAATTCCAAGTCCTCAGAGACTCATACTAAAATTCTACGTCGCATGTGGCGAGAATTTCTCCAAATTCAAGTCCTCAGAGACTCATGCTAAAATTCTACGTCACGTGGCGAAATTTCTCCAAATTCAAGTCCTCAGAGACTCATGCTAAAATTCTACGTCACACGTGGCGAGAATTTCTCCAAATTCAAGTCCTCAGAGACTCATGCTAAAATTCTATGTCGCACTTGGCGAGAATTTCTCCAAGTTCCAAGTCCTCAGAGACTCCTAAAATTCTACGTCACGTGGCAAGAATTTCTCTAAATTCAAGTCCTCAGAGACTCATACAAAAATTCTACGTCGCACGTGGCGAAATTTCTCATTCCTGCGGGAACCCAAAATTAAGTCCTTTTGAGACATTATATAGTGTAGTTCACACACATCTAAGCCCTTACGGGACTGATCATTCTAGTTCGTTAGAACAACTCCTTAACTTCACGCTACAGCCGGCCAAGTCCGAGCGTGACAAAATCCAACTACGTCTTCCGAGACGCATATTAAAATTCGTTCGCCAAGAACAACCACGTCTTTCCAAGACCTATCAAATTTTAACAAAAAGTCTCCTCAGACTTACTAATCAACTGTTTTATTCAGACAGATCCATTCTCCTGCAGTCTGAACAATTGAGTGTTTCAGATTCCTGCAATTAAGTCTTTTCAGACAACCTGAGTCTTTTCAGACCTACCATATAACCATTATTTCAAGATGGCTAATACCAGAGCCCAACAAAACGAGGATTTCAAATTCTACATGTCCGCTGGGAAGGACATGGGACTATCGGGGCAAGATCTGAGAGCATGGGTTCAAGAGCGAGTGGACGATGCCAAGGTGGAGAGAGCAAGAGAAAGGGAGGAGAAGGAGAGAGAACGGCAAGAGAGAGAGAGAGAGAGAGAAAGAATTGCCCAAGAGCAACGAGAGGAAAAAGAACGTGAGGAGAGAGAGAGAGAAAGAATTGCCCAAGAGCAGGAGAAGGAGAGAGAACGTGAAGAGAGAGAGAGAGAGAGAGAGAGAGAAAGAATTGCCAAAGAAAAAAGAGAGGAACGAGAATGGGAAGATCGAGAGCGACAGCGCCCCATGAGCTCCAGGTGCTAGAACGACAGCACGCCACCCCCGCCCCTGCCGCGGGAATGAGTGCCCTCAGCCAAGCTCACTCGTTCATGCCAAAATGGACAGAGTCCGAACCCGAAATATGGCTTGAAAGGGCCGAACGGTCCTGGAGTGCTGCGATCTCTCCCCGCGGAACTCTCCCTTGTTCTCACTAAATTCCTGGGCGGAAAGGCCCTCGTTGCCTACCACGCCCTTCCAGCAGACGATCGGGGAAACTGGGAAGTCGTCGCCAAGCAGTTCTGAAGGCGTGCGAGATTACCAGCGGTGGAGGAGACGTTGGAGAGAGCAGCCCAGAGAAGCAGGCCAGACTTGGTCGATTGGGTGTACCATTCGGAGCGGGCGTTGACAAAATGGCTCGATTCGAAGGAGCCACTAACACCGCCGAGGTACTCGGCGGTTTAAGTTCAAGCATTTCCTGCGCTACGCCCCTCCTGCCCTCGCCACTCATATAGTGGAAAAAGCCCCAGCAACACTCACCGAGTGTTGCCGAATAACAGATATGTGGGAAACTCACCACCCTCAAGAAGGATCCATGGGGCGGAAGATAAATCCCCGTCCCTCCTCGGAGGATTCAAATTCCCACAAAAATGGGAACTCGGGCAAGCCCCTAACTTGCCATTATTGCAAGAAAACGGGGCATTCCTCCGGCCGGAACAAGAAACCGTCCTCTCTCCCGGAAAACCGACAAATAACTCGCCTGCGCCCTCCACAGGGGCAGTGCGGAAAGACTTCAGCCAGACCTTTTGCACGGTGTGCAAGGTTTATGGCCATTCTCCTGCATGGGCGAAATGCCCACGCAATAATAAATCAAATACTCCCACCGTCGCCTTGGCGTCACAGATCCCCAGTCATTAGGCCCTCCGCCGAAGGGCCTGTATACGTGGCCCCTCCACGAGGTAGCCACCCAGCGCGCCGAGTCACTGCATTCGAGGACTGGGCGCGCCGTCTCCCTCATCCGAAGGACAGAGTTCCCCTACGGAGCTATCGTCAATAGACGAAAACTCGTCACGATCGAGGAATAAATCAATTTAAAATGATACTCCCTACGGTCCAGTTGAGAGTCACAAGACCTCACCAATCCAAAATTTGCAATCTTGCAGTAGCAAGCCATCTCCCCGGAGGCTATGACGTCATCCTGGGACAGGACTTTCAGTCCCCACCGAAATCCACGACAATCTAGGGGTCCACATTCCCCGAATCATTCCTCAGGCGCGAGTAATCCTCCCCCCTTCTCCCTCAGTCAAGACTGGCGCCCCTGGGTACCAGGAGGACGTGCAGTCCCCACCAGTGCCACCTGAGTACGATGTACAGTGGCCCCCTCGATCGGTTCGATCCAATTCCAGTGCCCGGCCCTGCCTCAGTGCCAGTGCCAGGGCCCCCTCTCCCTTCAGGAGATGCCACATTCCTGCTGGTGCCACTTGCATGCCCCGCAGTGCCAAGCTTCGTCCGTCCTGACCGATGAGCCCAAGAAACCTCTGATAGTGCCTGACTCTGCCCTAGCGCCAGCGCCAGAGCACTACCCCGATCTCCATTCACGGGATCCAACTCAGGACCCCTCTCTTCCCCCGGCCTGGCACCGCTACCAGCGTCGGTAAGAGAGACGGTTCCTCTCGACCACCGCGGAAGCTCACCTGCAGGTGCGGCCTCGCAACCCGTGCCTGAGCTGGTCATTGATACCTGCGAGCCGCTCACGCCGCCCCCGACCGCCTCCTCTCTGCCTCAGCCCGTCGCCGACGTAATTGCAAGTCAGGATTCTGCCATATCTCCCTTGGCCGATGAACTACAAGAGCTGCGACGGATCAGGGTAGAACCAGCATGGAAAACTCCTGCATCAGCTGTCGCAGCAGCAGGCCCAGGTGGCACTCTGTGCCGCCCTCCGGTCGCGGGCCCTCCGCTTCCCCGGCCGAGGACGACTGTCCCATTAAGAAAGGATCGAGGCGAGATTACCACGGGCGTGGGAATTTCCAGGTAGTTTACAAAGAGCTCCAGAGCTCCCCTGGCATCTGTGCCACCATTTCATTTTTCGAAGGTCTTGGCACCTCTAATCCAGAAGGGGATGTCAGACCCTCTGCTATCTTCTTCCGTTCCTCAGGAACTTCTATCTCTTATCATCCTCTATTAATCTTTCCTTAAATTATCACCACAAGAGGCAATTAAGTACGGGATACCATTCCCCACACAATGTATAAATCATTGAGAATAACAGAGTGAGAAGTGGCACGCCCTTGCGCCCATACCTTGGCACCGGGCGTGCGTGTCAGCTCTTCCTGAAGGAGTCGCGCCCTTAGGGTGCACTTTTCTCGCCCTGGGACTGAAGTGATAGTCCGGGCCGTAATTTATAGGCGAAGGACGATAAATTCCCGCCTAACACCATAAAACCCTCACTCCTTTTACCTTAGCTCTTCTGCCAATATCATTTACTTTCTTTTAGTCATTTATTTATCTTTATTTTAATGAATCGCGAGTCATAAACTCTTGCCCTTGTGATTTAAATGCCCCTTTCGTAAGCTCTGAGAGACGTGTTCCGCCTTTCATATGCGGTCAAGTTTCATTCGTAACATCTTGTTAATTTTCCTTTTGTTATTATTATCCCTTTTCCCCTTCCCTTCCTTCCAAGAACTCTGTTTGTCCTAGACCCCACATCTTTTGTCTGCTCACCCCGTCATAACATTGAGTACTCAGTGTGGGCAGTGGACGCATAAAAATTAGCGTAGTTTAAGGTTAGCGAATTAAAGCTCGCAAATACTCTTGCCCGCATACGACTGTCAAAACCCGTGTGTGGGCTGGCCAAGCAAAGCACGTTAAAACGAAGACAAATTACCAATGCGGATATGTATAGTCATTACAATATCGCGTAAAGGGGGGGTGTCATTTACAAAAAAATAAACGCTGCTTTTCATTTATACAGCCTCTTCAAGGCAGACTGTACTAACCGCATGCATTTTATCTAAAATTAAGTAACCGTGTATTTTAATTCTTGAACAATAACCTTTCTTTTCATTTGTTTGCCATAGCCTCATATTCTTGGTCTTATAATTTTAATTAATTCACATTGTTCGAGTCACTTTATAAAGTTACCAATGGGTAACCAAATCTAAAGTAATTATTCTTTTGCAAGTGTTTAAATTACCTTTGCGTCCTGATGAAGAAAAATGTGTCCCAATGTGTTATTAAAAGTAATGTCACAGCTTCATAAATCCCTTAGTAGTAAAGTTCATTGCAAGGCAGAATGTAGAGTAACGTAAAGCATTTGCCGCTCATTCTTGCATATCGATGTACACACCCGAAGAAGGTATGTACATCATCTTGTATGGGGAGGTATTATGATTAGCAAGAACTCGCTAGCAAATTGTCTCCCCCTCTTTTGTTGTTGTTGTTTGTTCTGTTGTTTTCATTTACTGCGAGCGCTCGATCGATAGACCATCTGTCTATCGACTTAAAGAATACAAGTGTTTAAAAGATTAAGGCCACTCCCATTTTTGAAAAGATCTTTCTTCGAGGCAAAGTGATCTTTGTTTGGCAGTTTCTCCTTGCAGGCAAAACTCCTGCGGGTATCAGCTGGAGATGATTCAAACCCCTATGTTGGAAGTGCCCCTGCCCCATAGGAGGATAAAAGCAGAAAACACGAGGCCTCGACCTCACACACGCGGGCTGGAAGACAGGAGTGAAGAGGACCCTCACACCTGGCCCCATCGATGTCCTTGCATCCTAACCACGTGGCCCTTTCAAAGTATACTTTCTCCTCGTGCCCTTCGATTGCGACCCTTGATTCCACCGTTGACCTGCCGGATGCCCCACCTGCCATTGCCCGGCCCTTCGAGAAAATCCCCACGCGTTGCCCTTCTTGTCCCCATCGCCGTGCCCTTGCATCTAACCACGTGGAAGAACTCGCCCTTTAAAATTGCAAGTCATCCACGGACCAATTTTCTACGTTGGAACCACACTGTCTTAGGTAATGTGCCCTGGAAAACCTCCATTCAATCACGCTTTTTCCTCGTAACATTTTCTTGAATTGAGATTAATCAACGAAATCCCCTTGTCTAATGTCCGTGCTCCTCTTGCATCGGCAGTACTAATTCTTTAATTCACTCCCTTTGGCACCCTCAGTGCAGCTTCAATTCATTATTCTTTTGTCTATTTTCATTACTGGCGTATAATGTGCATATCTCTCATTTCAGAGGACCCTATTTCGTGGAAGCTTCTTGGACTGTGTCTGGAATCCCCAGTTTCATTCATCCCGTAGTCCCCTTCAGGATCAATAATCTACTTGAGTTCCTCTTTCCCGTACTAAAGTCATTTATGTAAATACACTCCTTTAAATTTGCCCACGTGTTTATATGTAATATTTCCCTCAGTAACAAGAGCCCTACGCTCATATGAAATTCCCCTTTGTTTTCCTCTTTTTTACGTTTTCCTGGACCCACGAAGTCAGAATCACAAGGCTAAATTACCTTAAATTGTTGCTACCTGTCTCACAGAGAATATTTCAAACTAAATCACCAGGAAAAACGTAAATATATATATATATATATATATATATATATATATATATATATATATATATATATATATATATATATATATATATATATATATATATATATATATATATATATATATATATATATATATATATATATTTCTCTGTGGAACCTGTGTGTGTGTGTGTGTGTGTGTGTGTGTGTTTTGTGTATAGGATTTTCACTTAACGTTAAAGTACCCATATATAAAGAAATGGAAAATTCAGAGTTTAGCAAAAAAAGTGAAGAAAAGCATGGATATATGGATATTCAGACACATTGGTTTATTGCGTCTTTAGAGCTTTGCTTTTTAGGCATCGACACTGTCAACAAAATCTTCCTGCAGGGGTTTTGCCTACAAAACCTTCCATCTAGTCAGGTTTAGAGATCAGCAGGAATAGCAGACGAGAGTGATGACTTATGTGATGGTTCTGATTCGAAGTGATGTTATTATTTCCTTTATTACGTGTCTTTTATTATTGAGGAGTACACTACACATTGCACATTTAATAAATTAGAGTTATGAAAATGAGAAATTTGCTTACACTAACAGTTAAAAACTTGAGATTTCTGAAGAGGACGCTCCTTGATAAAGCCAAGCGATGCGCAGTTCGTCCTTATCTTCTAGACCTAGCTTATATTAATCGTGCTCTTGTGTATGTTGAGTTTTAGGCAGGTGACAGTCCTGCTAGATCAGCCATGCAGCCTTAGGTAATTATAGTGTCTGGGCCAATTTAATCGATGCCTATCATAGCTTTTGTATTGATTTGCAACATGTCACGAAATAACTCATTAGTGAAGCCCATGGGTAAAACATAGGCTCGATTACATTGCGATGTCAGTGATTTTGTGGGAACTTAACGTAACTTTTGCACCTTGACATCAGCCCCCACTTGCTCCAGAATTCATCTTTTGTTCTTGATTCAGTTCATATGCTAGCAAACTTAACATAAGTTATCAGTAGCCGAAGCCTACAATGCTTCATTACGAAACGAAAGCGCTAAATATCTCGGTGTATATTCTCGTCTGTAATTTTTGTGATTCATTTACTTTTATGCATTCACATATCTTGCTTGATGACTTCGTCGTCGATAAATTTCTTTGTAATCCCAGCTATAGTTTGAATCAGTGTAAAGTTATGGTAAATTTGCCTACTTTTTTTCATAACGAAATATTACATAGTTTGGGTATATTTTTTGTACTACAGATTATTTTTGTAAATAAAATTAGAAAATGGACTCGTGTTTGGTGTTGCCGCCATCTTGCGTGCTGTTTCAAAACCATTGTCTATTGACTGAGTATCCCTGCCCAGAACAACGGGTGTGAATCAGTATAAGCTGAGCTATTGTCGAGGAAAAATTCTTGGCATTTGGTCTTTCGATGGCGGATATTCAGGTAATGAGTCAGGACGCACGTGGTCAGGCTATGCCATTCTGGGTAGAATTAATTGGACATTCCCAACTGCCTCCTGTCCTGCCAGTTACAGAAGGAGTTGTTGTGGAAATCTTCAGGAAACCAAGTTTTCTCACCACACGTTTTGACACCAATGCAGAGTTCTGGACATATGCATATGATTTCGTTGTCTTATACATTGGAGATAATGATCTAGCAGTGGATGAGCCCAAACCTGTTTGGGATAAAATCAAGAACTTAGTTGAGAGAATAGGGGCTTCAACTCAAACGCTGGTGATCTGCAGTGACAAATTGCAAGATCACCCAGCATGTAATCATCAAATGCCTGAATTCGTAGATATTGCAGTAGACATAAGAATTATGGTGTCAGACATGTATCCATAAACACAACCGTGTACTGCTATGGCAAGGTGAGTAACGGTGTACACTTCAATGAGGAGGTGTGAGGCATTTTCCTCAATAGATTGATGCATCTAATTAAAGGTGAACAACGTAGACTTCAGAGTGCTCAGTAAATTAATTAAAAAATTCAACATTCATTTCAAATGTAATGTAACATAAATTTGAAAGCTGGTTAGTTGAGACTGTAAGATTTAACCCTTTCTTAGTGTTTTGATTCCCCAGTTAACGTAGTCAAGATGGAAGCTAAAGCAACAGCTCTTATAACCCTCTTTGGTCATTATGTCAAAGAGTCTGACCAAGAACTGTTACAGACTCAACCTGTAAAGACATATCGGGATCTCATGTAAAAGATGAACTGAGATCATGATGAACTTACCATCATTTTTAGGTCTGGTGTTAAGTTAGAGGATGTCTCTAATGAAGACATGTGCAAAGCACTCAGCAAGGCTGGAGCTGCTAGGGGCGCCCTTCAGGTGAGAGTCTCACAGCTTTCCCAGACTTATCTCAAGGGAAATTAAGGGAGATTAAATTACCTGTCTTTAAAGGGGATATGAGCAAGTCTGCAACATTCAAACAGCTTTTTGATGTCTATGTGCATAACAGTTCAGAGCTAAATTCGATCACCAAGTTCATGCACCTACTTAGTGTGCTAGAAAATGAGCCACTTAGGTTGACAAAGTTGTTGAGCGTCACCGCGGAGAACTGTGATGTAGCAATCCGTTTGTTATACAAGTTGTATGGTAACTCAAAACAAACATTAGCTCTTTTATTCAGTCCCCTCAGGGATTTGCCTACCCCTACGTTTTGAGCACAAAACCTTCAAAAAGTTTTGAATCGAACTTGCCATTGTACTAGAACAAACTGACGAACTTAGTCCCATTTTAGGCAAGGAAGGGATAATACTTAACTTAGTAAACAACAAACTTGTCGAAGGAGGAGTCAATCCTCAAGTTTTTTTTTGCATAAGTCAGATTATTCAGTAACTGAGCTGTATGATGCTCTAGACTTCCACCTTTGTACTTTGAGTGATGCTGTGATTATGACGCCATCGTCAAACTCCTCAAAGCCAAAGACTGAACAGGCATCAACTGCTGGTCACATCGGATCTTGCCCCTTTTGCAACAAAGGGCATTCTGCGAATGAGTGTTGCAAATTTGTCAGTGTGAATGACCATTAGAGGGTCTTAATGCAAAACCAACAATGTTTCAGTTGCCTTATGAAAGGACACCATAGTCATGAGTGCCATAGTAATAAAAATGGCAAAATTTGTGGAGGGCATCACCATACCCTCATTTGTTCCAGTAATGTAAAATCTAATTGAAATCTTAACATATCTTCACCTAGTAACACTGTTCCTAGATCCAACCTTGTGTCTAAAGCCTACACTCAGATCCAGAAGAGCAAAAAGAGAGCCCAAAGAGAAAGCTTAACATAAACAGTCAATGTAACAAATCAGATGAGAAGCTGTGTGTCAATGCTAAAATATTAAATTCTCCTAGTAGTATGGACTTGCCACCTACTTTATCGCCAACCTCTACCATTTGTGGTAATAATAATAAGAAATGTATGACCTAAGTATTTTTCGACACCAGAAGCCAAAGGAGCTTTATTTGAAACCATTTGGCAACCGAATTGGACCTCTCCATCGTCAAAAAGGTTGCATTGAATATTTCACCCTGTGCAACTGGCATGGTTGAGGGGGAGTTTAGTTTGGTAGCATGCCAACTGAGAATAAACCAACGAGTCCCGAGGTTACAGTTGTTAGTTCATGATAATGTAAACATGCCCAGTCACAATGTCTGATTGATGAATGTAAAAGATCATTTGCAGCAGAAAGGCTACACACCTGCTGATCAAGAGGTTGAAAATGACACACTTGAAAATGTGCAAATTTTAATTGGTGCCGATTATTTCAATTATTTTGTGCATGGGCTAAAAAGTGTGACAGTATCAGCTTATTTGTCGTACCTAATGGAGTATCCCCTTTGGGAGACTGCCAGGATGGGCTAGACAGGGTGTTGATATGTCTGTTGTAAGAACATTACATGGGTGTAGAATTCAAGAGACTGAGCATGATGTTGATGAGTGGTGGAGATTGGACATACTGGCATTCAGTCTGATGAGCAAGTCACTATTTCACACCACGCTGCGATGTGACGTGTTGTGAGCAGTAATATTCCAATGTGACCCAAACTTATGTAGATACCGGGCTCATTCGAAAAGTGCCAAGCCAGTCATTGAGGGCTATTATATGCCTCACTTTGGGATAGTTAAAGAAAGTATGACCATGCCATTCCAAGTAGGGTTTAATACTTCTTCAAAGCACTGTGATGAGCGGTCACTTAACAAGTGCCTATATGTTGGCCCTAACTTAGTAAAAGTGTTATCTGATTTGTTATTAAGATTCAGGTCCAAGCCTTTTGCATTGTTACCACAGATATCTCTAAGGACCCCAAAGATGCCAAATATCCTCGTTTTCTGTGGCCTGAAAATCCATCCAAAATTACCACCTTCGAGTTCAAAGTAGTTGTATTTGGTGTAACCTTGAGCCCTTACCTCTTGCAGCAAGTCTTACAAACTCATCTGCAGAGGGAGGGTAGAGATGAGCTCATAAAACACTTTTACATCAACAATTTTATTAAGACGTATGATTCAGTTGAGAATATGATTAAAGTTTCACTTCAAGTCAAGGCAATTTTGGAGCACACTCACATGCCTCTCAGGGGATGGGCTAGTAACAATTCACAATTTGATTCTGAAATTCATGTTGAAGAGCCAGTAGAAATTCCTGTTCTTGGATTGGTTTGGAACCACGAGTCCGACACTTTGTCACTTAAACCATTCAAGGGGAAGGGAGTGCTGAATCAGAAATGGGTACCCATCAAACAAAAGATCCTATCCTTAGTTGTGTCCAACTTTGACCCTATAGGCCTTGTATCCACAATTTTTGTCAAAAGTAAAATCTTTTTGCAAGTTCTGTGGAACAAAAAAAGTGAGTTGGGACAATGTGCTAACACCTGAGAGAGCATCAGAAGCAAGAGAAATACTTGCTGATTTTATGGAGATTAATCAGTTAAAGTTCAAAAAGGGAGTAGTTTCAGAGAATTCAGAATTGCATGTTTTTTTGTGATGCTTCCATGAAAGCTTAAGGGGGAGAAGCTTACGCTAGAAACATCAATGGGGGAACCTATTTATTAACAGCAAAACTTAGAATTGCCCCTCGTAAGTAGCACACTAATGATCTCATGATTAGAGCTAATGGCTTTACTTGTTGGGGCCAGATTAGCCAAGTATCTAAGCCAAACCTTTAAATTTAGTAAAGTAACATTCTGGGGAGAAAGCAAGCACATTTTTATAGCCAACCGGCATAGGAGGTATCTTTTATTCTACAGGGGTGCAGATTTGACTTACAGTATGTTGTCACCAAACAGAATCCTGCAGATGTGCTGTCCCGCAGCCAGACGTTAACAACTTCACAAGCAATCCTTGTGGGCAAGAGGCTCAGCCATGTTACACAAGCCAGGTCCCCCATGGCCACAACTGATGACTCCCGAGATGATGCATCTTTGTCAATAGTAATGTCTGCACTACGAGAGTTACAGAAGGAACTTCAGCAGGCACCTCCTGCTCCGTTACTTCACTTTTGGGAGAATTACCCAACTGCAGCTCTCTTTACAATATAATGAAACATATACGTAAATTTGTGAAAATTAGCGATAATCCCTTAACCAAGTTTGCATATGTAGAACAACTGCATCATTGGCCCACTTTGTGTAGATATTTAGAGAAAGGTGAAGAAGCTTCTCATGAAATAGTTAATTTTACCAGACAATTAAATTTAGTTTTAATCAGTAACATCATATATTCTAGATATTGAAAAATGCTAGTAGTACAATGAACAACTTGATGCTGTTGCCCCCTAGGGGCAAATTTGTGCGGCTGAATCTCAAACATATGCATCAAATTAATCTTCACTGCGGCGTCAATACAGTTATCTCACTTTTCAGACAAGAGTGTTGGATGCCAGCAGTGAGAGTGCTGGTTAAGAGAATTCTCAGTCAGTGTTTAGAGTGTAAGCAGATGCTCAGAGATCCATTGCCACAGCCTCCTCAACCCCAGCTACCGAGTCCTCGTGTGACTCTGACGATGCTGTTTTCCATCATAGGACTTGACCATTTCTTGTGGGTCACCATCCAGGAGGGTCATGCATTCTGTCTTAATTCTTGAACAGCACTCATGCCGTCTACCTGAATCTGGTGACTAACCTCAGTGCTGACTCTTTTATCCTGTGTCTTCGTAGATTTGCTGCCTGTCATGGTGCCTTAGCAACCATCTATTCAGATAACCACGCAACCTTCAAGTCAGCATGCAACTTGTTAGCCGATCTCTGCAATGAGGATGTGACTCAGTCGTACTTGAGAGAAAGAGGGATACGATGGTATTTCCAAACTCAATGTTTGCTTTGGAAGGGAGGAATGTTTGAGAGACTAATCGGGGTGATGAAGCGTGCTCTGGTAGTCTCACTCAATAGAGCCTTGTTCAACAAGGAACAGGCAAGAACACTAGTTAAAGAGGTGGAGTGTGTCGTCAACAAATGCCCTCTTACTTATTGTGGTGACACCTGTGAGGATGAGGTTCTCAGTCCGTTGCATCTCCTATGAGGTACGACCATCCAGTTTCTGCCTGATGAAGCCCTGAATAAAAGTATGCCTAATACCTTCACAACAAAGAAGATCTGAGTAGAATACTTCAAACTAGTTGACGCTCTACGTGCCTTTAGGCTATGTTGGAGCACCGAATACCTACAGGTTCTATGCCAATGTCATGATTTCGGCCCTGGTGCGCTGATTCCACCCAGATGCAATGACTTTGTCTTAGTGAGAAAACTGACTGCTGTTGTAAATTCTGGCCCCTTGGAAGGATTATACAACTCTACTGTAGAGAGGATGATGTCGTCTGATCTGCGAAAGTCCTGTATGAAGGTGAAGAATGTCTCATGCTGATTGAGCACATTATCATGTTTAGAAGTAAATGACACCAAACTCTTAAGTGCTGAAAATGGTAATGGCAATCACGAACTAATTGACAATGAATCAGAGACAGTGGGCAAAGATAGTAGCAAAAGACAGAATAAAGTGAATGTAGACAGAACTCAGGGTAGACCCAAAAGAAAAGCAGCTCTGACCCAGTGAGAGAAAATGGGACAATGGATCTGTGAGTACAAACTATAGTGTTGTATAATGAACATTTATTCCTTGAGGAGGAACAGTAAGGAACTGAGAAAGACCAGGGACCTTTATAGTTAGGATAGGATATTTATTCTATGTGCTACCAAGAGAGAGGAGCGCCATTACGTGATTTATTCACACTCTCATTGTTCTTATGCACTGTGTTATGACATTGTAAGGCATGCCATAGTGTCCAGTACCATGCTTGTGCTGTGAGCTAGCTGTGGCTGAGAGGCCTCCAGTTCCAGTTGGGTTGCAAGTCAGACCAGAGCATTGTCTCTCTCAGACATCATTCTCAACCTTTCTTCCCTGGCTGTCAAATTCCTCTGGCTGGGAGGATGTCGACAAAATCTTCCTGCAGGGGTTTTGACTATAAAACCTTCCATCTATTCTGGTTTAGAGATCAGTAGGAATAGCAAGCGAGAGTGGTGACTTATGTGTTGGTTCTGATTCAAAATGATATTATTTCCTTTATTATGTGCCTTTTATTATTGAGGAATACACTACACATTGCACGTTTAGTAAATTAGAGTTATAAAAATAGGAAATTCACTTACAGTAATGTAATTAAAAACTTGAGATTTCTGAAGAGAACACTCTTTGGTGAAGCCAAGCAACGCGTCGTTCACACTTTCCTTTTAGACCATGAAGCCTTAGGTAATTATAGTGTTTTTGAGCCAATTTAATCAATGCCTATCTTAGCTTTTGTGTTGATTTGCAACATGACACAAAATAACACATTAGTGTACCCGATGGGTAAAACATAGGCTTGATTAAATTGCGATGTCAGTGATTTTGTGAGAACTTAATGCAACTTTTGCACCTTGACTTCATCCCCCACGTGTTCCAGAATTCATCTTTTGTTCTTGATTCAGTTCATATGCTAGCAAATTTAACATAAGTTATTAGTAGCCGAAGCCTACATTACTTCATTATGAAACGAAAGTGCTAAATATCTTAGTGTATATCCTCATCTGTGATTTTTGTGGTTCATTTACTTTTATGCATTCACATATCTTGCTTGATGCCTTCGTCGTCGGTAAATTTCTCTGTAAAACCAGCTATAGTTTGAATTAGCATAAAGTTGTTGTAAATTTGACTACATTTTGTCGTATTAGCATAATATTACATTGTTTGAATATATTTTTGTACTATAGATTATCTTTGTAAATAAAATTAGAAAATGGACTCATGTTTGGTGTTGCCGCCATCTTGTGAGCTGGTTCGAAGCCATTGTCTACTGACTGAGTATCCCTGCCCAGAACAACGGGTGTGAATCAGTGTAAGATGAGCTATTGTCGAGGCAAAATTCTCGACAGACCCCATGAAAAAACTTTTTTTTTTATCAATCTGCCGTAAATGCTCTTGGAAGTGTGCGGTAACTTGACGATGATTGATTGAATGTAACATGTCCGAATAACTTCTTTATATTTCAAATAAGTATGTGAGAGAGGTGTGAACTAGTGAGCAAGAAGACAAGTACTGCTAGTTTATTGATGAAGCGAGCTGCTTATAAAGTGGGATGTGGACATCTGCGTACTTTGCAGGTACCGCTGGTACAAAGATTTACAGGTGACCTGAGGTCAAACTAATTTCTTACAAAAACAGGACAGAGCTTCATACAGAAAACATAGTGATCAATAATGTCTGACACATAGCATAAATAATTTGTTACTAGTACATAGAGCATGATTGTTTAGAAAGACAACAAATATACAATTTACAATTATGGTGACAAATATATATTCTGATCGACCCTAGGTCGATGTGAAGGCACCGCAGAAAATGGTATGTTCTCCACATTGAACTCGTTAAGCAGGGACTTTACAATACTCCCCCCAAAAGACGGAGGCAACATCTGATCAAACTAGGTATCTGCTGGGGCGACGAAGGGGGCCTCGCTTTCTCGATGTCAACTGGAGAGGGTGGTTGCCTTCCCCGGTGTCCTCTGCAGAGGTTTGTTGGGGCGCCATTCTGTCCGGTTTCTGGGTTTTCCGGGGACACCCACACCTCCTTCCTGTTTCCGGGGTTGTCCGAGGGGCTGCCGCATCCTGCAGGAGGTTTTGGGGTCCACCTCCATTGCCCTACTCCAGGAATGCATGTTTGAGACGATGTATTGATATCCAGTCTACCCGCCCATTGATGGATATTCGGAAGGCCTTCTTGTTCCTTTCCAGTACAAGGAAAGGTCCTCTGTAGCGTCTAGTCAAGGGTGGGCGTACGGCGTTGTCCCTGACGAAGACATGGATGGCGGAGGATAGGCCAGGGGGCATGAAGGGGGACTTCCTGTCAATGAATGTCCTATGGCAGGGGGCGAATTTTCCAACCCTGTCATGGAGCCTGTGCGTCCCTATGTCGTCCCTGTCCCCTGCGATGAGTTCCCCCGGGACTACCAGAGTCTCCCCGTAGACTTTTTCCGCTGAGGAGGGGATACCGTTGGCTCTGGGGGCGGTCCTCAACCCGAGGAGGACCCAGGGCAGCTGGTATTTCCAATTTTCGGAGAAGCAACGAGCCATGAGGGACGCCTTCAGAGACCTGTGGAACCTTTCCACCATTCCGTTGGCTGCGGAGTTGTAGGTGGTGGTGCTGTGGTGAGTGGTCCCCATTAGACGTGCCAGGGCGGTCCACAGCTCGGACAGGAAAGCGGGTCTCCTGTCTGTTGTTATCTCGTCTGGGACACCGAACCGGCTGATCCAGCTGGAGAGGAGGGCTTCCACGCATGCACTGGAGGTGGCTTCTTCCATGGACGTAGCTTCGGGCCATCTGGTGGAGCGGTTGACGGCTGTCAGAAGGTATCTGGCTCCTCCTGATGGGGGAAGAGGACCTACCACGTCGATGTGGATGTGCCCAAAGCGTCTCTTTGGCTGGGGCAATTCGCCCACTCCAGATTTGGTGTGAAGTACCACTTTGCTTGCCTGACACTGCATACACTGTCTTGCCCAGGCCGTCATGTCTTTCTGTATGCCGTGCCAGATGAACTTCTCTGTCAGCAGCCTGGTTGTTGTCCTTCCAGAGGGGTAGGATAAGCCGTGGATGATGTCGAAGACCAGCCGACGTCTGGAGACGGGTACCAAGGGGTAGGGGCATCCGTTACTAACATCGCTCAGTGATGTTGATCCTCCTGAGCCGAAGGGCACATCCTTCCACTTAAGCGATGTGACGGCTGTACGGTAGGCTGGGGTCGCAGGGTCAGCAGCTTGTTCGTGGGAGAGGTCCTCGGAGTCAATCCCGAGCTGTGCTGAATTGATCTCGATCTTCGAGAGGGCGTCAGCTACCGGGTTCTTCCTGCCGGGGAGGTATTTGATGGTGCAGGTGAACTCCGTGATGGCTGCGAGGTGCCGCTGCTGCTTAGAGGACCATGCGTCCCCCAGCTTCATGAAGGCGTGGACCAGCAGCTTGTGGTCGGTCCAAATTGTGAAGGGCGTCCCCTCCAGGAGGAACTTGAAGTGCTGTACCGCCTGGTATGCTGCGAAGAGTTCTCGGTCAAAGGTGCTGTAGCGGGACTCGGTGGGGTTTAGCCTCCTACTGAAGAAGGCAATGGGCTGAGGGGTCCCCCGATGACTTGCTCCAGGACAGCTCTGCAGGCAATGTTGCTGGCATCCATTGTCAGCTGGAGGGGAGCGTTGGGGTCCTGGTGGGCCAAAGATGTTGCTTTGGTGAGGGCGGCCTTCGTCAGGGGGAAAGCCTTCTGCTGGTTGGGGCCCCACACTAAGGTCTTTGAACGTCCCTTCAGGACCTTTGTCAGGGGGGCCATGGTGTGAGCAGTCCCTGGGATGAATCTTCTGTAGTAGTTGACCATCCCGAGGAATTCTTGTAAGGCCCTGATGCAGGTAGGGGTGGGGAACTTCTCGACGGCTTCGACCTTCAACAACATTGGGCAGACGCCGTCTGGGGATATCTCGTGACCCAGGAACTCCACCTCGACGCCGAAGGTGCATTTGTCACACCTGACGACGAGGCCACTTTCCTGCAGGCGCTGCAGGACCTTCCGGATGTGTCACAGGTGTTCCTCCTGGGATCTGGAAAAGATTAGGATATTGTCGATGTAGCAGAAGCAGAAGTCCAGGTTCCCCAGGATACTGTCCATCAACCTCTGGAAGGTCGCGCCCGTGTTCCTCAGGCCGTAGGTGGAGGAGGCGAAGACGTAGGACCCGAAGGGTGTGATGATGGCGGTTTTGGGGATGTCCTCTGGCGCTACTGGTACCTGAAAATAAGACTTTAATAGGTCCATTTTGGAGAATATTCTGGACCCGTTTAAAGAGGCCGTCAGGTCCTGCATGTTCGGCAGGGGGTAGTGGTCGGGCTCTGTTGCCAGGTTCAGCAGCCTGTAGTCGCTGCAGGGCCTCCAGGTGCCGTCCGCTTTCTGCACCATGTGAAGAGAGGAGGCCCATGGGCTGGGAGCCTTTCTGTATATGCCCATTCTTTCCATCTCAGCGAAGGCCTTTTTGGCCTCCTGAAGGTGCTGCTGGGGAAGCCGTCAGAACTTTGCGTGTGTCAGGGGGCCCTTCGTCTTGATGTAATGGTATATCGTGTGTTTGGCAGGAGTCCCAGGCACCTGGCAGAGCTCGGGTTTGAAGACCCCCGGGAACTCCTTTAGGAGGGAACTGTACTGGTGGGGTGCGATGGAACAGATGGCAGGCTTCCTGGGGCCTGGCGACAAGGGCAGGGACTGGCAGGACTGGGTGTCCAGCAGGCGTTTTCGGCCAACGTTGACTGCTAGACTGAAGTGGGCGAGAAAGCCCCCCCCGCCAGGAGTGGAGTCCAGTCGTCCGCGATGATGAATTCCCAGCTGTACCTCCGGCCAAGGATGGAGATCGACAGGAGCTTGGTGCCGTAGGAGAGGATGGGGAACCCGTTTGTGGCCGTCAGGGAGGCAATCAGGTCCGGCGGGCGTCTGCAATCCTCCCCTGAAGGCGGAAACACTGAACGCATGGCTCCAGTGTCGACCAACATCATCCTGCTGGAGATCGCTTCGCAGACGTAGAACCCTAATGGTAAGGGGCCCCTAGGTGTTTTTGCTGCTGCTGCCACGGCGGCCTATGTGGTTGGCCGCTGCCTCCTCCATTTTTTGAAGGAAAGAAAGGGCAGGGGGCTTCACACCTCCGGGCAGCTCTCCCGAACCTCCGGTGGAAATAGCAAAGCCCTGGCCCCTCCCTCTTCTGCTGGCGGGACGGCCTTTTCTGCTCGATGGTGTTGACGGGCTCTGTGGTGGGGTCCTCCGGCAGGAGGCAGTTGGTGGAGTGTGCATTTGTGGTCGCCTGCTCGGCCGCCTTCGTGGAATCCATCAGCTGCTGCACCAACATGATTAGGTCCTTGACCAGCAGGGTGTATGTGTCCGTGATCTACCCATGGACCTCCGGCAGTAGCTGCCACAGGAAGATCTCCATCGACAGGCTGATTGCTTTGCACCTGCCACTGCTGTCAGTCTTGGGGAGGAGGAGGAGGTCCTGGAGGGCGTGCCACGCTTCCAAGACGTTTCCCTCCTGCTGGGGGTTGAGTGCGAGGTCGAGGGCACAGGCAGCTCTCTTGGAGACTGGCAGGGAGCAGGTCTCGACAAGAGTGGATTTTAGTTCTTGGAAGGTGGCGGGGCCCGACATCGTCATCAACCAAGGGGTGATCTTCTTGTATATCTCCTCCGGGAGGGCGTTGATGGCGATGTCTGCCTTCAACACCTCGTCCGTTAGGCCTGCTATCCTGAATTGCCCCTCGACCCTGTAGAACAAGGACGCTGTGTTCTCCCTGGTGAATGGTGGCAGCATTATGTTAAGGGCTGTCTTTGGTTGGTCTGTCGGGGGGGGGGTCATCGTGTGGGGCGCAGGTACCAGTGTGGAGGTGCGCGTGGGAGGGGGTTGTGAGAGGGAGGTGTCTGCCTCCGAGAGGTTTGTGGTAATTTGTATGTGGTTGGGAATGTCTATGTCCATGCTCATTTCGTGCTCTCACTTGGAGTGTGAGGGAATATTCGCGCCAATACACACTGGGGGAGCGTGCCGTGTGGGTCTGCTAATGATGCTGGCGACCTGCCAATGAGGGTCGGTAAACGCCTGAACCCTTTGTTAGAGCACCGCAGTTAGTCTGTTAGGGGCATAGATTAGGTTCATCGGGCCAAGACTTAGTCACCGTTTGGGTCCATTAATGGCTTCCAGGAACCATTCCGGGGGTCACCACTGTGAGAGAGGTGCAAAATAATGAGCAGGAAGACAAGTACTGCTAGTTTATTGATGAAGCAAACTGCTTATAAAGCAGGATGCGGACGTCTGCGTATTTTGCAGAGACCGCTAGTACAAAGATTTACAGGTGACCTGAGGTTAAACCAACTTCTTATAAAAACAGGACAGGTTCATACAGAAAACATAGTGATCAATGTCTGATACATAACATAAATAATTTGTTACTTGTACCCAAAGCATGATTGTTTAGAAAGACAACAAATATACAATTTACAATTATGGTGATAAATATATATTCTGATCGACCCTAGGTCATTGTGAAGGCACCGCAGAAAATGGGATGTTCTGTACAGAGAACGCATAGAGCGGGGACTTTACAAGTACTTATTGATCAAGATGAAAGCTTATTTTATAACATAAATTTCTCCTCAAACACCTTATATCTTTTAATAATGCTACCGAGTTGAGAGACTTTGAAAAAAATGTTTATTAGTCCATTGTGAGAGGGTGCAAAAGAGAGAACAGGTAGGCACTGACTGCTAATTTATTAAGGGAGCAGGCCGCTTATAAAGCGGGGTGCGGACGTCAGTACAAAGACATACAAGGACATACAGGTGACCCGAGGTCAATTGTTCTCAATGTGAAACAGGTTAATGTGACAAATAAAATTAGCAGATTTAGACACAACAATGCTCTGACACACGTACAATACAAAAGGGCACAAACGAGTAAGTAATAAGTGCATATTTACATAAATAAAATATGGCTAGGCATTGCGACCTTGGGTCAGGAGAAAAGGCACCGTAGAAAACGGGAGGTTCACTAAAGAAACCCGTTGAGCAGGGACTTTACAATACTCCCCCCCCCCGCCAACATGTAGGTAACGTCTGATTAGAGCAGGTGTCTGCTGGGGCGCTGGAGAGGGCCGCGGCTCCGCAATGTCAGCTGGGGGGTGCGTTGCATGCGGGAGTGGATGGCTGCAGTGCTGCCTGGGTCCGGGGCATTACAGGGGCAGCCACGCGACTTTCTTGTGGGCAGGGTGGGCTGCAGGGCCGATGTCTCCTGTGGAGGACCTTGAGGTATGTCGCCGACGTCATCCTCCAACAGTGTGGGCTTGAGGTGGTCTATCAACACCCAGTCGTTCTTCTCGTGGATGGCCAGCCGGAATGCCTTTTTGTTTCTCTCCAGCACGAGGAAGGTCCCCCTGTAGGGCCTGGTTAAGGGTGGGCGGACGGCGTCATTCCTGGCGAAGACGTGGGTGGTGGAGGACAGACTGGGAGGCGTGAAGGGGGTCGTCCTATCGGTGTACGTCCGCTGGCAGGGGGCGAACTTTCCGACCATGTCTCGGAGCCTCTGGGTCATCAGGTTGTGGCGATCCCCCATGATGAGTTCGCCCGGGACTACGAGAGACTCCCCATAGACTTTTTCTGCTGCGGACGGGTCGCGTTGGCTCTGAGGATGGTCCTCAGCCTGAGGAGTACCCAAGGCAGCTGGTACTTCCAATCCTCGGTGGTGCAGCGGGAGATGAGGGACGCCTTCAGGGACCTGTGGAACCTTTCCACCAATCCGTTGGCCGCAGGGTTGTAGGTGGTGGTGCTGTGGTGAGTGGTCCCCAGCAGGCGTGCAAGGGCGGTCCACAGCTCGGACAGGAAGGCTGGGCCCCTGTCTATTGTTATATAGTCCGGGACACCAAACCGGCTGATCCAGCTGGAGAGGAGGGCCTTGGCGCACGCACTGGAGGTGGCTTCTTCCATGGGCGTCGCTTTGGGCCACCTGGTGGAGTGGTCGATGACTGTCAGAAGATACCTGGCCCCACCTGATGGGGGAAGGGGGCCTGCCACATCAACATGGATGTGTCCAAAATGCCTTCCTGGAAGGGGGAAGCCGCCCACCCACGACTCGGTGTGGCGCCCTACTTTGCTGGTCTGGCACCGGATGCACTGCCTCGCCCAGGTCGCCGCGGCCTCCTGTATGCCGTGCCAGACGAACTTCTCTGCCAGCAGCTTGGCTGTCGTCCTACCGGAGGAGTGGGACAGCCTGTGGATAATGTAAAAAACTAGATGGCGGCAGGAGGCGAGTACCAGCTCAGAGTTCCCTGACAAAGGTGCTATAGCAGTACTCGGTGTGGCTGAGCTTCCTGCTGAAGAAGGCGATGGGCTGACGTGCTCCAGCAATGACCTGATCAAGGACGGCCCCACAGGTGACATTGCTGGTGTCCGTCGTTAGCTGGAGGGGGGCACTGGGGTCCTGGTGGGCCAAGGCGGTTGCCTTGGCAAGAGCGGCCTTCGTCAGGGAGAAGACCCACCTCTGGTCGGGGCCCCACACTAAGGTCTTCGGATGGCCCTTCAGGATCTCCATCGAGGGTGCCATGATGTGTGTGACCCCGGGGATGAACCTCCTGTAGTAGTTAACCATCCCGAGGAGTTCTTGCATGACCCTGATGGAGGTAGGGATGGGAACCTGGCGACTGCTTTGACTTTCGATGCGAGTGGGCGGACGCCCCCCCGTGGATACCTCGTGGCCCAGGAAGTTAACCCTTTCGACGCCGAAGGTGCATTTGTCAAACATGATGACGAGGCCATTCTCCTGCAGGTGCTGCAGGACCTTCCGGATGTGTCGCAGGTACTCTTTGCGGGATCTGGAAAAAATTTAAATGTCATCTACATAGCAGATGCAGAAGTTAAGGTCCCTCAGGATGCTGTCCATCAGTCTCGGGAAAGTCGCCCCTGCATTCCTCAGGCCGAAGGTGGAGAAGGCGAAGACGTAGGACCCGAAGGATGTGATGATGGCGGTTTTGAGGATATCCTCTGGAGCTACTGGTACCTGGAAGTAGGATTTTAAAAGATCCAATTTAGAAAATATTTTGGCCCTTTGGAAAGAGGCCGTGAGGTCTTGCATGTTTGGGAGAGGGTAGTGGTCTGGTTCTGTGCTGAGGTTGAGTGGCCTGTAGTCACTGCAGGGTCTCCAGGAACCATCTGGTTTCTGCACCATGTGGAGGGGTGAGGCCCACGGGCTGGAGGCCTTTCTACATATGCCCATACACTCCATCTCGGCGAAAGCATCCTTGGCCTCCTGAAGGCGCCGAGGGGGAAGCCTCTGGAACTTTGCGTACGTCGGGGGGCCCTTCGTCTTGATGTGGTGGTAAATTCCGTGTTTGGCAGGGGCCCTGGGCACCTGACGCGGTTCGGGCTTGAATACCTCGGGGAATTCCTTCAGGAGTGAGGCGTACTGGTGTGGAGCGATGGAACAGACCGTGGGCGTGGTGGGGCCTGTTGCCAGGGGAAGGGGCTGGTAGGACTTGCTGTCCAGCAGGCGTTTGCGGCCGACGTCGACTGCCAGTCCGAAGTGGGCCAGGAAGTCCGCACCCAGGAGTGGGGTCTAAACGTCCGTGACGATGAAGTTCCACTTGTACCTCCGGCCCAGGATGGAGACCGACAGGAGCTTGGTGCCATAAGAGAGGATGGGTGACCCGTTGGCGGCCGTCAGGGAGGCAGCAGGGTCCGACGGGCGCTTGCGGTGCTCTCTGGATGGTGGGAACACTGAGTGCACGGCCCCAGTGTCGGTCAGCATCATCCTGCTGGAAACGGTGTCGCGGACGTAGAAACCTACTGGTGTGGGGCTTCTGGGTGCTTTTGCTGCCATGGCGGCCTGTGCTGTTGGCCGCCGCCTCCCCCATTTCTTGGATGGGCAAAAGGGCAGGGGGGGCTCACAGTTCCGGGCGTCCTTGCCATACCGCCAGTGGTAGTAGCAAGGCCCCGGCAATTGCTTCTTTTGGTGATGGGTTGGCTGCCTCCTGACGACGGCGTTTATCTCCTCTTCCGCGGTTTCCTCTGGCTGGAGGCAGTTGATGGGGTGTGCGGGCGTGAATGCCCGCTTCGCTGCCCTCGTGGAGTCAGTCAGCTGCTGTGCCGTTTTAATCAGGTCCTCGAGCTGCAGGGTGTAAGGCTCCAAGGTCTGGGTCCAAACCTTCGGGAGGAGCTGACAGAGGAAGACCTCCCTCGACAGGCTTATCTCCATGTGCCTGCCGCTGCTGTCCGTCCCGCATAGGATGAGAAGGTCCTGGATGATGTTCCACATCTCCAGGAGGTTCGGGTCGTGCCAGAGGTTGTTGGCGAGGTCGAGGACGTGGGCGGTTCTCTCGGAGATCGGCAGGGAGCAGGTCTCGACGAGAGAGGCCTTCAACTTCTGGTAGATGGCAAGGCTTGCAGCAGACACCCACGGGGCAATCTTCCTGTAAACCTCCTCCGGGAGGGCGTTAATTACGATGTCTGCCTGCAGCAGTTCGTTGGTCGGGCCTGCCACCCTAAACTGCCCCTTGACCCTGTAGAGCCATGATGACGGATTGTGGTGTGTGAACGGCGGCAGCTTTATGGTGAGGGCGGACCTCGGTTGGTCCGTCAGGAAGGGCAGCGCGTGAGGAGCGGGTACCGGCGTGGAGGAGCGCGTGAGCTTTGGCGTGGGGGAGGGTATGAGTGGGTTTTGCTTGAGGGAGATATCAAACTCCGCGAAGTTCGCTGTTATTTATATATTTAAAGGACACATATATGCATTTCATAGCTTCAATGCTTTAAGATGTTATCGTGGAAGATTCGGTGCGAGATGGTACTGATGGAAGTCGTCAGTTGCAAAATCTTTGTATTCAGCAAATAGTTTGATTCCTCAGCTCTCTGCGCGAGAAGCTCAGCAATATTGGCGATCAGGTGATCTCCGGAGCGTTATGTATATTCGTGAGTACGTGCGTTACTTTGATCTAGATTATGCCAAAATCTGCCCTAAAAGTGAGTTTGGTCGTTCATTAACGTGATAGAACTGCAGTTGTCCAGTCATAGCTTTGGAGTGGTTCCAGGCTTTGAAAATCGGCAGATAAGGTAGAGTCTCAAATCTCTGTTTTTATGGGAGAAAATTGAACTTGTGATTTTTACCACGACTTTCTGATCATTATGAACTTTTGAACTGGTGTGGGAAATTTAATATGAATATTCATACCTCTTTTATATTATTGTTTTGTCATGTTACATTTGCCATATCTTGGCTATGCATTTTACACTTTCCATTATTGTGTTTTGTGTTTTATATATTTTTGTGAGTTTTCTATCATGTTTAATTCTTTCAACAGATGTCTGTGGACTTGTGGTAGACTGTTTTTTTTTTTACATGACTTTTAGTTATTGATTTGGGAGTATGTGTGATTTTGGGTATTTCCAGGCTATTAGCCATAATGAGACTTCTTTAATCAGAAGTGTTTTGCAGTTTAGAGTTTAGTTATCTGACTCGATAATTCATTTATTATGCATTTTAATTTTTGCTTTGTTTTATTCATTTCTTGTTGGGTTATTTGAATAATAAACCTATTTTTGTAAGAACGATTGTGTTTCTTTAAATAGTCTGTTTAATTGCTTTGGTGAGAATGAGAGAGGTCGGGTGGATGAGCTTCGAGAGAGAGAGAGAGAGAGAGAGAGAGAGAGAGAGAGAGAGAGAGAGAGAGAGAGAGAGAGAGAGAGAAAAAAAATGCGAGTGTGATCATGGGTTGAACCTTTTTCACGTCTTTTTCCTGAAGTAAATCGCTAAGATCACGCTACGTACACTTCTAAAACAAGTGTTGATCTGTTCCCTGTAACATATATGTGGGAGGGAATGTCTGTGTCCATGCTCGCTTCTGCACTCTTACTTGGAGTGTGAGTTACACTCGCGTCAATACACACTTGGGAGCATGCCGTGTGGGTTCGCTAATGACGCTGGTGATCTGCCAACGAGGGTTGGTACGCCCG
>NC_089798.1:10209916-10289916 GCF_040412425.1 Macrobrachium rosenbergii
ACTCAACATTAAGTTCACTGCCTCTGGATAACATGATGATAACTAGCACTGAATAATCCCTCGGATTCCAGTGCTTGGCTTCAAGCCTAAATTTCATATTCCATTCCATTCCACATTAGGATAACTTTTGACTGCACTATAAAGGATGTAGTCATCACACTGAAACCAGCGCTACGCCACGTCGAGAGCACAAACAAACGTACAGTTAGGTTTGTCTGGTAAGGTAACATGAGTTAGGCCTGTGCAAGTATAGCCTACACCCAGGTATAGCCTAAGAATTCTGTAGCCAGAAAAAGGGATTTAGGTAGGTGTTGTGAGCAGCAAGGCAAAGCGCAATATAAAGAAAGACTGCTTTAGCTTAGATTGAATTTTAGTAGGAATTAATATAAACTAGACTTAACACAGAACTCCCAGTGTAACCTATGTCCAGACAACTCCCACTGTAGCCTATGTCCAGACAACTCCCAGTGTAGCATATGTCCAGGCAACTCCCTGTGTAGCCTATGTCCAGACAACTCCCAGTGTAGCTTATGTCCAGACAACTCCCAGTGTAGCCTATGTCCAGACAACTCCCAGAGTAGCATATGTCCTGACAACTCCCAGTGTAGCCTATGTCCATACAACTCCCAGTGTACCCTATGTCCAGACAACTACCAGTGTAGCTCATGCCCAGACAACTCCCAGTGTAGCCTATGTCCATACAACTCCCAGTGTAGCTTATGTATAGACAACTCCCAGTGTAGCCTATGTCCAGACAACTCCCAGTGTAGCCTATGTCCAGACAACTCCCAGTGTAGCCTATGTCCAGACAACTCCCAGTGTAGCCTATGTCCAGACAACTCCCAGAGTAGCGTATGTCCTGACCACTCCACTCCCAACTGTAGCCTATGTCCAGACAACTCCCAACTCCCAGTGTAGCCTATGTCCAGATAACTCCCAGTGTAGTCTATGTCCAGACAACTCCCAGTGTGTCCAGACAACTATGTCCAGACAACTCCCAGTGTAGCCTATGTCCAGATAACTCCCAGTGTAGTCTATGTCCAGACAACTCCCAGTGTAGCCTATGTCCAGACAACTCCCAGTGTAGCCTATGTCCAGACAACTCCCAGTGTAGGACTTAGCAAGAGCTTTGGAAATGGCACAGACATAGAAGTTATAGGTTCACCACAGGTTCACCACAAGTGGATGTACAGTATAGTGATCAGGAAGTAGGCAAGTTACTATTGCCAGTAGTCAAAGGTAAGTGACAAACCTTATTGAACCTAGTTTGGTTAAGGTGAATAAAATTAGATTGGCCTAGTATTCTAGGGTTACAGGTGCAAAACAGAAGGGATGTCATTAACTAACCTAACCTAATGGCATTACTGTGTTTTAATGCTCAGATATACATTTTGTACAAATATTAAAAGACCATCTTTCTTCTTCCACAGGTAACAGTTGAGTACAGATTTATGAAATAGCATACTGTACAACACAATACCTACCTACAGTGAAGGCTAACTGCACAGTAGCCTACATGCGTTTGTTCATGTTTCTGAAAAACGTCACTTAGGAGATTTAAAGAGTCCTACAGAGGTTCATGATACGAATATCATTGAGTAGATATTGAATAACTTGCAGAGACCTGACATTGTTGAGTGTATTTCTAAAGCCTGCAATAGCATTGCTGCCATAAAATTAGTGATTTCATTTTTGGCAATAATTTTAGATGATCAGTTGAACATTTGCTTGTGCCAAAATTCATATTTGAACAACTACAGTTAATGACTGAATAAATTTGATTATTCATCAGAGCTGGTAATATTGTCTTCTTTGTTTTTGTAATTGTTCCCTCAAAGTTATAGACTCTTGAGAGATAAGAAATCCCTAACATTGCTGAGGTACTCTACCATCAGGAGTGTCTCCAAACAGTTTACCCCAGCCTCAGAACAAAATGACTCATTTTCTGATGTACATTAAGAACAAATGTAAATCATTACCACCCAATGACAAAACAGTGGTAGCCTACTGACGGTGGATGGAGCTCACTGGAAACCATATTTTGATTATAAAGGTGGAATTTCAGTACACTTGTTGCAATGTAGGCTACCAGGAATAATTGGCTTGGCCAGAGAGATACAAATAAAACAATGAAGTTCCCACAGTTCTCCTTTGATGGAAATCATATTTTAGAAAATGAAATTCATTATTCACCATTCAGCTCTGAAAAAACTTCATGAGATAGAAGAAGGATTACTCTTGAAACATTATTATAAACTGTCAAGAAAAACATTCTCCTCACCCACCTTTGAGAAACAAAGTGTTCATTTAGCTTTACAAATATTCAGTGAGTATTTCATTCAAGCGTTACTAACTCTTGAAAAAAAATCACTGTTTCCCTTTTCATTCAGAAGTTGCAGATTTATGTAATTTTTTTTTTACATTACATTTGATGGGCAATAATGAATGTAAAATCCCCATATAAAGGTCAAAGGTTAAATAATAAATATGCTACTCCAATAAGTAATGAAGGTCATTGTACAGAAAAAAATAGCAGAATTAATAGTATTGGTTTCTAACATTTTATTGAATAATCATTGTTCCCAAGAAAAACTATATTGTAGCTAACAAAAAGTTGAATAAAAAGAGAAAGTTTAAAACTTCAACTACCATTTAATAATAGCTTTATGTAAAAGACAATAATTAAGGTATTTCATTCACATATAGTAGAGTAAATCAATGAACTGCCGTCTTGTAATTTGACCTTAATACTATGTACAAACATTTTTAATACAATGATAAACATGTTTGTACTTCGGTATATACTATATTGTAACTAAATACATTCTTTTGGTTCAGTATTTTATATTAACCTGTGTTTCGAGTTAATATTATTTGGTGTACACAAATTAGTGTAGACGAGAAAAGTAAGTAAATTAACTAATTACCATACCTGGTGAGCAACAAAATGTCTATTTTGGTGACGTTTTGTTTACATTTCTTTCGTCTGGGAATGTAGCGACTCGGACTACCGTTGCTTACGTCACAATACATCGAACAGGCCTTGTCTCTCGGTGGTCTTGCATGTATCGTACTCTTCCTACCTTATCAAGTAGGCTACTTAATTATATTTGCAGCCACTTTTTTACGACTTCCTTCCCTATAACTTTTGACTACTTTACAAGTAGGCTAAACCTCCGCCATTACATTCATGATCTTACTCTTCGTCCAATCTGTACAAGCAAACTAACATTCACCAACTATTTCTTTTAGTCACGCAAAACATTTTTACAAATACATTCACTTTTTTTTTCTACTTTTCCAACCCACTCTTTTCCGTAGTTACACATTTCACCGATTGTTTCTTTTTGACATTTTTCGGTGTCAATTATTCGCTACTCTCTCGAAGAGTTTCAGATTAACAGGACTTTTCGAAATAAGGAGAGCGATGTCAACAGATCACCATCTATCACCAGAAACTCACTCCAGATCACGTTTATTGTCAAGTTTCTTCTCTCGCTAACACTTTTCAAGCTTTTTTTTTTTAACCCGTCAGTCTTATGGTTTTCTTTAAACTCGAAACGTTCCAAAATCTATCCATGACGTATCATCTTTTCCCGCTGCTTTATGCCTGTACTCATTGTAGTCTACTTAATTCAACTTCTCGCAGCACTGCATCTCAGTAAATAATATGCGGTCATCTATACTCCAAATGGACCTGTCTCAGACTCCTCTCCACACCGAATTCAGCACTCTATTATATTCTAAAACATGTTCGCTTTAATCATTAAAATGTTTAACCGTTTTTTTTTTTTTTTTTTTTTTACCTTTTCCTCCAAATGATGCATCCATGGCATTCTTCACGCTGTCCCCCCCACTAATTTTTTTGAAACGTTTTAACATCCTCGCGCGCTTCATAAGAGCCTTTTCCGTATACTTTGACACTTCTCATTTCATTCATCATGAATAATAAAGGGTAAATCGAGATATATCTTTCTCTCCAAATGCCCGAGTTTGAGTGTGAGATACAGTAGCTGCTAAAATTATTGGTTTTATTAAATTAATTTGACTCGGCCGAATTGAATACGGAGATTCACATACACCTGCCACCTTTTCCTGACTCACACTGTTCTCCTGTTAATCACTCTGTTGCATGCTCAGTTTTTCTCAGTTAAAATCCTGCCTTATAATTCTTTTTTTTCAGGTATGAAGAATAATGTTACGACCGTATAATTATTCGTGAAAATATAAAAATTACACTTTTACAAGGTTTTTCTTCAACTTTCTTCTGTATGCGTGTATAAGTGAGATGGAGTAAACTCTGAATTATTCTTTGGCCAATTCCTTTATTTCTTTTTCACGCATTTTGCCGAAATAACATGGTTTCAGTCGCATTTTAATTTTTACAGTACTTATTTTTTATTTTTGTTCTCTACACCCATTCGCTTTTTTTTTTTTTTTTTTACTTTCTTTCACTTCGTTGATATTGCATTTTTTTTTCACTGTGTTTCACTCTCCCTTTTTACTTCGGCCCTCTCAGTTTGCCTTTTCCCACTAAACTTTTTTTACCATTAGTTCGAGGGAAATGCGCCCGTGTCGATGGAAACGCTGCTGTCACCAAGAGGTTACGCGGTTACAATCTCTTGCGACAATTATACGAAGAAGACCTTCTAGGCCTACCGATATTTTTTTCAACACCAACGGGAAATTTAGAATGATACCTTGAATAAAGAAAGAAAGAGAGAGAGAAGGAAAGAGAGAAAGAGAGGAAAAAACCCCGAAAGAATCAAAGGAAGAAAAAAAATACGGAACAGGATACATTTCTATAAATATGACCACTTCGATAATGCACACGCCAGAACTGAAATTCCCATACTCATACCCATACCCATATCCATACCCATGTCTATACCATACCCAAATCCATACCCATACCCATACCTATACCCATACCCATACCCATACCCGTATCTGTACCATACCCATATCCATACCCCTTCTACACACGCTCCTCTGTTGATTTTTTTATTTGTTTTTTTAACATCCTTGTATGCCTCATAAAAGCTTTTTCCATACTCTTTGAAACTTCTTATTTCATCGTTTCATGACAAGTTCTCAACCATATATCTGCCCTATAAATTTTTAGGCACGAAGAGTAATGCTACAACCATATAATTTGCACAGTCTCTTCTATTACCATAACTTTTACAGTCGGAAATAATTATTCTTCTCCGACATTCCATCAAAATCCTTCCTTCATCCAGACACCTCATATACACTAGCAAGCCATTAGAGATCAGTTTCCAAACAGTACCTTAACATCACACGTCTAGTCACATCTTAGTATACTTCCATTGTTTACCCTCTTGTTACATCCCCAACACTCAAATTTTTTTACATGCATTATCAAACTTACACTAACCCTTCTACATTTACATTACTCACATTATGTTACATCTGTTTATTTACATCATTTACCATGTTATCCATTTGCTCATCATGATTTCTGTGCATTTAATTCCCTTTATATAATTTCTTAGTCTCTCCAAGGTTGTTATTCACGTTCACCCTTTTGCTTCTTTCACCGGAGTGACGCTGGTGGGGTACGCCGACGAGAGTCAGCATGCTCAAACGCTGGTTACAGCGCCGTGTTTAGGCCGCTAAGAGCGTTTTGGAGAAATCCTGGAGCCAAGACTGAGTCGCCGTGTGAGTCCGCTAATGGCTCCGGGATACTCCGGGGGTCACCACTGTAAGGTGTCAAAGAAACGAGCAGGTAAAAGTTACTGCTACTTTATTACAGATCCAGGCAGCTTATATTGTGGCCGACTGACGCCGGGCCGTGAGAGACAATGGAATTGACTGTGACCTGAGGTCGAAACAATAAACAATAATATGCAGTGAACGAGTACAAATTACAATACAAAACATACAGAGCTACAATATGGATACAGTCTTGATGCCTGTGAATGAAGAAACATGTGATACACAATGTGTGACATTCGTATAAATACCATAAAGTAAAAATGATTAAAATGCGTGACCTGGCACGTTTTAGGCGTGACTAATTGAGCTTGAAGAAAATGGGAAGTCACCAAAGAAAACAAGCTCAGCGGAGACTTAATTAATGGCGCCGCCGAAACACTATCCTGGCGCCGATGTGGTGACTTTACATATCTCAGTCTGCCCCTGACTTCCCTCTCCACCTACCCATACATCTCTGCACGATCCCTTCTGTCATGAAATTACACCTCGCATAATATATTTTTTCTCTAAACATCATATTTCCTCATCCCTTCACCTACGGTTTTTTATTTTCTCTCTCACGCTCCTCTCAAAGTGCCCGCTCTTGGTCTGAAGACGCATTCGTTCTTGGTCTGAATAATCAACCCGATTTCACGCGTATAACATAAGACTAGTGAGTGATCTATAGCTAGAAGTGTTAGTGAACTGTCAGTGATTAGATTAAAGTCAGAATAGCACAATTAAGCGTTGACTAAGGTGTTTTTTTTTAGTGAAATATTAAAAATTGAGCATCATGGAAGCGTCTAGCAACAACAGCGGCAAAAAATGGAGAAATCTTCATGCCTTGCAGATTACCAATATGATGACTTGGCAAGCAGGGAGCTAGGGGTTCTTATTGTTGAGATCAATAACAACCCAACCAAAAATATGCAAAAACATACACAGACATAGTGAAAGGATATGATCTTTCAAGCTGGAGCAAGTCAGTAGAAAACATAATGAAAATAACTGAAGGAATACCAAAGAAAGTCCAAGTGATCAAGAGACTTGTAAAGAAAATTTACATCAATCAATACATTCCAACAAAGAAAATGAACAAGGTGAATATGGTGAATATACTGATTGATGCAATAGGAAAATGAATGCCTAAAGCATGCAATCTATGTAATGTGTGGTATAGCATTGTAAATCCACAAAACCTGAGAAGGAAATGCTATGCATGCCATGCACCAACTCACCTTACATGCGCAGAAGTACAGCAAAATAAAAAAAGGACACAAAAGTATTTTGCCCAACTTGTCTAATAAGGACAGACAATGTTATTAAGTCAAGACTTAATGTACAAATAGTAGAGGATGAAGAAAATGAGGAAGAGGAAGAAGAGGAAAATGAAATAGAAGAAGAAAATAAGATTGAAGAGATAGAAAACAATAATGAAAACAAAGAACAGGATAAGAGTATGGATGCAGAGAAGCTCATAGACTCGGCATATGAGGCAATACAAGAGCATACATATGAAGAAATAAACTATGACATGACAACCCAAAATAAAATCTCAAAGAGGTTGTACCCAGATATACATACTGACGGGAAAGAGCAAGAAAAAAAAAGAAAAGAAAGACATAGTCTGCACTCTTTTGAAAAGAGGGAATTGCAGATTCGGTGAAAGATGTCACTACAAACATCCCAAGATATGTCACAACTATGAGATTTATGGCAAATATGCATATCTAGATGGCTATGAGGTTGAATGCAGTGATCTACATCCAAAATTATGCAGAAACTTGGGAGAAGGAAAAGGGTGTAGATTCAACAAAAAGTGCAGGTATATGCATCCTGTGGCCATGAAGAACGAAAATCAAAATCAAATACATATCAAAAATCAAAGTAAAAAGGAAGGAAATAAAGAAAGGAATAAAGGGTATGAGACAAAGGAAAAAAGCAAGCCAACACCATGTTATGAAATGTCAGCATCACGATATGAGGCATCAGCACCCAGGTACAGTGCAACAAAGCAATGTATCTACGATGCAAAGGGATGGTACAGATATGGAGATAGATGCAAGTACAAACACAAAATGAATAAATATGAAGATGGAAGATCAAATATATTGGAAAAGTTGGATTTTTTAATGTCCGAATTTATGGAAATGAAGAAAAGAGCAACATATCAGAACAGGAAAGAGACATGGGAAAATCCTTATTGCCCATATTAGATAATGGAGATAACACGCAAACCATCATAGTGATGAATGCGCAGGGTTTAGTTTCGAGTAACTCAAAAAGAAAAATAGAGTTCTTAGAAGAACTAGCCCAAACTGAAAAAATAGATATAATGAATATAAGTGAAACCTGGTACTCCCAAGAGACTGGTAATGATAATCAGATAGAGGGTTTCCAAACTTATAGATCAGACAGAAAAAATAGGAATCGAGGGGGAAACCGTGATACATGGGAGAGGCGTAAATCAAGGAAAGATCTGTAAGAAATATAGTAACACAGAATGTGAATTAATAGTGGTAGAATTTGAATTTGAAAAATTAGCGAACATCGTAATATACAGACCCCCTAATACTAAAGAGTTTGACATAATAATAGACAAATTAGATGATATATGTAGAAACCACAAAGAATGGAATATACTCCTATCCGGAGACTTTAACTTTCTTTTCGTAGATTGGAAAAAATGAATAGGAGATTGTGGTTGTACTTATACATATAAAAAAGAGAGTAATAGTAGCGCAGAAGATAAGAGGCAATTTGAAAAGCTATTAGATATCTTACTAGAACATAACATCCAGCAAATAAATCACTTGCCAACAAGAAAGGATAATATTTTAGACCTAGTATTTGTAAACGAGGTGAATTATGTTAAAGATATAATAGTATACAATATGAGTATTTCAGACCGTAATGTCCTAGAATTAACAGTCCATTCCAAAGCAAGTGAAAACAGAGATAAGCAAGAGACGAAAAAATGGGAAGGATATGGATAATACAATTTCTATAATAAGAATATAAAATGGTCAGAAATAAATGAAGAATTAAACAAAGACGGGGAAAACATATTCGCAAGTGATAATGTACAGGTAAATACGGATATATTATATAAAATATTAGAGAAAATAGTGGATAAATATATACCAAAGAAGAAAAGTAAACATCAGTCTTGCATACCAAGAGACAGAAGGATCCTGTTTCAGAAAGTCAGAAAGTGGAAAAAAGCTCTTGCAAAAGAAAGGATGCATGGAAAGTGCTTGAAGTAAAAAGTAAGATAGAAAATGCAGAACAAAAGATTATACAATCAAAAGAAAATGAAAAATGGGACCTAGAAGAAAAGACCCTACAAAATATCAAGCAAAACCCAAAAATTTTTTATTCATATGCAAAAAAGATGAATAAAAGAAGAATAGAAATAGGCCCTCTAAGAATTGAAGGGGGATTAACAAATAAAAAAAAGGAAATATGTAACATATTAGCAGAAAGATATGAGTGAATTTACACCTAGAATTGATAATGAAGATAGTGATACAGAAATAAGAGATGAAAATAGTGAATATTTATCGGACATATATATTAATGAAGACGATATTGTGCAGGCTATTAATGAAATTAAAAATGGATCAGCAGCTGGACCAAACGGCGTCCCTGCCATTTTGTTAAAGAAATTGGTTCATTCAATCGCAAAGCCGCTCGCAATATTATTAAGACAAAGTGTAGATACAAGCAAGGTTTATGATGAACATAAATTAGCATATATTACCCCTATTTTCAAAAGTGGATCAAGACTAGAGGCAAGTAATTATAGGCCTGTGAGTCTGACATCTCATAATATGAAAGTGTATGAAAGGGTAATGAAGAAAAATATAATGAAAAATTTAATGAAAAATAGTTTATTTAATATAGGACAACATGGTTTTGCACCTGGAAAAAGTATACAAACCCAGCTGTTAGTCCACCGTGAAAGCATATAGAAAAATATGATAAACGAAAAAGATACAGATGTGGTTTACCTAGACTTTGCAAAAGCCTTTGACAAGGTAGACCATAATATATTAGAAAAAAAATTAGAACAAATAATATTGTGGACAAAGTAGGAAGATGAATAAAAGAATTTTTGCAAAACAGAAAATGGATAGTGATTGCAAACGACGAGAAATCGGATGAAGCTAAGGTAATATCCGGTGTGCCACAAGGTACGGTGTTAGCCTCATTGCTGTTTGTTATTATGATTGCAGACATAGACAGTAATGTTAAGGACTCGGTAGTGAGAAGTTTCGCCGATGACACAAGAATAAGTAGAGAAATTACTTGTGATGAAGATAGAACTCACTACAAAGAGACCTAAACAAAATATATGAATGGGCAGAGGTAAATAGGATGGTATTTAACTCTGATAAATATGAATCAATAAATTATGATGATAAAGAAGGAATGCTATATGCATATAGAGGACCTAATAATGAGACAATCACAAATAAGGAAGCAGTTAAAGACCTTGGTGTGATGTTGAATAGGAATATGTTATGAAATGATCAAATAGCAATACTATTGGCAAAATGCAAAGCAAAAATGGGAATGTTGTTCCAGCACTTCAAAACAAGAAAAGCCGAACACATGATTATGCTTTATAAAACGTATGTACGTAGTTCACTTGAATATTGCAATATAATATGGTACCCACACTACCAAAAGGATATTGCACAAGTAGAGAGTGTACAAAGGTCCTTTACAGCTAGAATAGAAGTTAAGGACCTTGACTACTGGGAAAGACTACAATTCTTAAATTAATATAATCTCGAAAGGAGAAGAGAACGCTACATAATAATACAGGCATGGAAACGGATAGAAGGAATTACCGAAAACATCATGGACCTAACAATATCAGAAAGAGCAAACAGAGGTAGATTAATAGTGCCCAAAACTATACTGGGAAAACTAAGGAAAGCACACAGGACATTAATCCACCACGCACCAGCATCGATAATGCAGCGTCTATTCAATGCATTACCAGCTCATCTGAGGAACATATCAGGAGTGAGTGTAGATGTGTTTAAGAATAAACTCGACACATATCTAAGCTACATCCCAGACCATCCAAGATTGGAAGATGTAAAATACACTGGATGATGCATTAGCAGTTCTCTGGTAGACATCAGAGGTGCCTCACACTGAGGGACCTGGGGCAACCTGAACAAACTGTAAGGTCTGTAAGGTAAGATCTCTCTACCGTCCAATGGTCATAATCATTCCCGGTAAAACTATGAGCCCTATTCGTAAAATTCACATACTTACACTCACACGCCAAAGTCTTTGGCTCTAAGCCTTTTTTTCATACTTTTTTCACATATGCTCTTCCTACTTTCTTATCAGGCACTTAATTATATTTAGGGTCTAATTTCCAACAACTTTCACCTACTGTGCAAATATGCGTGCACATGCACATGAATAAAAGTGTGTCGTTAAATAAATCGGTTACAACCACAGATGACAGAAAAGAGCTATAGTGGCAGAACTAGACAAAAAAAAAAAAAAGTGTGCAAACAGAATGACATACCACACATGGAAAAGAGATTTATATCTTATACAAGCTATAAAACATATACATTTGCCTACAAAACATATACATTTTCTCAAAAACACATACATTTGCTTACAAAACACGTTATTTGCGTAAAAAATACGTTATTTGCGTAAAAAACCATACATTTGCCTACAAAACACATACATTTGCCTAAAATATATATATATATATGCACTTGCCCATAAAACAGTTACATTTGCCTATAAAACATATACATTTTCCTATAAAAACAGATGTATTTACTTTAAGAAAGTCACAAAACACTCTAACCCTTTAACCGTTTAGTACGTATATATATGTAGTGCGCCAACGCTTCCTGAGCCGTTTAGTATGTATATGTATGCGGAGCAGATGTTTTAACCGTGGCGTTTAGTACATATACGAGTATATAAGATCGATTTTTCCTGCCTTCCTTTCAAGGTTAATCCACTAAAATATGTTTTCCCTGGGTCCGAGGAAGTCTTGTTGACCATAACCAAACAAAAACACTTCTTCCCGAACCCCCTTTTATCATAATTTTCCTGATTTTCTATATCTAATGCGGGAATTCGCCAGTCACTTGGCGACATCGCTATGTAGCGAGACAACACTGCTGGGCTGGTTCGTTCTCTTACACGAATTTTGGTCTTTCGACGTGTCGGGTAGAAGGGCTATAATCCTATCTAATCCAACTTTCTTCTCTGTTTTTCTTTTCGAGCTCTAGCGCAAATGAAAAACGATAAGTAACTGTGGTTTATTGACATTATTCCAACTGAAATATGGAAAATGTACTCACTTGACTGTTTTATTATTTTACGATAGGTTCAGTGCATGTGACTGAACTCCAGATGCGCTTCATTCTGAATAACGACCGAAAAATGCTTTGTTTACTTATTCTAAATTGCTAATTTATTTCATCAATTTAACTTTAGCATTTCATAAAAATTACTTCAGAAGCTGTGTATATTATTTTGTGTCGCTATATACACGCATATACATATGTATGTATGTATGTATGTATGTATATATATATATATATATATATATATATATATATATATATATATATATATATATATATATATATATATATATATATATATATATATATATATATATATGTGTGTGTGTGTGTGTGTGTGTGTGTGTGTGTGTGTGTGTGTATGTATAACATTCGAATAACTAATTGTTGTTACTTATGAATAAATTCTGAAACGTCACAGATCACAGGGTTAGATCTAGAACGAACAAACATTCAAACATGAAACAATACACAAAGACCATAATCCAAATGAAAGTTACGTACAAAATTCTTGCACAAGAGACAATGCTGAAAATTCATCCGACAGTGAGAATGATGAAAACGACAACAGAGGCTAACAAGGTAAAGACAGGAAAATGAGGTCTGTATTTGATGATTGTGAACGGGTTGCCAGTAATTTCTGGGCATAAGATTTCGTATTTGACAACAGTGTCAGTTTCATTACATCGATAAAGGAAAATCTGTAAAACTAGATGATGAAATTTATCGGTATCACCATTTTCTTAACCAAATTATCTTTTAGTCGTAGAGAGAGAAGAGAGAGAGAGAGAGAGAGAGAGAGAGAGAGAGAGAGAGAGAGAGAGAGAGAGAGAGATACCTTTTCTTTGTATTGTTCTTTACCCTCCTTTAAACACTATACAGGTGTCATATACAGTAATTTCATATACAGTAATTCAAACCTAACAATTTTGGCATTGATAATTCATAATGTTCGAGAATTCTAACAACTATAAAAAGAACAATTAGCATACGGATCAATGGACAGAGACAACATGATGTTATATATATATATATATATATATATATATATATATATATATATATATATATATATATATATATATATATATATATATATATATATATATATATATAGACGTACATACATTCATACATATATATGTACGTATATATGTGTGAGTGTATATTTAGATTTATAGTGCACATAGAGACTCTGTACACACAATATGGGTGTCATTAGCTACGTTTCCAAACTTCTTCCTGACTTATAATCCGACTACAGTTAATCTGCATTCCTCAGTTCGGAGTTCTTTCATCCGGTCATAAAATCCTAATTATCCCTCCCCTGGGCTGTCCAGAAGAAAGAGGCCATTCCAGGACAAGGCCGAGTTAATTTACAAATCTTCCATCACTGGAGAAGTCAATAATGGTATTTTTTTTTTATTTCGTGTTGTAGCATTTATTTTCATCAGTGAGTCTGGCCTAGATATTGGGCATTAGTATAATTTATTTAGGTGATTAGAAACTAGATCATCCTCACCCTACTTTTGTTCAAAGCAGTTTAATGTATGACTTCAATTCTTCAGATTTCAATTCATTTTACGTCTTCACGGTTAGATACGCAGAACAAGTGTCAAGCTGTTTACTATTTCAGACCTAGTGTGGGAAGGTGTGGCGACGTGTTTGTCATATCTACGCGATATCCAAACTTAGGTCAAGGTTTTATGAATCAAATCTGGGAAAAGTGGCAACGTCTAAAACGTACTACATGTTTGTGGTCATTTTGGTTTGACTATGATATTGATAACTGGCTAATATAGAAATTTGTAAGGTAGCGACGTAGGTGGTATTGACTGAAATGATCGTCTGTTGTTTACCTCCCACCCGCGGCGAATTTGATGGGCTTGATATTAGGGCCTGGAATTATAACGAGTCCTTTTGAAAGATTCCGGTTCCTTCTTTCATTGATGATGGTCACTTCGGAATTCCCTTGTCGACGGTCAAAATTCATGGGGAAAGTAAAAGTCGTTTAACTTGCTTGTACAAAAGGGAGATCACTAAATCCGCCATTGTCCATGAAACAAGGAATCGGAATCGGTCAAAAGGACTAGGGATAATCCGAGGCATCATTCTCAAACTAATGTTTGAGTGGTTCTGCCCACCAAACTCGATGCAGGTGGAAGGAAGACAGGAGATATGAAAACAACAACTGATCATTATCTTCCAAGGAGACCTGAATATGCCTTTTTATATATATATATATATATATATATATATATATATATATATATATATATATATATATATATATATATATATGCATGTATATATGACTTAGGAATTCCATACAATTTACTTTTATTTAATATTTTTTTCATTTAGAAAACAGACATGCATCGTGGATGATGTACAATTCATAACAGGAACCTAGGTTTAGCCCAAAGATTGGATTATACAGACTACCAAATGCAAGATCTTTCGGAAACAGCTGGTATATATACCATTATATGGCCTGTCAAATAAAAATCTGATGATTAGTAACAACTGTAATTCGAATGAATAGTTGTTGTAACCTGTTATTTATAAATTGTAGAACGTCAAAAAGAAAGTTTCATATACAACAAATAAACTTCCATACATGAAACAATGCACGTGTGTCGGTCCTAAGAATGTTATTTTCCAAATGTCGCCACGCTGATAATCTTATAGCCAAGGGAAAAATTGCTGTTATTATCATGGCTGGAAAGAGCAAACGTATAAATACGTGACAATGGTGAAAGGGAAACGGCCGTATATACATTAATAGTCTTATATGGGTTAAAATATATGGAATAAGATACAGAAACTGATAAAAAAAAGCAAACGTAGCCCCCCAGCACTCAAAAGATAGCGCGGCCGGGAGAGTAGTTGCCATGTTGTGTTTTTTACTTTTTGCTGACAGTCTGGGTAGCGTACATTTTTGCTAGCCGCACTATTAGCTGACAGCTGGGGGCACCAAAGCTGCTTCCCATAGAAAACGGTTATTGGGTTAAATCCAAACGTGTATTGAACCCCAGAGGGCAATTTAAACAATTCACAGGCACTGATGCGCTATATAGCCATCGATAAAAAAATGCAGATACTTAACAGTTTGCCTAATGGACATTATGCCAACAAGACATTATGCCTACGAATAGTTTACCTACTGGACATTATGCCTACTGGACATTATGCCTATGGATAGTTTGCCTACTGGACCTTACACCTACCAGATATTATGCCTATGGATAGTTTACCTACTGGACATTACATGTACCGGACATTATGGCTACAGATAGTTTACATACAGGGAATTATGCCTACTGGACACTATGCTGACAGATAATTTACCTACCGGACATTTTGCGTACAGATAGGCTAGTCTGCCTACTGGATGTTAGGCCTACCAGATATTATGCCTACAGATATTCTACCTGCTGGACATTACCCCTGCCAGACATTATGCCTGCGGACAGCTTGCCTACAGAACATTACACCTACTGAACATTATGCCTACGGACAGTTTGCCTACTATACATTACACCTATGGATAGTTTGCCTGCTAGCAAACGACTGTTTGAATAAGCTATCGAGGGTATTCTTGATCATTTACCTACAAAACGCATACATTTGCTTACAAAATACACACATTTGCCAACAAAACACATTTGCCTACAAAACATACTAAAAGCTATAGCTGTACCTTCTAGTCCACGTCTCATCACTTCGAAACACGAGAGAGATGGCACTTACTGACATGGGTAGCAAGCATCTTTCTTGCATTCACCTGTGCGAGTTGAAATGGGTAAAGTGCGCGTCACGTTCCATTTGCGTTTGTAATTAGCCACCCCCTGATATTCGGGGAAGAAGAACTTGCTTAACGCAGATTTGTGTCTCATGATGCGCGTAAAATTGTATTTTTGTTTGTTTATTACTCTGCATCACTGGTCTGACACTCGTAGAAGAATAATTATTCAACTCAGAGACAGATCCTCCGAACCCCCTTTTTACGGCCGATGGACATTGCAAGTAAATCCCTAATTAGATAATGCACGTTCGAGAATGACTATGAGAAACTGGAAAAAAATTAACTGACAACACGAAATATAGGCATCAGAAAATCTCTTAATAAAAGTTGTTTCGACGGTTAGGGTCGGGGAGGGGGGGGGAAAGGATGGAAAGGAGAGAGAAAGGTAAAAGAAGGGAGTGGAGAGAGGGAAGATGGTGGATCTCTTGGCCCTTTGTTAGATATTTTTAGAAGGCGAGGGGGTGATCATATCTCGTTACTGTTTCTATAGGTGTGTGTGTGTGTGCGCATGTATATGTGTGTGTGTGTGTTGGAGGGAGAGAGGGTCAGGGCACGACAGGTTGGGACATGTTGGGGCAGGGTGGGTCAGATTAAATTTGAGGGATGGTTTAGGTTAGGTTAGAGGGGAGGGGGGATATATATATATATATATATATATATATATATATATATATATATATATATATATATATATATATATATATATATATATATATATAATCATGAAACTACAAACGTCGCTTAATATCGAATTCACAGAACCTCAGGATAACTCCATTGGAGAATTGTGGCCGAAGGGAATTTATATAAGTGATAAATGAATTGGAATCGTCGGGACACGAACCCGTGACACGAAAACCTATTCAGCGACTCCAGTGGACGTTAACCATTGAGCCATCTCTTGATGGCTCAATGGTTAACGTCCACTGGAGTTGCTGAATAGGTTTTCGTGTCACGGGTTTGTGTCCCGACGATTCCAATTCATTTATCACTTATATAAATTCCCCTTCGGCGACAATTCTCAATGGAGTTATCCCGAGGTAGCGTGAATCCTGATATTGCACATTTGTAGCTTCATGATTGTATATAAATCACGGTGTGATAAAAATTTCATATATATATATATATATATATATATATATATATATATATATATATATATATATATATATATATATATATATATATATATATATATATATATATATATATATATATATATATATATATATATACCTCACTTTGCTGGCCACGTGGGTTAATGCGTCCATTGTAGTCCTGAGTTCTTGTCCTTCGCTGGTTCGAGCCCATGGGACGACAAACTTATTATCAACTAAAAAAAAAAAAAAACCCTTCGGTAACATATATGAAAATATATTATTTCCAAGGTAGAGCGAATTGGATATTAAAGGACGTTTGTAGCTTACTGATTGTATATGAATCACGGTGATGTGATAAAAAGTCATATATATATATATATATATATATATATATATATATATATATATATATATATATATATATATATATATATATGTATGTATGTATGCATGTATGTACACATATATAAGGGTAAGGTTAGGTTGGGTTATGGGGTGGCGGGTTAGGTTAGGTTAGGTCAGGTTTGACAGGTTGGGACATGTTGGGGCAAGGTGGGTTAGGTTGGGTTGGAAGGGAGGGGTTAGGTTTAGCTGGATGTAAAAATCAGCCGAAATAAGGGTTTTTATACTGCTAAGGAAATAGTGAATATGAAGAAAAGAAATTATTAGGAGGATAATTGGAAGCTACACATTGATAAATTGAAAGAAAGAATGAATGTCAAAATACAAAAGAAACAAACAATAATTAGAAGTAACACATTGATGACGTATGTATATATATATATATATATATATATATATATATATATATATATATATATATATATATATATATATATATATATATGCGTGTGTGTGTGTGTATGTATATATATATACAGTATATATATATTATATACATATGTATATATAATATGTTATATATATATATATACAGTATATATATATATATATATATATATATATATATATTATATATATATATATATATAATATATATTATATATATATATATATATATATATATATATATATATATATATATATATATATATATATATATATATATATATATATATATATATATGTATATATATATATATATATATATTATATACATATGTATATATAATATGTTATATATATATATATATATATATATATATATATATATATATATATATATATATATAATATATATATATATATATATATATATATATATATATATATATATATATATATATATATATATATATATATATATATATATATATATATATATATATATATATATATATAGAGAGAGAGAGAGAGAGAGAGAGAGAGAGAGAGAGAGAGAGAGAGAGAGTAATTGCTCATATAGTAACCTGATAGATTAAAATGTGGGTTATTTTATGAAAACTTTCTAATACTAGTTTGTAAAGACTTAGAAGATGTAGATAGATGATAAGGCAACATATGATTCTGTGATCTAAGATCAGTAAGTGAAAAAAATAAGATTTAAAATTTCTGATGGTGGTTTTGCGAGTAGGTATTGTCTCATCATTCTTCCAAATATTGTTATACTTAACAAACACAAGGCTGTACTCTCACAGGATATCTTATCATGTTAGATAACATTTGCATCGTAAGGATGCACCATGAGATTGAGTCATACAGTCTGAAAAACTTATCTTATAAGTTTAAAGATTATTATAATGTAGCTATCTGATGCGAAGAATTTTTGAAGTTTAATACAGTATTGCAGTTGTGACATCTGATGTAAACACTCTTAGTTTTTGCTGCAGCAAAGTAATTACAGAATACTTTTTATTTATTTAAAAACTGTCCATCCATCCAAGCACCCATCAATAAAACGAACCATCCATCCATCCATTCATCCATCAAAAAAGCCATCCATCCATCCACCCATCAATAAAGCCCTCCATCCATCCATTCATCCATCAATAAAACCATCTGTCCATCCATCAATAAAGCCTTCCATCCATCCATCAATAAATCCATCCATCCATCCATCAATAAAGCCATGCATTCAGCCATGCATTCATTTAATTTTTGTTCATTTAAAGATTAACTTTCATTTCTACTTGAGACTCATGTGCTCTTAATTTCAATCATTTTAACGTGTAAATGTATTGAAAGTTCATTTCTCAATGAGTGACTGTTTTCATTAATGATTTTACTGTGTGTCAATTTGATTTTTGTTTGTTTCTTTTTTTGTGAGCTTTAATTTTTACGTGTTTTGCTTAACTCTTGAATACATTGTAAATTTCAAAATATCACTTTTATCATTGAAAAGTCCTTGGTCATCATCTACTCCAGTATAACCAACTATTGTTTTAAAATATAATCAGGTGACAACAAAATATAGTGTAAGTGATAATCTCCTTCTCTTCTAGAGTGAAACAAGGTGAAATGTTGGCTTCCAAAGCGATCTGAAACTCCATCTCTCAGGCCATCCTTTAGGGTTCAATTCGAAGAGACACACACACACACAAAGAGAGAGAGAGAGAGAGAGAGAGAGAGAGAGAGAGAGAGAGAGAGAGAGAGAGAGAGAGAGAGAGAATGAAATTTTGCGTCCTGGAAATCCTTGTGAAGACAGTAACAGGTGATTGATTTGCACTGACACGAAAGTAAGGGGGAGGTGCTGCATTGTGCACTTTAGAACGAACCTACTGAGGGATTCAGAGCCGATGAAACACGGTTTTTCGGCAACAGCTTTTTATCAAAGCATCGGTAAAGGTGAAAGTTGGCAAGTGTATATTTTATAGCCCTACCTAATTTTTGCAAGTACTATTTAGTACCTAAGTTCAATAGTTCTGGTACTTATCCGAGTAAAAGTGAGTTTCCTATGCCAGAGCCATCAAAATCGCGGGTAAGAGAAGTTTTCATACGGGGTAAACGTCTCTTCACTGTGACTCTGCCCACTCGCAGATGACGTATTCACTAATTGATATTAGCAAGGCCTAGAGAAACGGAATCTGTTCACTTCCCCCCAAATCCCCCATGTAGGCAGAACTTTGCCCACCTCCTTATTGCGCCAGCAGGTGAACTGCCGTAATGAGCAGGTACATCTAAGATGTGTCATCGCCTACGTAGTTACCCCAAGTGGGAGGCGTCTCCACCCAATTGGTTAGACCTTGTCTCTCTTGGTCTTGGATTGTAGTACCCATCCTAGGCTTCAGCAATATCAGTGACAGTGAGCAGGATTTGTCATCGTCACCTTGATTGCATTATAATTTTCAATAATTTTATTATTATTATTATTATTATTATTATTATTATTATTATTATTATTATTATTATTATTATTATTATTATTATTATTATTATTATTATTATTATCATTATTTTGTGGAGGTTTTATCTCCACTTCCACAGCAGTTGTTGGGACTAAGTTGTTAGCTTCGCGTTCTTCCATTTTCTTGATATTCGTATTGTTTCTGCTTTATAAATAATTCATTGTATGTAATTCATCCACATAATAAACCAGTCTATAGCTCATCTGTTAGATCTACAGCTATTCAGGCCGGGAATACAAAAAGACAATCTGGTTTCGACACTGTAGCCTTCTATTTGCAGCAAGCCAGGAGCGGTCTCTAGAAGTAGAATTCAAATGAAAGGCAATGATACCTCATTTCTCTCAATTGTTAGAGGTATAAAGGTCAACGCCATTGTTTTATTTCAGTTAATGTAAACCATTGCTATTTTCTTTGTTTTTTTTTATTTCTATCATACAGCACCCTAAACAGCACTCGTATACTCGCTCAAATAAAAGGTAATGATAGGAGTCAAGATTTTGAAGGCTAGCTATTATCTACTCACTTAATATCAATCAAATGTAACACAGTTTATATTGATATGCATGGAAAGGAAAATATATTGGAACCAGTTTGAATGAGGAACATATTGTTATAATCACTGTTTTAATATATATGTTTTAGATATACAAATAAAACGTCTAACACTATACATAATTTATTTGCAATATGTCTTCAATGTCACTCTCGAGGAAGAGGTCATCATCCCCATCCTCAGTGATGTCAGTGATGACTGGTTCCACGCTCTCATGGATAATGTCTAACAGCTAGTGTCCACACTTCTGGGGTGGCCAAGTAACTATTACCCACATTAGAAATAATTACCTATTCACGCTATAGTAAATCTTGCCACAACTCTTCTCGCTTGTATACAAGGTGGGAAGCCGTAGCACAAATGCAGTCTTGCAACCACGGGGACAATTCCACATCCTGCTGGCCATTATTGAATTTGTTGAAGCCTAGGCTGTGTAAGTATATCCATTCACTGCCTACATGGTGAATGGGCTGAGTCTCATGATGTCATATTATGTTTACGTCATGAGTTGTTTTAGGATCCTTGTCTGTGATTTTCTCGGTTCCAGCATCGGCGACTTTATTTTACTCTATAAATATCAAAACTATCGAACTTAGGTACTAGATAATACTTGCAAAAATTAGGTAGGGTTATAAAATATACACTTGCCAACTTTCACCTTTATCCATGCTTTGATAAAAAGCTGTTGCCGAAAAACCGTGTTTCATCAGCTTCCTAATCCCTTAATATCTAATTCACGTTACTTCAGGAATATCCCCAGTGGGGAATTATCACCAAAGGGGAATTTTTTAAAGTGATAAATGGATTGGTACTGCCAGGTCTCGATCCCTCGACACGGTACCTCCCAGCAACTCCATTTAACGGTCAAACCATTGAGCCACCAAGAGAGCTATAAGTCAGTGCTGAATCTACTGCACTTATTTATCTGTTGAGCTCTCAATGGGATATCACGGTGGAGGTGGGTTAATGCCAAAGCTAAGTACAATTTCCCCACTCTCGACGGGTAAATAAGTACAGCAGATTCGGAATTAACTTTTACCTCTCTTGTGGCTCAATGGTTTCACCGTCGAATGGAGACCTATGAGGTTCAGTATCGAGGGATCGAGACCTGGTGGTACCAATCCATTTATCATTTAAAAAAATTCTCCTTTGGTGATAATTCCCTATCGGGGATATTCCCGAAGTAGCGTGAATTAGATATTAAGCAGTATTTGTAGCTTCATGAATGTATATAAATTACAGTGTGAGTTCACATGTATGTATAAAATATATATATATATGTATATATATATATATATATATATATATATACATATATATATATATATATATATATATATATATATATATATATATATATATATATATATATATATATATATAAATATATATAAATAAATAGATATATAGATAGAAAGATAGACAGATATATATATATATATATATATATATATATATATATATATATATATATATATATATATATAGATATATATAGATATATATATACAGATATATATATATATATAACCTATATATATATATAAGATAGATAGATAGATAGACAGATATATATGGCTTAACCCTCGCTCATAAGATTGCCACCGCCGTTCAGACATAGTGTAAGTGGCTGCCCACATAGCATAATCTGTAAAGTCACCACATTGACGCCAGCGAAGTGTTTCGAAGGCGTCATTAATTAAGTCTCCGCTGAGCAAGTTTTCTTTGGTGACTTCCCATTTTTTTCACACTCAATTAGTCACGCCTAAAACGTGCCAGGTCACGCATTTTCTACCATTTTAACTTTATACGTATTTGTACAAATGTCACACATTATGTATCGTATGTTTCTTCATTCACAGGCATCAAGACTGTATCCATATTGAAATTCTGTATGTTTTGTATTGTAAATTGTACCCGTTCACTGCATATTATTGTTAATTGTTTTGACCTCAGATCACAGTCAATATTATTGTCTTCTGCAGTCCGGCACCAGTCGGCTGCTATATAAACTGCCTGGATCTGTAATAAAGTAGCAGTAACTTTTATCTGCTCGTTTCTTTGACACCTCTTACAGTGGCGACCTCCCGGAGTATCCCAGAGCCATTAGCGGACCGACACGGCGACTTAGTCTTGGCTCCAGGAATTCTCCAAAACGCTCTTAGCGGACTAAACACGGCGTGGTAACCAGCGTTTGAGCGTGCTGACTCTCGTCGGCTTACCCCACCAGCGTCACTAGCGGACCCACACGGTGCACGAAAGTGCGTTCTGACGCGAATACCCCACTCCAGTAAGAGGGCAAAGGAGCGAGCATGGACGCGTGTATCCCCTCCTTCATGCAGTTAACGCGGAACTCGCGGACTTGGAGGTCTACCTACCTCCCATCTCACCCGCACCCATCCCCGCACCGAGGCCCTCCCGCACCTTCACACCCACGCCAGCGCCCCGAACACAACATGGCCCGGAAACACAATCGCGGGCTGCCCTCACCATAAAGCTGCCGCCTTTTATACAGGGGAACCCAACGATGTGGCTGCCTAGGGTGGAGAGCCACTTCAGTGTGGCGGACCTGACGGACGAAATCTTGCAGGCCACACAGTGCTCAACGCCCTTCCGGAGAACGTGTACAGAAAACTCGTCTCGCGAGTACCCGAGACACACACCCTCACATACAGCACCACGAAGAAGTTCCTCCTCGAAGCGTGCTCCCTGCCTATCGCCGAGCGGGCCACCCGTGCTATCGACCTTGCCGTCAACCCACGCCACGACCTCAACTCAAGAGACGCATGGAGCATGGTCATGGATCTCCTGTCACTGCCAGATTTCGACAGCACAAAAAAGCGACAGGAGACAAGCCGCACACGGAAATCTACCTTCGCCAGCTCCCTCCCGGAGGTCAGCACCCAGATCGCTCACCCCTACACCATGCCTATCGAGGACCTCATAGAGTCGGCGCAACACCTCACAGACTCTGTCAAGGCTTCACAGTGGCTAAAACCGGCCACACAGTCGGTCAGCTCCGTCCAGCCGGAAGAGGACGTGGAGCAGACCGTCAACGCCGTCGCCAGGAGACATCCACCGAACCACAACAGATGGAGTTCCCCGGGCTTCTGTCGCTACCACAAGTGGTTCGGAAAGGACGCCCGAAACTGCCTGCCGCCCTGCTCGTTCGCCCGTTCAAAAAACGGGGGTGGCGGCGGCCAGCAGGACAAACCGCCATGGCAACCGAAAAACCCAGGGGCTCAGAAGCAGTAAGTTTCTACGTCCGCGACACCGTCTCCAGCAGGATGATGCTGGTCGACACAGGGGCCTTTAAATAAATCTTCCCGGCATCCAGAGAGGACAGCAACCAGAAACCAGACCCGGCCACCTTCCTGACGGCCGCCAACGGATCCCCCATCCTCTCCTACGGCACCAGGCCCCTGTCGATCTCCATCCTTGGCCAGAATTAATCCTGGGACTTCATCGTCGCAGACGTAGGAACCCCACTCCTGGGGGCTGACTTCCGGGCCCACTTCGGCCTGCTAGTCGACGTGAGGCGTAAGCGCCTCCTCGATACCAACTCCTGCCGGTCTCTCCCATTAACAGCGGGACCCAAACCCACCATTAGCGCCATCGCCCCCCACCAGTATGCACACCTACTGTCGGAGTTCCCTGAGGTATTCAAGCCCGAGCTTCGACAAGTCCCCGGGACCCCAGCCAAACACGGCATATACCAACATATAGCAACTAAAGGGCCCCCGACACATGCGAAGTTCCGAAAGCTTCCCCCTCAGCGCCTTCAGGAGGCGAAAAAAGCATTCGCGGAGATGGAGCGAATGGGAATCTGCAGAAAGGCCTCCAGCCTGTGGGCCTCCCCCCTCCACATGGTGCAGAAACCGGACGGCTCCTGGAGACCTTGCGGCAACAACAGGTGGCTCAACATTGCAACGGAGCCCAACCACTACCCTCTACCCAACATGCAGGACCTCACGGCCTCTTTTCACAGGGCCAAGGTATTCACTAAATTGGACCTTCTTAAATCATATTTTCAGGTACCTGTCGCACTAGAGGACATACCAAAGACTGCCATCATCACGCCGTTCGGGTCCTATGTGTTCGCCTTCTCCACCTTCGGATTGAGGAACGCCGGGGCGACTTTCCAGCGGCTCATGGACAGCATCCTGGGGGACCTAAAATTCTGCGTCTGCTACGTCGATGACAACCTCATATTTTCCAGGTCTCACAGTGAACACCAAAGGCACATCAGGGCAGTCCTGCGACACCTCCAAGAGAACGGCCTCGTCGTCTGTTTTGACAAGTGCACCTGCGGCGTCCAGAAAGCAGAGTTCCTGGGTCACGAGGTATCTCCGGCAAGTGTCCGCCCTCTCACATCAAAAGTAGCAGCCGTAACCAGGTTCCCGGCCCCCACCTCCGTCAAGGCCGTCCAGGAGTTCCTCGGGATGGTAAACTTCTACAGGCAGTTCATCCCCAGGATCGAGCACACCACGGCCCCCCTGACGGAAGTCCTCAAAGGCCAACCAAAGTCCCTGTCTTGGGGACCCAGCCAGCAGCAGGCCTTCTCCCTGACGAAGGCCGCCCTCGCCGAGGCAACCGCCTTGGCACACCAGGATCCCAAAGCCCCCCTCCAGCTGACGACGGATGCCAGTAACTTCACCTGCGGTGCTGTCCTGGAGCAAGTCATCAACGACACCCCCCAGCCCATCACCTTCTTCAGCAAGAAATTCAATCCCGCAGAGACCCGCTACAGCACCTTCGACAGGGAACTCTGCACGATGTACCGTGCAGTTCGGCACTTCAAGTTCCTCCTGGAGGGGACGCCCTTCACAATCTTCACAGACCATCAGCCACTGGTTCACGCCTTCACGAAACAAGGGGACGCATGGTCTTCCAGGCAGCAGCGCCACTTCTCAGCCATAGCTGAATTCACCTGTTCCATCAGGTACCTCCCCGGCAGAAAAAATCCTGTAGCAGACGCCCTCTCCAGAGTCGAGTTGAACGCAGTGCAGCTTGGTGTAAATTACTAGGACCTCGCCAGAGAACAAGCCGCTGACCCAGAAACCCCAGCATACCGCACCGCCATCACATCCCTTAAGTGGCGGGACGTGACCCTTGCCCCCGGAGGCCCAAGCCTACTCTGCGACATCAGCACGGGTCAGCCCCGCCCGTTGGTTCCAGCCTCACGTCGCCGCCAGATATTCGACATAATTCATGGCCTCCCACACCCCTCCGGCAGAACCACAGTCAAACTGCTCTCAAAAAAGTTCGTCTGGCACGGGGTGCAAAAGGACGCCACGTCCTGGGCGAAACAGTGCCTGCAGTGCCAGACCAGCAAGGTGGGTCGTCACACGCAGTCAGGGGTAGGCGAGTTCCCGCAGCCAGAGCGCCGTTTCGGCCACATCCATGTTGACGTCGTCAGACCCCTTCCCCCATCAGGCGGATCCAGATACCTCCTGACGGTGGTAGACCGTTCGAAAAGGTGGCCCGAAGCCACATTCATGCAAGAAGCCACCGCCAGCGCGTGCGCCGAGGCCCTCCTTTCCAGTTGGGTTAGCCGCTTCGGCCTCCCGGATCACATCACAACCGAATTATGGTCCGCCCTGGCTCAACTGCTGGGGACCACACATCACACCACCACGGCACACAACCCGGCGGCCAACGGCCTGGTTGAACGGTTCCACAGGTCCCTGAAGGCATCCTTCATGGCCCGCTGCACCGCCAAGGACTGGAAACATCAGCTACCGTGGGTCCTCCTCGGTTTGAGAACCGCCCCCAGAGCCGACGGCACCCGGTCTGCAGCCGAACAAACCTACGGGGAACCCCTTGTAGTACTGGGCGAGCTCGTGACAGATGATCACCACACCCCATCACTGCAGAGGCTCCGCGACGTGGCCGGCAAGTTCGCCCCTTGCAGGCGCACGTACACCGGCAGATCAACCACCTTCACACCGCCACAGCTGTCATCCGCCACCCATGTCTTCGTCAGAGTCGACGCCGTCTGCCCACCGCTAACCAAGCCGTACGGGGGCCCCTTCCGCATGCTGGAGCGGAACAGCAAGGCGTTCCGGCTGGCACTCCCTGGGAAAGACGACTGGGTTTCAATAGACCGCTTAAAGCCCGCCTTCCTGACGGAGAGCACCGGCGCCGCCGTGACACCCCTTCCGCCCAGCCGCACTCCGGCACGCCCACACCCCCGCAGACGGCGGGCACGCTGCCGTCCCAGGAAGGGACCACCCGCCCAGCAGCCTCACATGCGGGTGACCCCTCCGTTGTCTTCAAGAAGCCGCGGCACCCTCCGGCGTCCCAGCAGATATACAGATTAGTCAGATGTGTCCCACGTCTTGTGGGGGGGGAGTATTTGTAAAGTCACCACATCGACACCAGCGAAGTGTTTCGAAGGCGTCATTAATTAAGTCTCCGCTGAGCAAGTTTTCTTTGGTGACTTCCCATTTTTTCACACTCAATTAGTCACGCCTAAAACGTGCCAGGTCACGCATTTTCTACCATTTTAACTTTATACGTATTTGTACAAATGTCACACATTATGTATCGTATGTTTCTTCATTCACAGGCATCAAGACTGTATCCATATTGAAATTCTGTATGTTTTGTATTGTAAATTGTACTCGTTCACTGCATATTATTGTTAATTGTTTTGACCTCAGGTCACAGTCATTATCATTGTCTTCCGCGGTCCGGCGCCAGTCGGCCGCTATATAAACTGTCTGGATCTGTAATAAAGTAGCAGTAACTTTTACCTGCTCGTTTCTTTGACACCTCTTACAAATCCTCTCATTGTATCCTCCTGTATCCTTTTCTTCTGCTGCTGAAATGCCTTGTCATTCAAGGCTGCAAGGATTGGAAAGAACCTACCTGGGACAGCGGCCATATTTGGCCCTAAGGCGGTTCAGCCTCGCAGTTCTGCTGTGAGCATCTGAATTCATCCTGACCCCTGTTTTGGCTATTGTCGAGCGCGGATGCCCATTTCCCGCTTGTACATTTCACAGGACAGCCACCTCGGCTCCAGCCACATGTCTCAGGATAACCATACTGATCACTCCTTTGGACTCCTGAGCTAAGACGAACTTGAGTATTTTGGCAGTCTGTTTTTCCTACTACTGAAGTATTTCTTGACTTTTTTAAGGAAACCCCTCCAAGCAAATCTTGTGATTCACCACGTGTACATCTCTCTCTCTATTCGTCTCTGTAACCCCCCTTTTTCCTTAGTCGACCCTCTTCCAAGCCACTGCCACCCATCGTTTGCATGCTTAGTTAATTTCCAGATTAGTAAAAGTGCTTAGTTAATTTCCATATTAGTAAAAGTGACGGCTGTGCCGTCCTGTGCACGCCCGATTGGTTAGAGCAATCTTTAAGCGTTCGGGAATGATATTGTAGTGTGTTAGGATATCTCGATGGTATACGGTTAGGGCCTTAATTCATGCTAGGCCTATAGTTAATTCTACACTTCTCTCTTTTCGTGGGATGCCTTTATCGTGTATGATGCAGGACAACTCTCAGTTCATTGTCATTCATCATTGGAGCCCTTCATGTGTGGCAAAACAAAGGAATTTCACCTTTTACAGTACTCTTAAATAATTATACATCTCTCTTAAATAACTATACATCTCTCTTATTTGGCTAAGCACGCATGCCCCTGGTTATAGCTGATTTGTGAGCTGTTGTTATTATTTGTCAAGTAAATGTTGTTAATTGTTAACTGAGTATAATTACGCCTTGCAGTAACTTGACGGAGGGAAATAATTAATATTAGTGTTCCCATTTTTTCCATTCTTTTCAGTTTTTTTGTATTACTGTCAGTCATTTTACAGCATTCCCTTGCACGGCCATGGCTGGCAAGTAACAATTATATATATGCATACACACACACACACACACACATATATATATATATATATATATATATATATATATATATATATATATATATATATATTATATATATATATATATATATATATATATATATATATATATATATATATATATATATATATATATATATATATATATATATATATATATATATATATATATATATATATATATATATATATATATATATATATATATATATATATATATATATATATATATATATATATATATATATATATATATATATATATATATATATATATATATATATATATATATATATATATATATATATATATATATATATATATATATATATATATATATATATATATATATATATATATATATATATATATATATATATATATATATATATATATATATATATATATATATATATATATATATATATATATATATATATATACTGTATATATATATATATATATATATATATATATATATATATATATATATATATATATATATATATATATATATATATATATATATATATATATATATATATATATATATATATATATATATATATATATATATATATATATATATATATATATATATATATATATATATATATATATATATATATATATATATATATATATATATATATATATATATATATATATATATATATATAGCCAACAGTCAAGCAGGCAAATGCACAATCAGGGATCCATAAGACAAGAAGTCTTCAAAGTTCTTTATTTAGAAACGTTTCGTGCAATCCTTTGCACATCATCAATCTGCAATAAATTATAAAGAGCAGTTAAAACTAAAGCTAAAATAACAATTATTATACCGACAGTAAATTTTTTTTTTAAAGTTAACATAAAAGCAGAAAAATTTTTACAAAAAAATATAAAATAAAATAAAATAAATAAATAAATATATTAAAATTCATCAAGTTTGTTAAGAAAATTTAACTACCTTACAGTACAACGCAAGAGGGAAGAATGGCCTGAAGAAACGTCAATGCCCAGACAACACCTTAAGCGAGAGAGAGAGAAACCGCAGAAGTGTTACTATTCAAATTAGGGGACAGGTGCTTTATATATAATGACTCAAGGGTTGCACTGAGAATCGAAAAATGTGTTTTTTCAACATGAATTTTACATTTAGTAGCATGTGTTCTAATGCTAGAAAGTTCTGGATTGGACATACGGGAACCTGTACGATAACGAGTCCTAAGTGGCTGTAATAGCGGACTTGCAACAGTCTTTTACTGGAACCAACATAAGTACCAAGACATCTTGGGCATTCAAATTTATAGATAATGCTGGACCGCATAAAATCCTGCAACTTCTCCTTATAGGAGAAAAAATTTCCAACCTTTTTGGATTCATAGGAATCAAATTTAATTTTAAAAACCTATTTCTCTTTCAATGATACTTTTTATTTTTGAACGTAATTTGTCCGAGTGGGTAAAGGAATAACAGCATACATGTTCAATTTAGGAACATTAAAGTTTTCAGAGGAGGGAGACATATATTTAGAAAGCATATTATTAATTATTTTCTGGACTAGGAATTGAGGATACCGATTAGCCGAAAAAAACTTTGATAAATAATCAATTTCCAAGTGAAAATTGGACCAACTAGAAGTATATTTGAGAGCTCGATGTACCAATGTTGTAATAGAATTGATCTTAAAAGAATAGTTTAGTTTTAACTGCTCTTTATCATTTATTGCAGACTGATGATGTGCAAAGGATTGCACGAAACGTTTCTAAATAAAGAACTTTGAAGACTTCTTGTCTTATGGATCCCTGATTGTGTGTGTGTGTATATATATATATATATATATATATATATATATATATATATATATATATATATATATATATATATATATATATATATATATATATATATATATATATGGCACCTCCTCGAGGTAGCTACCCGGCACGCCAGGTCAAGGCATTTGACGACTCTGGCATGCAAATTTCCCTCGTAGGGAAAGACAAAGTTCCCTATGGAGCCATCATTAACCGAAGTAAACTCGTCACAGTTGAGGGTATCAATCAATTTAAAATGATACTCCCTAATGTTCAATGGAGAGTCACAAGAAACCATAGATCCAAAATCTGGACCCTATATATTCCTGGAGGTTGTGACATCCTCCTGGGACAGGACTTCCAGTCCCCATCTAAGTTACAGAACTCCAGGGGTCCAAATTCCCCAAATCATTCATTAGCCATTAGTAAGGGCCAAACGCCAACACTCATTACACTGCCAGTGCCACCTGAGTACGATGTGCAGTAGCCCCCTCCATCACGAAATAGATCTCCCCTCAGGAGATCCCAAACTCGATTCACAATCTCTGCCAGTGCCACTTGCGTGCACTGAGCAGTGCCAAGCTCCGTCTGTTCCGAACGACGAGCGAATTCCAAATCACATAATAGTGCCTGACCCTGCCTTAGTGCCAACGCCAGAGCACGCTCCCCACATTCAAGAGATCACATTCAGGATCCCCTCTCTTCTCCCGGCCTGGCTCCACTACCAGTGCCGGTAAGAGAGACGGGTTCTTCCGACCACAGAGGAAGCTCAGCCGAAGGTGCGGTCTCGCAACCCCCCGTGCCTGAGCTGGTCATGGTAACCTGCGAACCCATCACGCCCACCGCGACCTCTTCCTCTCTTTCTCGGTTCCCCGCAGACACGACCATGGGTAAGGATTCTGACGTGTCTCAAATGGCCGATGAACTCACGGAACTGCGGCGACTTGGGATAGAGCCTGAGATGAATGGCCCTGCTTCGACCGCCAAAGAAGCTGACACAGGTGGCACTCCCATGCCCTCCTCGGGCTCGGTTCGACCAATTCCCCTACCAAGGAGAACCATCAACCTAAAGAGATCTGCGGCAGAAATCATGGGCGTAGGTAACGTCAGGTAGCTTAAAGAAAGCTGATGAGCTCTCCTGGCACCAGTGCAAATTTGGCACAGTACCATCCTTTTATCCTACGAAGTTCCTTGGCACCTCTATCCAGAAGAGGGTGTCAGGGTTCCTCACCTATTTATTTTTCTTATACCTCTGTAATTTATTCTTTTCCTTTAAAATTTTTTCCTTTCATTGTTTTGTTCAATTAATCATTATTTTACGCCTCACAAAGGCTTATATTTTACTTTGCTTCCCACTCTGCCAATGCAAAGTGCAATTGACAGACATCCCAATTTGGTAAGTCCTATGACTTCCCTTTGAAGCCCCTTGGGCAAAAGAATAAACCTAAGACATTTTCATAGGCTCAAGAGTATAATTTTGGCATATTAATCATCATTTATCTTTTATTCCCTTGTAATTTAAAACCTGCGTCCGTGAATTGAAAAGACCGTGTACTTACATATTTGTCTGTTCTTCATTGTACTTAGCTTCGTGCTCATAAGCACCATTGACTTCAGTGCCACGTCTGGCACTGTGCCATCAACTTAAGTAACATGGCGACACTTAACGAAGATCATGTATATTTCATTGTAGTGCCTCCTCAAGGCAAACTAACTGCAAGTCTTTGACTATAACAACTATTAAAAGTTAAGTGCATGATTATTTTAAGACTTACATTAAGGAAATCACTTACAGTTATTGTGTTTAATATTTACAGTAACTTTCTTATATTTGTAACTGTTCCTGTTTCAAAACAACAGTAACTTAGGATTTATCGCATTTTAATACCTATGATCATGTGCTCATATTTCTTTTGAGATTTACCTTAAGAAGGTCAATTAAAGTTAGCGTATTTTGATATTTACAGTAACTTTCTTATAGTTGTAAATGTACCTGTCTTAAAGCAACAGTAATCTAAGGTTATAACCTTCATTTTTTTTTTCTTACCCTGGGATTAACGTAAAATACTGAATTCTTTATCAAGTAAATTTTCAGATATCTCATATGACGCAGAGAGATTTAGGTTACTAAATATACGTGAGTGCCGTTAACGAGAAAAATATAAAGTAATATACAGCATTTGTCAGCTGAATCCTTGGTTTGGTAGACATTCACACCCGACTGAAGGTGCGAGATGTCAACTTGGGCGGGGAGTTATTATATTTTCCCAAGAATCCCACCCACCAAATGCTTCATTTAAAGCTGGAAAATACAACAGTGCATTTTGGTCACTGCCTGACGAGGAAGGGCGAAAGGAATATAGGTCCCTCCCTTAATCGCCTTTCAACTTTCTCTTCTTGAACATGTGACGCTGTGGGAGACTTTGCTTTTAGATCCTAAGCCTGGCCGGGAGGCAGGAATATATATATATATATATATATATATATATATATATATATATATATATAATATATATATATATATATATAAAATTATGTAAGTACAGTTTATGTAGTGGTGTCCCTGTTCTGGTCTGGTGCTAAAGCTGCCATAGACCATGTGTGTATGTGTGTGTGCGAGTATGTGTTTGTGTACTAATGTATATATATATATATATATATATATATATATATATATATATATATATATATATATATATATATATATATATATATATATATATATATATATATATATATACAACAAACGTCCTTTAATATCAATTCGCTCTACCTCGAAATAATATATTTTCATATATGTTACCGAAGGGAATTTTAGTTGATAATAAGTACGCCGTCCCGTGGGCTCGAACCAACGAAGGACAGGAACTCAGGACTACAGGGACGCATTAACCCGTGGTTCGAGCCCACGGGACGGCGTACTTATTATCAACTAAAAAATTCCCCTTCGGTAACATATATGAAAATATATTATTTCCGAGGTAGAGCGAATTGGATATTAAAGGACGTTTGTAGCTTAATGCATATATATATATATATATATATATATATATATATATATATATATATATATATATATATATATATATATATATATATATATATATATATATATATATATATATATATATATATATATATATATATTTGTGTGGGAGACATCATAAATTACCTTTTATATGATACATATGTTTGTTATTGTAACTGACAAACAAATGCGAGAATAAGTTTAGCCCCAAGAGGACCTGAACTTGTATCAAAAAGGCTTTGAGCTACCAGCAAACATCATTTCTGGCAACGTCTTCTTAGCCTCGAGCAGAAAGATCTTCCAGTTTTCATATATAAGTAAATGGTATGGTTCTCTAACTTTAGATTTTTTATAGATTCTCTGAAATCCATCTGGGCCCTATCTCAGCATACGCTGAGCACTTTAGGAAGCCCAGTTTAAAAATGATTCTATACAGTATATATTACTGGTAAAAATCCAGGATGTGGAATGGAAATGGATTGCACGGCATTTATGCGTCTTCTCCGAAGTTCACAAACTGCACCAGAGATGAAATGACGCAAATATCACTATGATCATAAAGTTTGTTAGCATCGGAGAGAATGGGGCATCTCAGCTTTTATATAATGATATGTACACTAAACACGCACGCGTAATCGTTTGAGGAATTCTAAATAGGAAAACAAAATTAAAGCTTGTCTCTTCATGGTAAAATGCAAAATATTCATTAACAGCTTATTAAAAGCTGCAGTTACCTCTCTATTTTTCCTTCCTGTTTGTCTATCTTTCACTTGATTCGCTGACATGTATGAGTTCGGTATTCATGATAGGTTTCCGCTGATCACCCCAGGAAAGGAATGTTGTCAGTGTTGCTTAGTTTCAGAGAGAGAGAGAGAGAGAGAGAGAGAGAGAGAGAGAGAGAGAGAGAGAGAGAGAGAGAGAGAGAGAGAGACAGACAGAGAGATTGTTGAAGACTGAACTTGTCTTCTTGATTTCGTAAGAGGGTTACAAAAGCTCATTTTAATGACCGCCAGGCAACTGATGATGATGGTTTCATAAGGCTGCACGGATCAGGTTAGGAAAGTCTGATAGAGATGTTATTGAAGGAGAAGAGGAAGTAGAGAGGCGCTTGTGCCAGGTTGAAAGCAAGAGGACAGATAAGTTATCGGAGATGGTTATTGGGTAAATGTGAAGCTCTGAGAATAAAGAAGACTCGCCATCCTCTAAAGCTTCTCACTTTATCAAATCGCAAGCTTTGATGGAAATTTCCCTCGGTACAAACGTTATTAAAAAAATAAATCCCTCTCATTTTTCAGTACTCTGCATTTTCATCTTCGTATCTTTTTTTATCTACAACGACTTTATATCGTTTATGTAATTTTTAACGATTTCTTTGAGTAAAATCTGTCATCACTTTCCTCCAGCTCTCTTAATCCTCCACAACTTGAAAGTCAGGCTTATACAGCATATGCCTTGGGTTAAGCGCCACTCTTCTTTCTTCACTATTTCTTCTTCTGTTTTCCTCGGGGCTTGGATAGGCAAGGTCATTTCGCTGGCCGCTCCGCTGCCCTCGGCATTAATGAACTCGTCCCATATCACTTATGGCACTGCACACCGCACACTTGAAAAATGAGGCCCACTCTTGTTTGTCCCTTCTCGAAATGACTCCAACTCCAACCGTTGCAGCTTTTGAAGAATAAAATAAAGTGTTTCAGATAATGCTCATTCTTGAAAGATTTTCTCTTGTGGCTTCTCGTGCAGACGTTGAAACTGAACCAAATCAACTATAATTCTTAAGGGAGGTGTTTCTAGGATGTGAGGGGTGGGTGACCTCCTCCCCACCTCTCAAGCCCAAGGATATGCCAGTCTGAGCTTGCTATCCGTAAGTGATAAAAGCTGATTTTTTTTTCGGGAAAGCAACAACAGCATTATAGTCGAAGCCAGGAAGTCTCAGACTTCAGGGACCACTTTTATTGACAAAATTAAGAATTTCTTGGTATGCTATTTTCCAGTTTATTGCTATCGTTTGTTTGGAAGAGAGTCATTAAGTTCATCATTAGTAAGTTTAGTATATGGAGAGTGGCCTGTTTCCCCTCAGAAATTCTTTTGTTTGTTAGTACTTCATGGCGAACTTGTAAGAGCTATTTGAGGATGCTGATTTGTCAGCGAAGTACTATTACTGATCCAATCAATAGTATCTAGTTCTAGGCTTAATACTCCCTCTTCGCGACATCTCTGCCTGTGAGTACAAACTCTTTCTACTGGAGGAGAATTGTAGGCACTAGTTACCTGACTGCTCAAAGAAATGGCGAGTCAGACTCGATTTAAGATTTCAGATTCCAAGAAAAGTTGCTTCACAGAGCTTGTGAAACATATTGTTCATTTGTTACAGATTCCTGTCTAATTTTACTTGAATCAACAGCGTGCCGAACTATTTCTGGGAGGTGATGAAACATCTCGTATTGTGCTGAAGTCACCCGGGCCAAATTATTCGCCAACGTCGAGAACTAGAAAAGGTTTTTGCTCAGCAGAAAAGTAAAATGGCTAATTGAATGATAAAAAGGCAGCAATCATAATATTGATAAGAGAACTCTCCTGAGCCTTCCAGCTGGAGTCGTAATTGGTTTGTGGAGAATGTTGGCTGGGCTTTTTGATAAAGGAAAAAGGGCCGGCGGAAAGAGAGAGAGAGAGAGAGAGAGAGAGAGAGAGAGAGAGAGAGAGAGAGAGAGAGAGAGAGGGGGCTGGTGGGTTTCTGAAAAGAACAAAATTTGCGATGATAGAATACCATTGAATTTTTGTGAAGAAAGATGTTGCCATGTTGCCTGAGAGAGAGAGAGAGAGAGAGAGAGAGAGAGAGAGAGAGAGAGAGAGAGAGAGAGAGAGAGAGAGAGAGAATTTTTGGAAATAGAACAAGTAGACCCTTCGCTGTCTTGTGATAACTGGAAAGGTTTTGGTTAAGTTTTTCATGGAGGTCATGTAAGAAGGATTCAGGTTTCAGACCATTTACTCTAGAAACAATTCTAAGTTGAAAACCCAGCAACTACGTCGTGTGAAAAATGAATACCTGGCATACAGTCATTCTTGGCACATTTGTCAAAACACAGAAGACTTATTATCCAAAAGGGCTTTTCTCTCCTTCGTCAAGAAAAAGACCGAAGAAGTGAAATAAGAAAATGAATGGCAATACACTGTCAGAGTAGCACGTACTTCAAAAATAAAGAAGGAAATGAAAATGGTTTCGAGCAGGCCTAATATCTGCCTAAAATAATTGTAACAACACAGCGTTTCATCTACAAAGAAAAGGAGTTCGTGGTAAGTTCAAACCGTCATACTCAGTACAATTACAAGAAAGCAGAAGAGACGTTGGAGGCTCAGCGTATCGAAAATTTCATTTAGCTCAGACTAAACCATGATGGTTTTTGTGCTCGACGACAAGACTCGTCATGGCCTTTCTGGCTAATTGCAACAGATTCTTTGCGTGGGAGGATTTTGGAGGCAAATCCTGGAGAATAACAATACTTGTATAGAATCATTTATTCTCAGTCTTCAACAAGCTTGCCCATTTCAAGTTAAATACGTCTTTTTGGTTTCACTTACGCCATTTTAAAAGTATGAATATTTTCACGCTTTTTGCCAAAGCACGCGACACGCACATACTTGGACTCACACACACATATGTGTGTGTATATATATATATATATATATATATATATATATATATATATATATATATATATATATATATATATATATATATATATATATATATATATATATATATATATACATATATATACATATGTATATATGAGTATATATATATACATATACACACATGTGTGTGTGTCGTGTGCTTTGGTAAAAAAAGTGAAAATATTCATACTTTTAAAATGGCGTAAGTGAAACCAAAAGACGTATTTAACTTGAAATGGGTTTGTTGAAGACTGAGAATAAATGATTCTATACAAGTATTGTTATTCTCCAGGATTAGCCTCCAAAATCCTCCCACGCAAAGAATCTGTTTCAATTAGCCAGAAAGGCCATGACGAGTCGTGTCGTCGAGCACAAAAACCATCATGGTTTAGTCTGAGCTAAATAAAATTTTCGATACGCTGAGCCTCCAACGTCTCTTTTGCTTCCTTGTAATTGTACTGAGTATGACGGTTTGAACTTACCACGAACTCCTTTTCTTTGTAGATGAAACGCTGTGTTGTTACAATTATTTTAGGCAGATATTAGGCCTGCTCGAAACCATTTTCATTTCCTTCTTTATTCGGAATCACTCAAAGATCTGTAAAACACACATAGAGGCCAAAGATTTCCAAATCATAGGACACGTACAAAATGAAAACGAACTTCACGTCTTAGAGTCCATAATGATAAAAAAGCTAGTTCAGTCGTTAAACTCGCAGAATTCCTCCATCCAATTGTACATTACGTAATGGCCCGTTGCACTTCGTCTTTCGTTTCTCGGTCTCTGAAGGTTCTTCTGTTTAGTTTCTCTTTGAAACTGAACGCTGCAGGGTGGGTGTTTTACTCCGTAGTGTTTTTGCGCTTTTATGTTTCTTCTTTTAGTTGTATTAATTTTATTTTGACCTTTAATTTAATTTTTTTGTTTTTTGTTTTTTGTTTTTTTACTGCTGGTTTTTTACTAATTTTATTTTGTCTCACTTTAAATATATTGATGTAACCAGTGATGTCAAGATTATTTTACGTCTTTTTTACATTTTTTAAGTTTTTAAGTTTTTTAAGTATACGTTCTTGAGTTTTTTCATATATTTTTTAATTCTGATGTGTTTTTTTAAATTTAACTATTCTGCCATGTTTTACCTTTACTGAGGATGTCAATGTAGTAAATCTATATATTTTGTCGAAATATTCTAAGAGTTATTACGAGTAATATGGTGTTCAAATATTTGCAGCCTTGAAAATGCAACCGAGATGGTTTGTGAAACGTCGGCACAATATATCATGAAAATGCTCTGTGCTTTCCCTCGTTACCCCGTCGATATATATATATATATATATATATATATATATATATATATATATATATATATATATATATATATATATATATATATGTGTGTATATGTATATATATATATATATATATATATATATATATATATATATATTATATACATATATATATATATATATATATATATATATATATATATATATATATATATATATATATATATATATATATATATATATATATATATATATATATATATATATATATATATATATATATATATATATATATATGGAGCCTATGGCTCGGTTGGTAGAAGTAGCAACCTCAGACTTCATAGAAGTCTATGGCATATATATATATATATATATATATATATATATATATATATATATATTATATATATATATATATATATATGGCTCATTGGTATATATAACCTCAGACTTCATAGAAGTCTATATATATTCAATCCCACAGCCCGACCGGTCAGAGAGGTGGACACTTTGCTATCCGTGTAGAAACCCCGGGATTACATATGTAATCAACGGATAGGTTTGCTTAAAGCAAATGGGTGTTACAGATTAATACACACATAAACAAAGCCACTCCAACACCTTCAAAAAACATAACAGACACCTTTATGTCAACCACGCCCAAGAAATAAAAATAATCAAAATGACAGGCAGGGCACCTCGAGGCTCCTCTACTTCCAAATCAAAGTCCTTTTTGAAGGCACGCTTACCACTATAATAATGGGAAAAATGCCTTAAAGGCGAAGAAGAAGAAGATATGCAAATCTACTGGTCACTTTTATGGAATAAAAAATAATAAAATGACGCTCTCTCGTGGTCACACTTTTGGGTACGCCTGCCACTGTTAGAGCGTATGCATTACTGCATAGGTTGGGGTGCGGTTACCATAATCAGGACTCCTGACTGAAAAGAGGTATGAAAAACAAAGCAGCTGGCTCTTTCCAGGACTGTATCGCTCGCAGAAAGATGGCAGCAAGATTTCGTCAGCAGTTTAGGTTGCGGCGCGATATGGACTCAACGGCCTTAAGGTAAACAGGAATATGAAAGGGAAACGAAAGTGATCGAAGCAGCGAAGATGAAGTCTACCGCATTTCGTCCGTGACGTTAACTATGGCGTAGTTATGAAGTCAGATACTTCCGCCCGAAGCTCTATAAAAGGAGAGAGAGAGAGAGAGAGCGAGAGAGAGAGAGGAAAAGGATGGGCGTGGAATGAGTTAGTACTCTCGGTGTCGAGGCGGGACTTGAAAATTTTTTTTGTAGTCTGTTCCCAGCGGCGCGGTGTGAGAAAGTGCTGCTCGTGACTTTTTTTTTTGGACTTAGTTAATTTTGGTCTCGAAGTCAGTTTTGACTACGGAGAAGCAGCTCAACAGTTTTGTGGAACTGTACCATGAAGAGGGACAATAAATGAAAAGCCCATAACTAACAGCGATTCTGCTTGAAGAACAAATTTTGAGTTACAAGAAACAAACTCAGTTCCTGCGTCAAGTATAAGTACATCCCAAAGGCCGCCTCCTAAGTTACCTTACTATTTATCCAATTTCTTTTAATTGCCCCTGAACATGGTGTTAACAAGTATATAATGTGTATACCTTTTACTGTTTATACACAACTACTGCTTAAATTCATCGCCTTTTCAGCCTGGAAAATATATCAAGAGATACGAAACGTCGGCCTATTATTAAATGGATGAAGAAAAAAGAACGCCTTTCCGTTACTCCAACTGCCCGTATATATATTATATATATATATATATATATATATATATATATATATATATATATATATATATATATATATATATATATATAATATTGACTGAATGGTATCATGTTATATATATATATAAATATTGACTGAATGTTTTGCTATTCTTATATTAAGATAATTCAGTTTTGTTTTACAGTAGTGTTGGATGATTAATGTAACTATTTTTTTTCTTTGCTTTTGGTTTTGATGTCAGAAATTAAAGTAACTTTGTAAAATCTTTTTACTTACGTCCACTTTTGGTTTCCACTTTATTATTTAATCACCCCATTTAGGAGGTGGTTCGTTGTTAACTATCTTTAGACTCTTCCATCTGTTTGTATGTCTTTCTTCTGTTTTCATATTTGAGAGCGTGTGTGCGGATGTTCAGCAGCTGCTGTTTGGCAGTGTGTGTTTTCTTCGATGTTGGGGCACCCGAAGGACTTTTAATCTTTGTGCGGCCTCCCGACAGAAGGGTTCTTGGACTTCGTAGGCATTATTGGCAGTATCTTCAGCTTCTTTGACTCCCAGGAGAAGGGAGAGAGAGAGAGAGAGAGAGAGACTTCGTGTCTTGCCTGTTTGGCTCGTGTGAGACATACCGCTCAGGTGTCTCAGTTCGTCAGTGGTCGTAAGAGATGATAATTTTTTGTATGCCGTTGCACTGCTTTTGCCTCCCTATTCCAATGTATCGTTGAGGTCGTCACTCAGCGCTTCAGCGGCGAAGAAGTGTAAGCCAATATTAATATTTTTATTATCCTTGTTATAAATATTGTTGGCTGACTTTTGCTGATGAGCATCAGTCCAGGAGAGTTTGACCCTACGTGTGTGACCCATAGGGATAGGATTACTTCATCGCTGGTCTGCAGTGTCACTATATTGATTTACTGGATCACCAGCCAACATTATTTACTTATCAGTAATCTGCAGTTGTTATGATGAAAGTGTGTATTTTTGGTTCGTTGTTAGGTGTAGGGAATCACTGTATTTAGCTGGTTTAATGATTCTTTCTCTCAGTACCGTTTCCTGTTGTGCGTTTGTGATAATTTTTTGCCATAGTATGTTTGTGTCTTCCCACCTTCTATAGTTTTCTCTCCTGTTGATAACGATTGTTAGCTAGGAGATTGTGTTTATTACTTGTAAGGTGTGTGGTCCTATACATTTCAGGTGATTATGTAATCAAGGTGGTACCCATTTGTGTATAAATATATTTGTTATTAACGGTTTTATACATAGTGTTTATTTTGCCCTTCCTGTTCGTGCTTCGAGTTTCATTTTTGCTGTTCCAAGGGCTATCACGCCACATAATAGGAGTGTATAGTTTTAAGGTGGATCTTTAGAAAGAACTAGTAACGGAATTTGTTACAAAATTTGACGACCATGACAGGGTCCACCTTTGTGGTGCAGTAAAGTGGCTCAAGTGATTAACAGGAAGGTGACAGGGTGTATAAGGGTACTGCTTATTTAATATTTTAGCTTCGTAATTTTTTTTCATCCCTTAAAAATGTCTGTAGAAATTTGTTTAGGAGAACTTTTGGAGAGCCCAGACTGGGAGGATCAGATCTTTGAGCTCAGAAGGGACCAGTTGTGGCAGGTTGCAGTGTTGCTTGACTTAAGGTTACCCACTGAAATTAGGAAGGGTCCCTTGCTAAAACAGGTATTGGCTGCTGTGAAAGAGTACCAGAAAGAAGCCTTAGCCAGGAAAAATGTATCGGGTGATAGGCAGGACCAGAGTGGAATATAAATAATAATAATGAAGAGTCAGTAGTGGTAAAGCTCCTGGTGTTGAGGGAGCAAGTTAAAATTAGGGAGCTCGAGTATCAGGCTCTCCAATTTCAGGCTCATCAAAGGCAGAGAGAAAGGGCACATGAAATTGAGCAAAGGGTCCATAAGGTAAATGTTTTGCACCTTAATTAAGTTGGAGTTAAAATCGAAGGAAGGTAGTGATGTTGATTCTCATGAAGTCCCCCATGAGAATTAGGTTAGTTCCCAATTTAAGACGCGTGTAATTTCGGTTCATTCGAACGGGTATTAAACTAGAATGGCCCGTGGATTCCCACTTTGGTCCAGTTTTGATAAAGCCCAAAGAGACGCGCTTGATGAAGAGTTATCTTTATGTCACTGTTAAGGCCATCATACTAAAGGCATATGATTTAGTTCCTCATTCCAAAAGTTTAGAAATTTCAGGAAAACCCATGATTATACATATGTAGAATTTGCCCAGAAGAAGAAGCAGTATTTTGATGACTAGCTAAAGTCCTGAAGGTTACTGAATTCGACAAATTGGGGAGCTCATGTTGGTCGATTTAAAATCTGTGAACCAACTCATTTGGAGGAACTTAAATTAGTGTGTTACAGGATGGAGATTGCCGCAGATGATAAAGACTCATCAAAGAGTCCCTATAAATTAATGATTGTAACAGTTTTATAGGAACCAATAATGATAATGTTAGTCAGGGAATAATAACAATTAAAGCCCAGTTAATGATAATATCAGTTTATAGGAACCAGAGTCCAATTGCCCAGTTAATGATAGAAAGAAACGTAGTTTGCTTCTGGCGTAAAGGCGTCAAGCGCCTCTTCATTTCTGCATTAATCACGTCATGTATATTACCTGTTATTATTTATTATTTTTATGTATCTCTCCATACGTATCATTGTCCGGCCTTTCAGCCGATGTATGTAACCACCTTTGCATGTTTATTGTAAACGAATTATTCTCATTTATATGTCATCTAACAAACACAAATTCCTGCCCAAATGCGTGACATGGGATCCGCAGGTCGGTGACCATCTTTCCGTGTGCAATTCTCCATGTATACCTGCTTCCAAGAAAATAAGTCAGTCATACCCAGACCTGTCGTCTTGAATCTCACACTGGTGCAACAGAAGGGGTCATGTCAAGGCGAACTGTAATGCTATGAAAAGCTACCTGGAACGAGGAAATAAACGTCCGGTGATGATAGTTAACAAAACTGTTAGTAAAAGGGTAGAGTCCCCGGAAGATACCCTTAATAATAATAATAATAATAATAATAATAATAATAATAATAATAATAATAATAATAATAATAATAATGGTAATTAATGATTAATATTTTCCAAATATACATTTAATGGCAATCTGTTTTCAGGTCCCCCAAGTGGTAAGATCTTGAGAGATACTTGGGCAGCTCAGTCGTTAATTGTCTGTAGTTCCGTACCCTTAGATTACGTATATACGTATATTTAAATAATGAATTTGTCGTGTTGGGGGTTTCCCGAATACCGTGAATTCCTACCCCATCGAGACATTCTTTTTGAAGACAACAAGGTTTAAGGGAGAGGTTAGGTTGGCTGTGGTAGACAGTTTGCCCGTCCCAGGTATTGATTGCCTGTATGCTAATGATCTTGCTTCGAGGAAGGGAATATGTCCCTTCCTGATATTAACCTTAACCTCTCTTTCAGGTACTTATAATATAAAACCTGCTGGTGAAATGACGCATTCGCGTGTCAGGGAGGTAGAAAATTTTGATAATAATTTAGATGCGACAGGCAATCAACCTGTAATGGAACCGGAAAGTAGGGAACATTTGAAATTAGACTATGTAGGTCTAGACTGGGATTCTGAGGCCTTCCAACAGGCTCAGAATCGAGAATTTCACCCTGATGTTGACGTACTCGATTTTGACGATATTACTAAACCTTTCTTTTACAGGATCAGTAATTTATTATATCGAGCCAGTCAAGCCAGAGAGGTTCCTGCCGACAAGGTAGAAGTTAAACGGCTGTTATAGGTTCCCAAAAGGTATAGGAAAAAGTTATTGAGTTTGGCTCACGAGAGCAGTTTATCAGGACACTTTGGGGTACATAAGTGCTTCCAGAAGTTAGCTGAGTTATATTTCTGGCCAGGTATGCGCCGGGACGTGAAGAGGTTTGTGTTGTCATGCCAGGTGTGCCAGCTGGTTGGCAAACCTAACCAGAAGATACCTAAAGCGCCACTGATTCCCATTCCTTCGGTGGGAGAACCTTTCAGGGAAGTTATAGTAAATGTAGTTGGGCCCCTTTCACGGACGTATGGAGGATGTGAGAATTTACTAACAATAGTAGATAGGATGTCCAGGTACCCTGAAGCTATCCCACTGAGGAGTGTGAAGGCGGAAAAGGTAGTTGAGGCCTTAGTAAACTTCTTCACTAAATTCGGTATTCCTAAGATCCTACAGAGTGTTTGTGGTACGAATTTCACAAGTAGGATTTTCAGAAAAAAAATGTCTGAGTTCGGGGTAAAACACATTACGCCTTCGCCTTACCACCCCAAGAGTCAAGGTCAGGTAGAACGTCTTCACCAAACGTTAAAATCGGTGTTTAAAAAATCCTGTCATGAGTATGGTACTGAGTGGGACAAAGAGGTCCTGTATGCTCTTTTTGCTATTAGGTCCATGCCCAATGAATCTAGGTTTTCCCCCATTTCAGTTAGTGTTTGGGCATAATGTACATGGACCCCTCGATGTAGTGAGGGAACATTTAGCAGTTAATCATGATAATAAAATTAATGTTATTGACTATTTATCCAATTTACAGGAGAAATTACGAAGTGCCCGGGAGTTCGCTGAGAATAATTTGGTAGCCAGCCAATCTCGAATGAAATTTCAATATGACTTAGGTACCAAGTAGCGTTCGTTCGAGGTTGGTGATAAGGTTTTGTCCTTCTCCCCCTCGGGGAATACGTTAAAGGTCCAATTTTCAGGCCCCTGGAAGGTGGTGAAAAAGTTGTATAAACTCCTCAGAGCAGGAGAAAAACTCAGATTTGCCATGTGAATATGCTAAAACCGTTTGTAGACAGAGAGAGTACAGTAGAGTCTGTGGCTGTAGTGGACGTTCCCTTAGATTTACTGTAGATGTAGTGATAGATAAGTTTGATTCTGACAATTTGAAAAATCCAGTAGAGTTAAATGGCCTCTCAGAAAATTTGACAATACTTAATACTTTACAGGAAGAGTTCTGTCATTTAGATAAGGCACAGGTTAAGTCACTGTTAAGTTTGATCAATGAATATAAGATCTTGTTTCAGGATGCCCTGGGAGAACTAACCTTTTAGAGCATGATGTTGATATCGGTAAGGCTAGTCCTATTAAGCAATGTCCTTACAGACTGAATCCTTTCAAGAGGAACATTGTTCATCCGGAGGTAAACTATATGCTCGATCACGACCTCACAAAACCTAGTAATAGTCCGTGGAGTTCTCCGGTGGTCCTCGTTAAGAAAGAGGGTGATCAGCATCCGTTATGTTTTGATTATAGAAAGGTTAATAATGTTACCAAAACCGATTCTCATCCTTTACCTAAGGTGGAGGATTGCATAGATAAAATCGATTCTGCAAAGTATATTAGTAAATTTGACTTATTAAAAGGATATTGGCAGGTAGGTTTAACTCCACGAACTCAAGAGGTATCAGCATTTGTAACTGGGGACGGTTTGTATGAATGTAAGGTAATGCCATTCGGCATTAAAAACGCAGCCACCACGTTCCAGGTGCTAATGAACTTGGTCACCAGTAAGGTTGAATGTTGTGTCGTTTATATTGAAGACGTTTTATTTACAGCGAAGACTGGGATACCCATATGAGGCATATTGGAGCTCTCTTCAAAGAGTTGAAGAAAGCAGGTTTAGTTATAAACTTAAAGAAGAGTGAGTTTGCCCGAGCAAAAGTAGTGTATCTCGAACATGAAGTAAGTTTGGGTAAGGTGTCATTAAAACAGGCGAATGTAGAAGCCATTACAGAGTTCCCAGTTCCTCAAAATAAAAGAGGCGTTCGAAAATTTCTAGGTATGGTGGGCAATTATAGGTGTTTTCTTAAAAAAATTTCAGATTTAGCCGCTCCAGTAAGAAATTTATTGAAAAGCTCAAAACTCTACTGATAAGTTATCCTGTGTTGAGATCTCCAGATTTTAATAAGTCTTTTTCCTTAGCCACGGATGCCAGTGACATTGGCATTGGTGAGGTTTTATTACAGGAAGGTGAGGATGGGATCTTCCATCCTGTAGCCTATTTTTCGAAGAAGTTGACTGCTGCACAGAAAAAGTATTCAACCATTGAAAAGGAGGCCTTGTGTTTGGTCAAGGCGGTCGAATACTTTGACATATACTTGAATCCGACTATGTACCCTATTGACATTTACACTAACCACAACCCACTGGTATTTTTGAACAGGTGTAAAGACAAGAATCAGCGGATATTACGCTGGACTTTGTTCCTACAGGGATATAACCTGAATATTATACATATCTCTGGAAAGGATAATGTGGTTCCGGACGCCTCTCCAAGTCATTTCCTAATTGAGTCTGATATAATCTACGGTTGCTCTAATTGAAACTTTTTTTTCAGGTATCTTGCCCCCTCAACACCAAATAACAGGGCTATTTTAGATTTTATTGGTACTAGATGGAGGATTCATTTAAAATATTTTTCTTCATAGCTTTTGACTAGATTTTTCCTTTGCAACTTATGCTGTTTCAGATAATATGATAGTTTTTGTATATTCGGTACTCTGGGTAACCTTCCCTTGGGTGTATGTATTTACCCATTCTCCTTTCAGAGGGTTTGTATGGATAAATATATATTCTGTTTTTAGACAAGAGGTTTTATATGATAAATTTAGGTTATATATAATAGTGCCTATACTGCTGAGGGTTGAGTGAGGAGAGGGTGTTGTTGTATTGAGCAGTCGTGAACTGCCATTGCAAGCTGATGAGCTCTTTCTTTCTCCCTCTCCTGTCCTTCTGCCACTTCTCGTTTCTCCTGGGCTATTCTTTCTTTCTCCTTCTCCTGTCTTTCTGCCTCTTCTCGTTTATCCTGGGTTAGTCTTTCCTTCTCCTTCTGTCTTTCTACCTCTTTTTCTCTTGAGCTTTTTCTTTCTCCTTCTGTCTTTCTACTTCTTTCTTTCTCCAGGGCCATTCTGTCTTTCTCCTCTCCTGCCTTTCTTTCTCCAGGGCTCCTTACTTTCTTTCTCCTTCTCCTGCCTTTCTGCCTCTTCTCGTTTCTCCTGTACTATTCTTTCTTTCTCCTTCTCCTGCCTTTCTGCCTCTTCTCGTTTCTCCTGGACTATTCTTTCTTTCTCCTCCTGTCTTTCTGCCTCTTCTCACTTATCCTGGGCTATTCTTTCGTTCTCCTTCTGTCTTTCTACCTCTTCTCTTTTCTCTTGGGCCCTTCTTTCTTTCACCTTCTGTCTTTCTACCTCTTCTCATTTCTCCTGGGCCCTTCTTTCTTTCTCCTTCTCCTGCCTTTCTGCCTCTTCTCGTTTCTCCTGGGCTCTTCTTTCTGACTCTCTTTCCGCCTTGGCACCGTCTACCCTCTCTTGGACCCATTCCCTCAGGGCTTGTCCTGATAGTCCCATGTCCTTTCCAGCGGACATGTAGAATTTGAAGTCTTCATTTTGCTGGGCCTTGGATGTCGCAGGCATCTTGTAATAATGCTTATATGGGTGTGACCTGTTAGAAAATCAATGTCTGAAAGTCTCAGGGTGCCTCGAAAGACTCAAGGTGTCCCAAAGGACTCAGGGTATCTCGGAAGACTCAAGGTGTCCTGAAAGACTCAGGGTGTCCCGAAGGACTCAGGGTGTCCCAAAGGACTCAGGGTGTCTGAATAGACTCAAGTTGTCTGAAAAGGCTCAGGGTTGTTCGAGGGAACAGGTTCAATATGTCTTACGAGACTCAATATTGTTCGAAATGAACAGATTCAGGGTTTCTGAATAGACTAAAGTTGTCTGAAAAAACTTAAATTTCAGGTGACTGAAAAGACTTTATTAAAAATTAATATGTCCGAATAAGGCAAATCTCAATTTGCCTGGAAAGACTGTTAAAATTAATATGTCTGAATAAGACAAATCTGAAACACTCAATTGTTCAAAATGAATGAAAAATATTATGTCTGAATAAGACAAAATTCAGGATGTCTGAAGAGACTCAGCTAACAATTAGTATGTCTGACTAATACAAATATGTCTGAATAAGACTGTTAAAAATTAATATGTCTGAATAAGACAAATTTCAGGGTGTCTGAAAGCTCAGTTGTTCAAAATGAACAGAAATTAATATGTGTGAATGAGACAAATTTCAGGGTGTCTGAAAAGACTTAAAATTTTAATATGTCTGAATAAGTCAAATTTCAGGATGTCTGAAGAGACTCGGTTAAAAATTAGTCTGAATAAGACAAATAATCAGTATGTCTGAAAAGACTTGGTTAAAATTTAATATGTCTGAATAAGAGAAAATTCAGTTAGTAATTAATATGCCTGAGTAAGACAAACTTCCGGGTGTCTGTTTATATGTCTGAATAGACTTAGTGGTTCTTAATGAACGAAAAATGAGCCTAAGAAAACGTATGTATACTGAATAGAGCTAATAAAAAGAAAAGGCTTAGTGGTTCTTTAAATGAAATGAAAACAGTACATCGATCCTAAATGACCTGGATGCGAGGTTATGCCCGGGGTGGGGGGAGGGGGCTCTTGACCGCGAGTCTGGCCTTTGTTTTGTTACCTGGTCCTGCCTGCAGTAATGAATGACTGAGGGGATTCTCGCTTATATTTTCGGCATTTAATAAATTTACAAGAATACTACAGGCTCACCGAGGAATATCCTGTTCAGTTAAAGAATTAAAAGTTTATTGTCTTCAAAAATGCGGTGAGGTGCATGGACATATGGATGAAAATTAGCAAGCGAAAGAATGGGGCATATAATATGAGTGCTGCTCGTGTGGTTTTATAGCAATGGAATTTCTAATGGAACTCACAATCAAAGATGGCAGATGGTTAGGGATGGTCCCACGTGGCCTGGAAATGAAGATTCCGTGTCGGAATTTACTATTTTCTCTCCTTGAGAGCGGAAATTTAGATTCCTAAATACTTCCTAGCTTTTCCTATAGATCATGCGCGCGCACGCGAGAGAGAGAGAGAGAGAGAGAGAGAGAGAGAGAGAGAGAGAGAGAGAGAGAGAGAGAGGAGAGGATAAATCCACCGATGCGAAAATAGCTGGAGTCAAGCCTTGGTGGTTGCCTACAGTGTGGCTATCTGGGAATTTGGGACTTTCAAATTGTCCTTATTATGTGGATGAAGGAATAGGGGCTTTATTCCTTTTATTAAATCTTCGACTGAGTTGTTCCCTAGTTTCCTATTCTTAAAACATGCAGCTAACATGTGATAGCACAGAAATCTCATTGAAATGCTAATTCACTCTCTCTTCTTGTGAACTAATTTGGCATGCACTTGGTCTATCAATTACCTAACTCTGACTGCAGTCACTTTTCGCACCTAGCATAAACCTAAAAAAATTACTTCGACACGTACTTATGCTGTGGAACTGGCTCTTCTCATGTGCTTAAAATGGAGGGGGTATGATATCAAGATCATCTCTAATTTTATGCAGACCAGCTAGCAGTTGCTATTTCGCTGATAATTGCAAGGCAGTCAGATCCTTGGCAAGGTACTCCAGTTGCTACAAATGTCTGGTGGATACTTACTTGATTCTGGTCAGCAATGGATGAACGCAGGGAGTTCCTTTTATTTATTACACATCTGACTCAAAATTAGGACAATTCATAGACAAAACAAAGGAAACCTATGGCTTAGGGCCTTCTCCATGTGAGGGAAATTACGTAAACTCAAGGGTTCTCTTAGCTAATTATATTTACATAACAAACACAGATCAGAAGAATGACGAATTACTGGGCAGGTAATAATAAGGGCCTGCTAAAGTAATGAATCCTACAATGTCTTCATAACAGGAACATTGCAGTGGGGGGATAGAAGGGGAACTGCTCATGGATGGAGCCGAAAGATTTCACAGTCGAGGCCATCTGCAAATATATGCATGATGGTTACTTGGAATAATAATAATAATAAGATGCTCAAAGTGAAACTGAGGAATTCACAGATGGTGCCAAATAACTCAGTTCAACACTAATGCATAATTACATTAACACTGAATGCTCCAACACAAATTACTGAAGGTGATCGCACAATGGAAAATAAAAGAAAAATCAGGCAGAGAAATAACAGGAATCATGACTGGCTAAAAGAACCTTATTCTGGCACATTACCTTCGTCAGGATGACAGTGTCCTCATTCAATAGGGCACTGGCAATGAAGGAGGGAATTATAATGCCACTACAAAGTATACTGGTTTGAGCCCCGGGGTCGAACACGTGGTTCAGAGGGACAGGCAAGTTAAGGACGTCTGTCCTCGGTTGTGTCCTGAGCGTTCTCCCTGGTGATTGTCGTTGTAGCATCCATAAATAACCTTCAGGGATTACGCATCGCTTCTCTTCCGGATGGCGCAAAGGTCAATCTTCGTCACGTTTTCTATAATGACGACTGCATGGCATCAGTCAACCCACTTGAAGGGTTCAGAATGAGGGGGGGGCGGGGGCAACTTTCTGCTTTTGCTCCTCCCTTGCCTTGGAAAGTACGACAGTCAGCTGGAATTAGGCCTAAAAGCAGTTATGTAAAATCTCTGCTGAGCGAGTTTTCTATGGTGACATCCTATTTTCTTTGTCTCTACAATTTGTCACACCTGGCGTGACAGGTACGCCGATCCAATCATTTAAATTATGTATATAATTTTATTTACCTGTCTCCAATTTGTATATCATGTATTCTTCTTTCGCAGGCATCAGATTGTATTTAACTCCGTTTCTGTTCATTTGTATGATTCAAAGTGTATTCGTTCACTGTATTTATTGTTAATTATTATTGACCTCAGGTCACCCTTGTTCTCATTGTGTTCCGCGGCGTGACATCAGTCTGCCGCTATATAAACCGCCTGGGTCACCAATAAATCAGCAGTAAATTTTGCCTGCTCGTTTCTTTTGCACCTCTTAAAGTTTACTCTACAATGGTGACTTTACGTTAAACTTTTAGGATAGGCAAGAAAAGGAAAGACGGGGCGGGGGTGGGGGGGTGGAATGAAGTTCCTGATATTACAAGAAGGCAAGGGGACGTGCCTCTGCCTTCTGGATATCGGGCCATGCCCCTTGTATTACAAAGGTGGCACTGACTTTACAGGTGCCTTGTGGCACTCATCTACATGCAGGCGGTATAACATTTGTGTATAATTTACACAGTTGGCGAGTCTGGAACTTGCTATTCATTACAAAGGAATAACAAAAGAATAAATGGCAGACACAAATAAGTATAAGTTGTTGTAACCAGATAATGACCAAGTATGTTAAAATTATATTCCTTAGCCTATAGTAAACAGCTAGGATTATTCTTGGCCCAAGACAGCCACAAAAATAACCAGAGGGCGCGACCCCTCTGGCAGGATCATTTTGCCAGAATCTGCAATAATGGCACTGTGCCAAGTTGGCACTTATGTACTAATAACTAATGGCGATGGCATATCGTATTTTTAAATGCATCATGCTGCGGTAGGCATGAAGGGGGAGTCGTAGGGCTTATAGTGTTGGCATATCTGTCAATGGCACCCTGCATGGGCAGAAGTGACCAAGGTAAAATGAGGGCCTGGGTAAGGCATAAAATAAATGTGATTGATAATCAAAAGTAGGGAAGTGAAATGCTTGAGGAAGAATAAAGGACATAGTTATAAGGGAAAAAAAAAGAATAGTGAAGGACACTGACATCCTCTTCTGAATAGAGGTGCCAAAGTCTTCGTAGGATAAAGGGATGGCACTGTTCCAGATTGGCACGGGTGCCAGGAGAGCTTGGGAGCTCTCTTGAAGCTACCTGGAATTATCAACGCCCATGGTATTTTCCCCACGGACCCTTCTTACTTTGATGGTTTGTCTTGGCCGTGGAATCGGTGGAACCGAGCCCGGGGAGGATATTGGAGTGCCACCTGTGTCGGCCTCCTTGACGGCTGGTGTAGGGGCCTTCTTTGCGAGCTCTATCACGATCCGTCGCAGTTCCTTGAGTTCATCGGGAATTTGAAACATGGCAGAATCATTACTCACTGCTGTGTCTGCGGAGGACTGAGACAGAGAGGAAGCGGTCGGGGGAGGGGTGTGAGGGGCTCCCAGGTAGGAATGACCGGCTCAGGCATGGGTTTGCGAGGCCGCACCTTTAGGTGAGCTTCCGCTGTAGTCAGCAGGATCTGTCTCCCTTACTGGCACTGGTAGCGGAGCCAAGCCAGGAGAAGAGAGGGGGTCCTTATTGGGATCTTTTGAATGGAGATCGGGGGCATGCTCTGGCACTGGCACTAAGGCAGGGGTAGGCACTATTATTTGCTTTGGAATTTGCTCATCGTCTGTGACAGATGGAGCTTGGCATGGCTCAGTGCATGCAAGTGGCACTGGCAGAGATTTGGAATCAATTTTGGAATATCCTGGGGGAGATCTGACTGGGGCGCTGGCATGGCAGTGATTGCAGTAACTTAAATGGGGACTGGAAGTCCTGTATCAGGAGGATGTCATAACCTCCGGGAAGATAGCTTGCTACTGCAAGGTTGCAAATTTTAGATTTATGAGGTCTTGTGACTCTCAATTGAACAGCAGGGAGTATCATTTTAAATTCATTGATACCCTCAATTGTGACAAGTTTGCGTCGGTTAATGATAGCACCATAGGGAACTTTGTCTTTCCTTTTGAGGGAAATTTGTGCGCCAGAGTCATCAAATGCCTTGACCTGGCGTGCTGGGTAGCTACCTCGAGGAGGTGCCACATATATGGGACCCTTGGCTGGAGGGCCTAAGGACTCAGGATTCGTAACTGCCAGGGCGACGGCAGGAGTACTGGACTTATTATTTCTAGGGCATTTTGCCCATGAGGGAGAGTGGCCATAAACCTTGCACGCTGTGCAAAAGGTTTAGCTGAAATCTCTTCTCCCTGCCCCTGTGGAGGGTGCAGGTGAGTTATTGGGTGGTTTTCCGGGAGAAAGAGGCGCTGCTGGTTTATTTCGGCATTGCTCTTCGGAATGCCAGACCTTCCTACAGAACCTGCATACAACGGGTTTCTGAGATTGCCCATTCTTCGGTGGAGGGGCACCTGAAAGGCAGGTGGGTGGACAAATTCTGCACTGCAGGGAGCTCTCCTGGGGGTGATGGGTATCCCAGGAGTTGGTGATGTGACAGCATTCTGCCAATGTCGTAGGCTCCTTCTCCCCTATGTGCGTGGCGAGGGCCGGAGGTGCATAGAGCAAGAAATGCTCTATTTTCATTTGCTCTATGGAGTCTGCAAGGGTCTTGACTCCCACGGACTCGAACCACTTCACATGGGCGCGCTCCGACTGGTAGGCCCAATCTGCCCATGTTTGGCCGGCTTCCTTGACTTGCCGTCTCCAGTGCCTCCTCCAGCGTTCAGGGGTTATCTCGTACACCTTGGTAATGGTTTGGCGCACGACGTCCCAGTCCTCTTGGTCAGCTGCAGGTAGGGCATTGTAGGCAATCAGTGCCTTCCCACCGAGGAATTTAGTTAATACTAGGGAGAGCTCGACCGGGGAGAGGGTGCAACATTCCAGGACCTTCTCGGCTCTGTCGAGCCATACTTCCAGGTCAGCATTGGTCCACTTGGGCATAAACGAGTGGGCCTGGCTGAGGTCATTCATCCCCGAGGTGGGAGCATAGGGGGAGTGCCACTTTGTGCCAGCATCTGTAGTTCATGGGCACACTTCTTCTCATTCTCTACTCTTTCTGCCTCCTCTTTTTAATCTCTTGCCTCCCTTTCCGCCTCCTCCCTCTCTAATCCTGCCTTTCTAATCTGGCCTCCTTTTCTTTTCTTTCTGCCTTCTCTCTTCTCTCTAGGGCCTCCCTTTCTAATCTTGCTGCCTCCCTTTCTGCCTCTCTTTCTGCCTTTATTGTGTCCATCCTCTCCTGTACCCAGTCTTTTAATTCTTTCCCAGAAAGGCCGAGTTCCTTCCCGGAGGACATGAAGAGCTTGAAATCCTCGCTCTACTGAGATCTTGCCGACATTTTGCAGGTGGGGTGGACTCAAGTACACACAAAAAAAAAAAAAAATTTTCCCAGGGCGTAGGAAGGAGTTGTCCGGGTATAATAAATCCACACAAATTTTTAACAGAGAGGTTGTCGGTGACTTTACGGTATGAAGGGTTTTCAAAACTCTTAGGAATTGGAATTCTTTGGTCTCCCAAGGTACTGACAAAACGGGTTTGGTTGGGGACAATATTTAGCAAATGATCGGTCTCCCAAGGTACCAACAAAATGGGCTGACTTGGGGACGATGATTGGAAATAAACTGGTCTCACCAAATTACCGATGAGGCAGGCTGATTGGGGACTGGATTGGAAATGGATTGGTCTCACCAAATTACTTATGAGGTGGGCTGATTGGGGACTGGATTGGAAATGGGTTGGTCTCACCAAATTACTGACGAGGCGGGCTGATTGAGGACTGGATTGGAAATGGATTGGTCTCACCAAATTACTGACGAGGCAGGCTGATTGGGGACTGGATTGGAATTGGGTTGGTCTCACCAAATTACCGATGAGGCGGGCTGATTGGGGACTGGATTGGGAATGGATTGGTCTCACCAAACTACCGACGAGGCGGGCTGATTGGGGACTGTATTGGAAATGGATTGGTCTCACCAAATTACCGACGAGGCAGGCTGATTGGGGACTGGATTGGAAACGGATTGGTCTCACCAAATTACCGACGAGGCGGGCTGATTGGGGACTGGATTGGAAATATATTGGCTCCCTAGAAGAATTCCCGCACAGATGAGGTCTGAATAGCGAGAGCGAAAGTTTTACATTTATGGACTTACGGGAGAAGTTTTCTTTTGTTAGCAAAGAATATTGAAATGATAAAGGCCCGAAATTCAATGCAAGTAGACGACACACACACACACACACACAAAAGAAAAAACCAAAACCAACAAAAAAAAATATATATGCTGGAATGAGCCCGAGGTAAAACAAGGGAAAATTAAACAAACAAATCCTAGCAATGAATGAATGGTGAGACGCGGTGTTAGGGGTGAGTAAGGGTCACCCAGATTTGCGCTATTTTTAGACACGGGGTGGGGTGGTATGGCTTACCCCAGCGACGAAGGAATGGGGGATGTTTGTAAACACTGACTGGAGTTTCCCCGAATGCGAATTGTGTGGGGAAAAAAAAGAAAGAAATTGGGAAACTAAATCAAAATCACGCTTGCCTACCACTCAGTCTATTTGTCTATCTGGAACTTTACCTTCGCTATACAAGAGAGAGAGGGAAAAGCAGCGATGCAGGCTGACTTTCGTCCCACGTGGGAGAAATGTGAATACGCTCCTAACTAGATTTTTCGATCAAGAAATGGGTGTGATTTCCAAGGAGGAAGTTTAGCATTATTCCTCGAAATGGTTAATACCTAAATATCCTATCATGAAGGTCATGCAAGCTGTGTGCAGAGGCTTTCAAAATCTAAATTTCGGCGGTTCTCCTCTCGTTTTTTGGCATGCGTCCTAGCAACATTTACTTTCCCTAGGCTCAATCACGTCTTTAAAAATTCCTATGCTAAAGTAAACACAATTTACTTACGTGGAATTTCTGGATCTGTGGGCTGGTTTTACATAAAAGGTTCATAATTGTCCTGTATCCAGCGTAGCTTTGCTAATTGCTGATTTGGCAGATGCAAACCCAAACAAAAGCAGAAAAACAAGGGGGGGGATGCAACCGCTAAAACGAGAATCTAAGGCAAAAGGTCGCCATTTTTATGTTTTTACTGGACAATCTGGTTTTGAGATAGTTTCTATGAGACATGTAGCAACATTTATAGATAAATTAGCCTTGTGATTCTGACCTTGTGGGTCCAGTGAAACATAAAACAAGAGAAAAGGGGGAATTTCATATGAGCATAAGGTTCTTACATCTGAGAGGAAATATTACGTAAACAAGTGGGTTAACTAAAAGGAGGATATTTACACAAAGACATTAGTACGGGATGGAGAAATGCAATTAAATTATTGATCCTGAAGGGGTTTCCTATGGGATGAATGAAACTGGGGATTCCAGGCACAGTCCGAGAAGATTCCACGATATAGGGTCCCTCTGAAATGAGAGATACACAGATTATATGCCAGTAATGGGAAGAGACAAAAGGATAATGAACTGAAAGCTACACTGAGGGTGCCAATGGGGCGTCGACGAATTAATAATGGATTAGCACTGAGAGCAGACACTCGAATAGCACGGGTGGAATTGACCAAAAGATTCTGTGATTACTGGCACTCAAATTAAGTAAATTCTACGAGGACAAAGCATGACTGAAAGGACGTCGTTACAGAGCACTTTACCATAAGAAAGAAATGGTTTCAGCGAAGAAGGCGGCACGTGGTTGACTCCCGATTCACAAGGGCGAAGGCGTTGATCTTCCACGTGGTAGGATGTAGGCGCGTCGACGGTGCGAGCAACGCGTGGGTGACTTCATGAAGCACCAGGTAATGGAGTGGGTGGCCCTCGTGTTAGGATCAGGCCAGCAGCGAAGGTAACACGTCATTTGTGGTCGAAGTGCACGAAGGTAAAAGTATACTTTGAGGGGCCATGTGGTTAGATGGAGAAGGGGTAAGCTAAGAGCGTTGTTCTGCAAGGGGCATGGTCCTCCTCGTGGGGTTGGTGGTGGGTGTGCTCGTCGTGTCTCTACGCCATACCGTCCCACGAGTCTCTGAGAGCGGGCCCTTGTCCGTCTGTCCTTTTATACCATCTGCTAGGGGCAGGGGCAAGTTCTTCGATAGGAGTTGAGCCATTTCAGCTGTGCCCGCGGCTGGGGGTGGGCTTTTTGGAAAGAGTCGGCCAGACAGATTCACTTTTGCCTCGAATAAGGAATTATCTTTTAACAGGAGTGGCTGAAAATCTCTTAATCCTTTGCTATTTGGCCAAAGTAACCAATTTCCAGCTCGGACTGATAGATAGGTAGGCCACGCATGTCGATAGACAGACATGTCTATCGATAGATCGGCAGACAGAAACGAACAAGGGAGCAATTTATATATATAATTATATATATATATATTGCTAATATTATAATATATATATATATATATATATATATATATATATATATATATATATATATATATATATATATATATATAAATTACAGTAATGGATACACCATCAGGGAAGCACCAACTACATTTCAGTAAGGACGTTTTTACATTTTCATAATTTAAAATTAAGCATTATGTGGGCCACTTATTTATTTGCTATCTTGTATCTTATTTTGATGATATATGTAACTTCTCTCTCCAAGTACTTGGACCGTGCATACTCCTCAAGAATTCACCTCAAGCTCCTGAAGCCGTGCCCAGAAGAAAAAAGTTCTGCCGAAATCTTTGTTGGCAGAGCGTCCACGGAAATATGATGATCATCCTTTTAATGAATTTAGCCGGACAATTTTAAAGAAACACATCGAAACAACCAGGAGAGAAGAAAAGCCTTTATTTGAAGGCAGTTTCTAGTGAGAAAAGAATTTTCCACAATGCTATTCCTAGTGTTTGGAAATATTCCTTGCTTGGTGAAATATACGAGAACCTCAGGCAGAGAACGGACCAGCTTCAGTTCATGATAAACAAGAAATTGAAAACTCTGATCAAGGGAAGAGATTGGACGAAGAATACAAAAAAAAAAAACTGTGTAGTGAATTTATCAAGAAAAAGTATTAGTGAAGATATTATATGCGCTTTAGGTTAAGGTTTATCATTTGTAATTTCAACTAAGCCACCTGCATTATCTATAGCGTTATCTTTTAATACCTCTGAAAAATCCAGTAACCTTTGCCAACAACAGTATGACATAATAAAAGGGCTCATATATGCGTCAATGAAATTTCCATATGAAATGAATTTCTAGGCATGTTACAGAAATGCCTTGGCTAAGTTGAAAAAGGATAAACCATACATATAACTAAGGCTAATAAGTCCAATATCAAAGTAATTATGGATAAAGAGTTGTATATATAAAAAATGGAAGAATTGTTAAGTGACGATAATACTTAAAACTAAACAAGAACACCTTCGAAGAAGTAATAAAATCTTTCAATAGTAAATTAAAAAGAATCCTGAAAAACAACAAAGCTCTCACAAATCAGTTTTTAACAAATTCACCTTCCTTGCTATATCTGTATGGGCTAGTGAAAACACAGAGAGAAAACAACCCTATGAGACCAATAATTAGCTCTGTTGGTTCCGTAACCTATAAGCATTCAAAATATCTAAACAAAATTATTGTCACCATTGCTAGGAACTATTTCTGGTACCTATCTCATTGATTCTTTAGATTTGACTGACAAAATCAATGGTATTACAGTCAATCCAGACTCACGGTTAATAAGTTTTGATGCATGTTCCTTTTTCACTAAAGTGCCCATTGACTCAGTATTGAAATACCTTAAAGATGAATTGCATATACTTGATTTGACATTAACAATTAGCCAGGCCTTAGAATTAATAAAATTATGCATATGTGATTGTAAATTTATTTTCAACGGGGAATATTTTAAACAAACATGTGGTATGGCAATGAGAAACCCACTTTCACCTGTTCTTTCAAATTAATTTATGGAATTTTTTGAACATCTTTGCATCCCCAAGATTTTTCATTTTCCTGCAACATGGTACCGTCATGCTGATGATATTTTAGCCTCATACCCAAAGATTTGGATGTAAATAACATATCGGCTCAACTAAATGATCAAGCCCTTCTATTAAATTTAAACTAGTAAGAGAAAGATGAATGTTTACCTTTTTTGGAATTTTATATTAAAAGGGAACCTTTTAATTGTAAATTTAGTATTTAGGGGAAAAAGACAAATAACTTGACATATGTGTACACTAATGTTCAGGTCATCGTATAAATATCAAAATTTCAGTTTTTTCATCAATGTTTCTTCGAGCCTTGAGAATAGTCAGTCATGAGTTTTTAGATCAAGAACTCAAAAACATAAGGAAAATAGAGAGAGATCTATGCCATCCAACCCACATTATGGATATTTGTTACAATAAAGCCATACAGACCTTCTATGGAAAATCGATAAGAAAAGAATTGTCCTCAGACACCTTTTGTATGCCGCATTTTATTGGATTTGAATCTGTAAACCTTTTTAAAAATTGTTTAATACACATGTATCCTTCACATATAATAACAAAAAAAACATACTTATAAAAAATAGCCCCCGAAAAGATAGCAATATAGTATACAAAGTTCCTTGTATGGATTGTGATTTATTTTACTTAGGTCAGACCATTCATTCTTTACTGGTCTGACCTAAAACAACACAAATATTCAGTAAGATCAGGTCAGACTAATAATGCTCTATTTTTGCATCTAAGTGAAAGGTCCCACAGAAAAAATTGGATGCAAAGCAATGTCATTTTACGAAGTAATGAAACTATTTCCAGGAACTTGTTGGAATCTGTTATGATTCAACTGACATGGGAGAGAAACCTTAATGTAAACCAAGGATTATTTTCTTTTGACCCAATAATAAAACGTACGTTCCAGAAAGGTTTAAAAAATAGAATAAAGAGGGTACCAATACGCAGATTTCGACATTAATCGGTTGACCATTCTTTGACCTCCCAAACTTTTTGTATTCTCTTAGAACAAATACCCACCATATATATATATGCCCGTGTCTGCATATCTTTAGTTGCTGTGACCATTTCTTGGTAATAAGAAAAATGTGCTTAGCATCTCATTGTTTCACTTTTCCTGCCTGACCCCTCCAGTCAGATGCTTGCCCCTTCACTGCCCCCCCCCCAAGTTGAAATTCCCTTGGTAACTAGAGTTTAACCCTTTGGTGGTTAAAAGCAGAATTATAGTTATAGGTTTTTAACACAAATGACATGTTTGTTCATGATATTTAGTTTCCAACTTAATGTTATCAACTTATGTATGAGGATGAAGTGACTGAAACTATAGTTATAGTTTTGAATAAGTGCAATGCAATTTGCTACTGCTGCTTAGAGTTAATTTCCAGGGAGAGGAGATGAAGAAGAGGGAATGGGATGGGTTGAAATTTTGAAGAGATTTTGGAGGGTCATAAGTCTTTTGTGTTATTGATGATATGCACTATTTTGATATACTTTTTACATGACAAGGATATTACTATACTATAGTTGAAAATTAAAACTTGATAAAAGAAATTAGGCTAGTGTTGAATATAAGGTTGTGAGGAACTTTACATTACAGTAATTGAAACATTTGCATATAGTAAGAATCGAAAACTGATTGAAAATTGAGCTTTACTAATATTATTATTTTCCTTCATTCACACGGATATATACATTCGAGAATAGTATATTTTACTAATTACAGAATTGGTGCATTAGTTTTGTGTAATTTTCTTTGACCCCCAATAAATATCTTGGCCCCACCCAGGCGCCCACTCATGGAATGCCAGCTACCCCAGTGCATGAGCATAAGAAATTCCCCTTTCGCTGTTTGTTTTAATAAAGTTTTTTACTTCTTGCCCGTGAAAATTATGTATTTTTATGATTGATGTATTACTAAATATCAGTTATATTCTTGATCTTATAGGCCACCCACTTTCTTGGCTGTTGACAGTGGGTGGGAGGTTGGCGTTGTGGCGGAGACAGTCACTTCATCTCATGACATCCTCCTCTTGCAGATTGATTATAATCTCGTTGCAGTTACAGGCTCAGTTTCAGCAGTGGACACCAGAAGACTTTTAGGAAAGCCAGACGGTAGTTACTGCTATGAAATAATCTCATTACTTAACGAGGAGAAATCTTATTAGCGAATCGGTCCAGTGTAACGCAAACGCGAAAGTTTCATGTATTCTCAATTTCGGCGAACAAGACGTTAAGTGGATACAGATGATTTAGATGAATATAATTTCGTTTAGCAACTACCATTAAATGATTTAACCTATTTTTATATCCATGCAAGCTTTTCTTTAATTTCATATCTGAACCTCCGTCTGATTCCTCCTTCCCTCTTTTATCCATCTTAACTCTTTATTCTTCTAATACTTTCTTTTTTGATCCATTTTATAATGTCACAAAATATTGTTACTGAGTTCATCTTAGACCTTACTGAACCATTTTCTTGTTGCAGATTAAGTAAAACGTTTTCTTTTTGGCTTCAGGTCTTGTTAAGAATCAGTTCTTTTCCATAACTCATAAAACATATCCATAAGGCAAAATATTCATGTTTTGCTCTATATTTTAACATTTTAATTCCCTGTATTTCTATTTCACCTATTCTGTTCATATTATACCTCTTCTCCATTTGTATATCACTCCTATGTCATCAGTCTAATTGCATGTCTGTAGATTTTGACAAACACGTTTCCAAATGAATGAAATGCCCCTGAACTCCTTTGTCCAGGTCCCGGAATACATTCCCATCAACAGAAGACCTTATGCCTCTAATCATCAGCAACGGACGTCCTTAGCCATTTGTTATCTTTGATGGGAGGGCATCGCCTTCCATGTTACATCCATCTGGTGTGGAGCTAATGCAGGGGTGAGCTGTGACCTGGGGAACCATAACAATTCAGTTCTTACTCCCGGTTGGGAACCCGATATTACCCAGTTTAGCAGCTTCGCTGAATACAGGACGAAGGTCCTCACCCAAGGACCCGTTCATCCAGTGACGTGGGTTCGTAGATGAGCGATTGCATTTTATTCCAGCTATCGTTGAATTTCTTCATGCTGCAAACTTCATCATCAAGAAAAAAACATTGTTGCAATCACCAGCAATTACCGCACCTTCAACCTGCTGCAGTCCTATCACTGATAAATAAATCTCTTCTGGAGGTAAGTACGCGTCAGCCTCACCCCTAAAACCTGAAGTCATACCCACAGAACATCGATAAGCGATGACCTGAACATTCATGCACACGAGTAGGCACCCCATGCTGCCTGTCTCTCACCTCATGCCCATTTTGCTTTTACCGTATATACCTGTTCAATGTACAAGTTTTTTTTTTTTGAAAACCTGCCATTCTTATCTTCGTAAAAATGACAACTTGATTTCTTATTACTTGGTTAAAGATTTATCCAATTTATCCTGCTATTGGAAAAAAATTAATCTTTAAAATGCATACTCTCATTCATCATATAAAAACAATCAAGTATTTGTGTCTTGTCTCAAAGAATCGACAGTATGTTACAGGCAAAAGCGTGAACTGTCAAGATCAGAGGATGTATCACATTTGTTTGATCCTTTAAAGCTGTAAAATACTTATTCTTTTTGATAGATATAGCACCTTGTTTCTTTTGTTGGAAAAAGGTCAGCACAAGTCCAAATATCCTTGTATGAACTGGAATTTTATTGGACTTCCGATCCATGGAGTTGGTATTTTTAACAGACTTTGTCATCAAAAAGTTGTTATTCTTCTCCCACGATATGGCTCTTCTCTCACATGATCTATCTACTTAGTCCTGAATTCAGCTCGTAAAGCGTGACCCCCTTGGGCGGAAGAACCTCAACATTTATCAAGGTGCGTTACTGAGGAACCAGCCTTTGATGATGCCAAGCTCTAGAAGGCATTGCATCGTCTAAAGTATCACTGTTTCGTAAGATTTTGTATGGTTTACCTCGCGTGCGAAAGTGCTTCCTTTACCAATTTTAATTTACTAACAAGTTGCGGAAAGGAAAAGCTATCCGACATTAATATCATATGTTTTCGGTGAAGTGAGAACGGTACGTTAATGGTGAACTAACTGAGTTAGGGGTAAATTGCTGAAAATAATAATTCTAAGCAAATTCTAAAACACATCACGCTTAGAAGTCGAAAACACACATGGATAAATTTCCATTAATTAAATCCCGTTTAAATCATTTTCAGGTTCCGCGACTGAAAGTCAGCGTTACGTAACTAAGGACTTAGAGAACTCTTTGTAAGAAACAACAATATTGACTGGAAAATACAATTGTTGCAAACAGTATTCATGATTATTTTCAAAATATTCAATTTACCCGTGAAAGACAAAACTATCAAGGCATCTTATGGCCATAATTAATGCACGAATCTTAAATAATATACATATATATTATATATATTATATATGTATATATATATATATATATATATATATATATATATATATATATATATATATATATATATATATATATATATATATATATATATATATATATTAGTAGCAGTTCGACCTCCCTTCCTTGAATTTATTTAATCGAAATATAAAAGCTCTCTCTTTGTTAAAATAAGATGACATACCATGTAGGCAGAAGCAAGCTTTTTTATGCAGAAGTTGTTTTGAACCGATCCCAAAGCGTCAAGGGGTAGGAACTTCAGATAAATTAGAGTCTCGATGCATCAGACAGGATAGGTTTGCAGGACTCGCGTTAACCTTGATAGCTCGGTGGTTGGCGTCGACTGGTAAGATCGGTGTGGTCCATTTTACACTTTTCATAGTGACCTCGACGGGTAAATATGTTCACCAGCTCGGCATTAAACACTTTTCTAGGACCTTTGTAGCCAGTGAGTTTTGTCATTTGTACCGGTGAGTTTTTTGTCATTTTACAGACGCTACCTGCACCCACAACAAGTTAGCTTGTGGGAGGAGCCGAGACTGGTGGCAACCCAGGCTCCCCCAAGCTGCGAAATCAGACGCAGAGTGAAGCCCGACAGAACCTGTCATGTTTCAGGGAGCCCACCTAACCTTTGTCTCTGTCTCGAATGTGGGAAAAGAATTGCCATCTCAGCGGACCAAGGACTTTTGATGCAATTGATCACTGCATTATCTATTCCAGCGGTAAGTCTGAAGGTGACAATTACTCCCAGTTCTCTTTCTCTTCAACTTAAACTCTCATTTTCGTTTTTGTTTCAAGTTTCCCTTTCATAAACAGTCACTGACTAAGTTCTCTTTTCTCTTCAACTTAAACTCTAATTTTCGTGTTTCAAGTTTCCCTCTCATAAACAGTCACTGACTAAGCAAATCTTAGCAAAAACCATATCCCATTGATGAAGTCAAATATATTAAGTACAATTATTGTTGCTTAGTGGAATTGCATAAATTGTCCTCGATGGTGTTAAAGTAATATTCTTGATCTAAGATTCATCCCTTGCAGTAAATTAATGACAAGTGAGAGTTTTTATAATACTGGAATGTTATCTGGATATGTCTCTTCCAAAATTGTGCATGCCTTGGACCTGGCCACCCTCTTGTTTGGAGAAGAATTAGCATTCTTGATACCAAGATCCTCAATTCACACGCTTGCAATTGCCTTATAGATGATTCGCAAGAGGCCCTGAGCCATTGTGTTATTCAACCCTTTATGCTGAAGTAACTTGTGTCCAAAGTGGGACGAAGTTGGAACTGTTGTTAACTCCGTAAGAAATCAGTTAATATTTTACTTTGTTGAAACCAGTTGTTTGAGTAATGTTGATTTAGCTCGTGTGTTCAGAACAAATCGCTATACTCAGTAATCTAGTCTCAACTGGCGACCTGATCTAATTATGTTAATTATGACTTTTTTTTTTGGTAAATTTCAGCCTTAATTGACAGGATTACATGGATCTTAGGTTAAGAAGGCAATATAAATCATTAAAATCAATAATTAAACTCATCAGCAGAATGACCCACATAACAGTGTCAACACCTTGCCAAGATTTCTGTGATTAAAAGTAGCTTTCTCTAATTAATTCACAGAGATAAAGAACTTGGAATCAGATTAAATACGAATTAATTCAAAGATAAAAAGTCAGATCATATTAATTTCATGCTAAATTCTTCCAAACAAGGATACAGGTCAATGTAAGTAATATTTAGAATACCAGTGTTAAAATAAGATGAGTAGGTAGGAAAGGATGCATTAAACGAGATCAGCTATATATTACATTTCACAGTAATGAGGAATGTGAGCATTTACCCTGTTTCAAACACCGCCTGCCAGAGCCACATGACAGTCAAGGTCGTAATAAGTTGCCAAGTCCAGATTTAATATTTTGCTATTTGCCAGCCAGTGACTAATGCATGATATTAAATTTCTGAACTAGTTTGCTAGTGCATAACAGTATTGGGAGGGCGTATGCCTAGCGCTTCTCTCATAAGATAGGATGGACAACTTACAAGTCCATAGGATATTTCTTACAGAACAACAAGTGGAAACCCTAGAGAGAAGGCCCTGGCTGAGCGTCACGAAGAGAATTACTTTCCCTCTTGCGAAATCATATTAAATTTCTTTTCCATTAATATTGCAAATGAACTGTATCAGTGTTTAATTTCATAATTTGCCATTTACATTAACGTAAATCAGGCCAGTAAGGACGCCACATGTCCATTCCTTTGTATCGTGAAGGGCCCCACAATGGGCATGATGGCCATGGGTAGGAATTGATTATGACGTCGAGAAAAATAAAGAGAAATCGTAACAAATTCGTTTTCCATCTTTATAACATGAAATAACTCGCATTTGTAGTATTTTATTTTAAAACTTGTATTCCCACATAGGCCTCAGTTGTTTTATAAGAGGAATACGAGTGTTTTGTTCTTTTGTATTGGGATAAGATTGCCTGCATATAGTGGGAGATTTTGGGTATTCCTCCTCCAAGCGTCGTTCCCTAGGCTCGGTCGCCTTAGCCATCAGCTGTGTGAGGTCACGTGAAACGTCCACCATCTTATAGGTTGGCCGACCAGACTATAGCTGCCGCCATTTTGAACACTGTGTGGGTATAAACCAGTTGCTGTTATCTACCTGCGTGATGTCACGAATAACATCTACCTCATATGCTCGACTTAGCGAACTACTTTGTCTTGTGCATTACCATACTCGTAAATCTTAGGAAAAAATATGCTTCAATTAAAGGGAAAACTAGGTATAGGATTTGATGTAATAGGTAAAAGAAAGTTAATAATTTAGTCAGGAAATAATTTATTTAGGAAATGTAACAAAAGTTCCTACATAAATACACACTTTTGCAGGGAATTATATAAAAGAAAAAAAAAAGAAACTAAGGATAATTTAACCTTATGTATAGCCTAAGTATGCAACTTAAGGAATTTTATCAAGAATTAATAAGAGCATGGTAATTAGGGCATGCTAATATTGGCAAGACAACCCATTTCCTAACATAGCCAAAGTAAGAAGTATTCAAGAAAAGAAACCTGCTAGTGTGCATTTACAATTTTCCTTATTTACTCAGACAGTGTGAACTTCACTTGCTGGATACTTTTCTTCTCTCTCTCTCTCTCTCTCTCTCTCTCTCTCTCTCTCTCTCTCTCTCTCTCTCTCTCTCTCTCTCTTCCATTTGTTTTATCCATTTACGTAAACTCTTAAGATAGCTCAGAAGTGTATGTGCACCGTCCTCATTAAAAGAAAGGGCCAACGTAGGAACAATGAATTAAAATAAAACAAATAAAAAGAAACACCTCTGTCCCACAGATAGATGAGGATAAGTTAAGATTAACCACTGTTATTGGAAACTGTCTGCCACGAGCATAAAAGCCTTCCTCCCTTCGCATGAAAGGAAGTAGCACTGCTGGTACTAGGAACTAGTCACCCACGAGGGCCAAAAAATCAAATTGATTTTTCTTTTCCATAGTGCCACTACTCTGAGGCACTGTCACAAACTGAACTGCTTACCCATCTGTTTCTTCTTACCTTTCCTTTTTCTCCTACTTATTAGTTATGCTCTGCTTGGGCAGAGTGAATTTTTCCCTTAGTACAATTAGTTGTACCCCAAGAGAATGTTGATTCCTAGGAATGTACTGGCACCATAATGCTACCAAAGACAAAAAGTTCTTTGTGATTACACAAGCTACACCTGTACCTAGAGATACAGAGTGCCATCAGTGTGACCTTTGCACGGAACACTCAACCACAGTGCCACCTTATTAAAAAAGGTACCACACCAGTGAAGTGTCACCCAAATCTGAGGGACACTTCCTCAATTCCAAAGTACATCCAGTCATCCCAAGTAGACGCCCTTACCTACCAGAACCATGGTGATAGAACATTATAGAACTTTCATGGATCTCAGGAAGGAGGCAGGTCTCATGGGACAAGAACTCGCCAAGTGGGTCAAGGAACAGGTGGATGACTTGGTCAAGCAAGAGAGGGAAGAAAGAGTGGAACAGCAGAATGAAAAAAGGAAAAGAGGAAGTATGAAGCAGAACAGAAGAAATATGCTGAGGAACAGAGGAAGTATGAATCAGAACAGAGGAAGTATACTGAAGAACAGAGGCAACTGGAAGATGCAAGAGAAGATAAGGAAGACAGCATGAATTAGCCCTCAAGGAAAGCTCTCAAGCTCCCAAGGCAAGCGAGCTAGCTCTCAAAGAAAAGGAGCTTGAGATGGAGAAGGCTTGAAGGGAAAATGCTGAAGCTCTGGCTACTCAACAAGCCTCCAACCCCACACGTGCTGCACAAAATGCTCCAATCTCAAGCATTAATTCCCTAATCTCCAAGTGTACTGAGGAAGAGCCAGAAGCGTGGTTGAGGAAACAAAGACTCATTTCGACAACTACAACACCACTGAGACAGAAAGGGCCTTATTAGTGCTTGCCAAGCATGTGGAAAGTAAAGCTAAGGCAACCCTCCGCTTGCTGGAGAAGAGTCAAAGAGGCGAAGAGGCGACATGGTGGAAGTTCGTAGGGTCATAACAAAAGCCTACGAAATAACCCCGGAGAAATGGAGACAGCGGTTCTGAGGTCTTGCCAAGGAAGTCAGCTGGTCCTGGACTGAATGGGCCTGTTACAAGATCCAGTCTGGTACCCACTGGTTCAACTTCCTGTCGTGCACTACATTCGAGGACCTATTCAATTGGACCATGCTGGAGGACCTTTTCCAATGTATGCCTGGACCCCTTGCTGTGTATCTCAATGACAAGCAGCCCACAACACTTATGGAAGCCTGCCTTATGGTCGATTCATAGGAAACCTACAACCAGTCCCACAGCATATCTCAAAGGTGCATAGTGCCACCCACGTACCCCTCAGGCGCGACTTGCCCAAAGAACAGACTGCCTAGCAAGCCTACATGCACCCACTGTAAGAAGGTGGGGCACACTGAATCTGATTACCGCTACAAGTTGGGCAACAATAAGCAGCCTTCTACCAACAACCAGAACTCCTCTCCCTCTCCTTCCATTCAACCCTCTCCTCCAACAGTCACTGCAGGTAACAGAGCCCCCACAAAGGGCTCTTGCCGATCCTGTGGTGCTGTCGGCCACTATAGTGCTGGACATCCGGCCTGCCCAAATCATGTCCCATCCACCAAGTTCATCAACTTGATAAGCACCTCGTTCTCCATGGCAGGACCGCAGAAGATACTTCACCCCGAGAGGCTGGATACCCAGTTCGTCTCGGTGGCACCCCTTAATGACTCTAGCCTGCCTTTGGCCCTACTGGTCACAGTAGACACTGCAGCAGATGTTAGCCTGATTGCCAGGCCCTAAGTGCCAGCCAGTGCCACAGTTAATGAGAAAACTCGGTGGGAGATGAAATGGGTAGAGGGCTACACCAAAACCATTCCCACAGTCAAGCTCCAGGTCATGACACCTTGGGGCACACTACTTCACCACCTTGGCGTGGTGAGTGGAATCAGGCCCGAAGTGGGTTTTCTGTTGGGTCGGGAGCTTCTATGGGGAAGCCCTTCCCAAATGACACTTCGTAGCCATGCTACCTCCTCACTGTAGGGTCATCAACTCAGAGCACGGCCACTTTGACTGGTGTGCCACCAAAAGAAGAAGAAACACCTTCCGCCCACCTCAGTGGTCAGTGGAAGGGGCACACGCAAAGCCTAGTCCTCCCTTTCCACAAAAGGACACTCAAGGGAAGCAGTACTGCTGTAGAGCGTGCAAGGTGACAGGCCACTCCACTAATTGGGAGGGCTGCCCAAATAAGCAATGCCCAGCAGACGCCCCAAACCAAGACTCTCCAAGAGGCTCTGACCTCCAGCTGGGACAGGAATCTCTGTCTCAGCCCATCTCAAGCCATCTGCAAGGTATTGCATCTCCGGACCCTCTCGTCAGGCATGTCTGACCATCAATCTCTGCCAGTGCCACTTGCGAGCTCTGAGCAGTGTCGCGCTCTGTCCGTCTCGGATGTTGAGCCACCACAAGAATTGGACCCTGTGCCAGATCCAGATCATGAGACGGATCCTCCTATGGGAGATCCAGGAACCCGTCACAGCATTAATCTTAGCAACATGTGAGCCTCTGGGACCAGACACTTCTTCCTCACCAAATCGGTCCCCAGGGGATCAATTCTGGGTGGATCAAACTGCTACACCTTCTCTGGGAGACCAGGAACTGGCTTCCCTGGATGCAGAGGTCGAGACCTCTCTTGGTTCGGTTGTTGCAGCAGCTGGAGCAGGGAGCCCTCCTGTAGCCTCTGAGGTTACTCCGACTTTACTCCTGCTAGCCTTTCTGGACTTTCCCCGGAGTCAGTGCCCTCATCACCTCATAGGACTGACATAGACAGGCCTCAGAGGAACCCAAAGAAGAAGAAGAAGAAGGGGCGGAAGAGAGCCAAGTAGTTGTAAGAGCCATGAGCTCATCCTGGCACTTGTGCCCTCTTGGCACAGTGCCCATTCCATCTCAGAATAATCTTGGCCTCTGCCCAGAGAAGGTAGCCAATGTGATCTCTGTCTTAGTAACAGCTTAGACCAGACTGAGGAAGTAGTAATAGTAACTTTGTCATTTAAACATTGCAATGAGCAGCAATAACCACGTAAGTATATCTTGTGAAGCCAGTAATCGTAACTATTGTGAATAGAGCCACTGAGCTCATGATATGCATGGAATAATACCTCAGTTGAGGCAAGCATTTTCCTTATAAAGAAAAATTCATTTAAGTAACTCAGATTATATCTTTGTTTACTGTGATTGCAAATTCTAGCGTAAGACATTGAATACTTGTAAGAAATATTGTAACTTAGCCAGTTCATTGTCGTTTATGTTGGTGCTATGGCAGTGTTCTAATAGGTTATGTCATAAAAGATACAATTGAATGTACCATTTGGCTAGGACTGAATATCACGATCATCAGAGGTAACACGTAAATATCCATAAGCACCTTTAAGTAGTGTTAGGAGTCTGTAGAAATTAAGTGATTAAAGCTCATATCCCATTCTAGAGTCAGGTAGATCCTTAGTTAGTTGCATTGAGAGGGCAAAATCTGTTCAGGGGAAAAGATTAAAGTAATCGAGGTGACCAGCTTACTTAGTACAGACCCTCACGCCCAAAAGGGAGTGATGGCCTTTTTAAGGGGGGGAGCTATCATAAATATTTTATTAGCAGTTCGACCTCCCTTCCTTGCTTTAATTGAAATATAAAAGCTCTCTTTGTTAAAGTAAGAGGGCATACCATGTAGGCAGAAGCAAGCAAGCAGGAGTTGTTTTGACCCGATCCCAACCGTCAAAAGGGGTAGGAATTTTAGTTAAGAGGGATATTAGACAGGTTAGGTTTTGCTAGGACCAACCTTAGCTAGATTGTACCTTAAGCTCACTTTTCTATGACCTTTGTACTGGTTGAGTTTTTTGTCATTTTACAGATGCTACCTGCACCCACACCAAGTTGGCTTGTGGGGTGAGCAGAGACCAGTGGCGACGCAAGCTACCCCAAGCTTCAAAAATCAGGCATGGAGTAACGTCAGATGGAACCCAACGTGTTTTGGAGAGCCCACCTAACCTTTGTCTCAGTCTTGAATTTGGGGGGAAGAATTGCCATTCCAGCGGACCAAGGACTTTTGATGCGAAGGTGACAATTACTCTCAGTTTTCTTTCCATTCAACTTAAACTCTCATTTTCGTGTTTCAAGTTTCCCCTCTCTTAAAGAGTCACTGACCAAGCAAACCCTAGCAAAGCCATATCCCATTTATGAAGTCAAATATATTAAGTACAATTATTGTTGCTTAGTGGAATTGCATAAATTATCCTCCGTGATGTTAGAGTAATTTTCTTGATCTAAGACTCACCCCATGCAGTCAATTAATGACAAGCGAGAGTTTTTATCTTTTATGACACTGGAATGTTATCTGGATACATCTCTTCAGAACTGTGCACGCCTTGGACCTGGCCACCCTCTTGTTTGGAGAAGAATTAGCACCTTGATACCAAGATCCTCAATTCACGAGCTTGCAATTGGCTTATAGACGCATCATGAGAGGCCCCAAGCCATTGCGTTATTGAACCCTTTATGTTGAAATATCCTGTGTCCGAAGTGGGATGAAGTTGGAACTGTTGTTAGCTACTGTAAGAAATCAGTTAATATTTTACTTTGTTAATTATGTAATTTTTTTTTTGGTAACTTACAGCGTTAATTGACAGGATTATGTGGGTCTTAGGTTAAGAAGGCAATGTAAATCATTAAAATTAATTAATAATTAAACTCATCAGCCGAATGACCCAAGTAACAATATATCTATATATATATTGTAATGGACAGCTCTCCACTGCACAACTAAGTAAATTTCAATTACCCCAATTTCAATATTCACCTTACCAGTGACGAAATCCACAATGGGTGGAATCAGTTGTACATCTTCCACAGTGTGTGCAAAGTGATTCAAGGGTGGCAAACAAACACTGAAAAAACTCTTAATATTTAATACAAAAAACTCAGAGAGAAGCGACACCTGAACCTCTTAATATATATGTTCATAACAACACATATACCCTTACACATGAATAAGAAAAAACACACATGTGCTATTAACCCGAGAACTGCTGCAATCCTCTTGAGCGGCCATATGGGGGACTGCTATAAGGCTCTTCAGAGTGCCATTTTCTATCTCTTCTCACAAATTCCCTCATAGCATTACTTAACATGTATTATTTTTCCAGGATAAAACTATTTATCTGGTAGAAGTTTTAATGTTTAGAACTTTATTTTACCTATATATATTTATATATAGTATAAAATTATCCCCATAGACCAAATTTAACTCTTTTGCAAAGGAAAATAGTGAAATGTAGTTCTTTTTAGTCAAAACTTATTTTATATTAATATGTTAGAAACATGCAAAAAAAAAAAAAACATATATAACAGCATACATACACAAACATATGCACAATATCACAACATAATACACTGTTCAGTAAGGGAAATAAAAGACCTACAACTCCCAAAACCTATGTCAGCAGGCAGTTGCCTTGTGTAAATTATGGCAAAACTCCTGAATGTTTTTGTTTTTCTTCTGAGTATCTGATGAGAGTTTCATATCATTACACTCTCTGATGTACAGTATAATATGTTCTAATGATTTCTTTTCAGAAATAGGCTAAAACATCATGATGTAACACTGATTGTAGTAAATAAAAATACGCTATCCTCTACCGGGACCAACAACAAGCTCATTATACCCAACCCCCTCCCCACCTTGTGTGACAACACTTTTTTTGGAAGTGTACATAGCGTGATCTAAGCGATCTAATTTCAGGAAGAAGACGTAAATTCGACCCTTGATCTCAGTTGCACTATTCCTCTCTCTCAGCCCGAATCCCCTCTCTCTCTTCTCTCTCTCTCTCTCTCTCTCTCTCTCTCTCTCATCGTTTGCGAAGCTCATCCACCCTGACCTCACTCATTCTCTCAAAGCAACTAAATGGACCATCCAAAGGAAACACAGTATTCCCTACAAAAATAGGTTTATTATTCAAATAACCCAACAAGAAATGAATAAAACAAAGCAAAGATTAAAATGCATAATAAATGAATTATCGAGTCAGATAACTAAACTCTAAATTACGAAGCACTTCTGACTAAAGAAGTCTCATTATGGCTAATAGCATGGAAATACACAAAATCTCACATACTCCCAAATCAACAACTAAGCGTCATGTCAGAAAAAAAAAAAGTCTACCATATAAAGAGACTGACATTGCAAATGACTTGCATATGTCCTCTTTATCAAACCACCCAGCTATTTCCACAAGTCCACAGACATCTGTCGAAAGAATTAAATATGATAGAAAACTCCCAAAAATATATGAAATACAAAACACAATAATGGAAAGTGTAAAATGCATAGCCAAGATATGGCAAACGTAACATAACAAAATAATAATATAAAAGAGGTATGAATATTCATATTAAATTTCCCACACCAGTTCATAAGTTCATAATGATTAGAAAGTCATGGTAAAAATCACAAGTTCAATTTTCTCCCATAAAAACAGAGATGTGAAACTCTACCTTATCTGCCGATTTTTCAAAGCCTGGAACCACTTCAAAGTTATGACTGTATAGCTGCAGTTCTATCACGTTAATGAACGATCAAACTCACTTTTAGGGCAGATTTTGGCATAATCTAGATCAAAGTAACGCATGTACTCACGAATATACATAGCGCCGGAGATCACCTGATCTCAATATTGCTGAGCTTCTATTAAAGAGCTGAAGGAATCAAACTATGCACTGTTTCAGCAATCTCGCATTGAATCTCTCGACCCAGTTCGCTCTCACCCGAACATCTTTCACGATAACATCTTAAAATATCATTGTTAGGCTATGAAATGCATATATATAAAACATCATATATATATCCTTTATATATATATATATATATATATATATATATATATATATATATATATATATATATATATATATATATATATATATATATATATATATATATATATATATATATATATATATATATATATATATATATATATATATATATATATATATATATATATATATATATATATATATATAATATATATATATATATATATATATATATATATATATATATATATATATATATATATATATATATATATATATATATATATATATATATATATATATATATATATACATATATATATATATATATATATATATATATATATATATATATATATATATATATATATATATATATATATATATATATATATATATATATATATAAATATATAAAGACTTGAACGAATGAATTGCTGACCTGTGAAAAGATGCATCCGGTGCAGGTGGCCTTTATGTTGACGTTTTCTCCAGTTAGATACAGCTGGTATCTGACGCGTACATTTGTGCCTTGTGATCATGGCCAAGACGCATGGGAACAACGTGACAGACTGATGGAAGCTTTGTGATATCTGTAGATTCTGAAGGGGGAGTCCTTTGAACATTGAACCTGACGGTATCATCACGCTTCAAGGGAGGGGTTATTAAGTGAGCGTGTGCATACATGCACTCTCTAATGTGTATCTTATAGAGGAACCATACAATGGCTATTCACTTGATTTACGGCTCAGCTACTGTGAGAAACGGTTTCCATGGGGCTACAGAATATGAGTAAGGTAACTCATCAACACTTATATCTTTTTCAGACATTATGTGGAATACCCATTTTATGTTGCAGTGAAACCCCTCTGTTCTCCATTGTGCATTTTCCTGTTTTGTTCTCCATTACACATTTTTCCATTTTAAATGTCCATTTCTTTATACACCATTTCAGGTTTTAATATATGCTGTTTCTTTTAACAGGAATTCTGGTTCAGTCCCGTGAGGAAGAATATATATATGACATTTATTTTGGTCTAGAATAATTACGACCTTTTTATTTTGTTTGGTGACCAGGGTGTTAGTCACTAGTATTGGTTGGTCTAGAATCATTAATTCGATTGATTGTGAGTCTGAGTTCCCTCTAGTTATCACTACCATTTTTATGGGGTGGGAGACACTCCATTTCATGACCGTAGCTTTTCCTGAAATGCTTTCGTTAAATTTGCAAATAAAGTCTAGTTTTGTATCTCGGCGTTTTATTCCAGTAGGCCTTTGTTTGAGGATAGATGCAGTGAGAGGGTGTCGACGAGAGAGAAAGACTGTGCTGACCCAATGCTGGCCATTGCTACCAGAGAATCTTAGGGATGTAAGATGATTTGACAATGTTCTTAAAACAGATGTAGAAAGAGATTATGACCCTATCTGACCTTGTTCTAGGGTATAATATATATATATATATATATATATATATATATATATATATATATATATATATATATATATATATATATATATATATATATATATATATATATATATATATATATATATATATATATATATATATATGAAATTTGATAAATTCTCCTGCTAACAAAGCTTCGATTTTACAGTACTTTGTGTTGGAACCAGGTGACAGTGATTTGATCCCCTCAGCGTTTTATCTTGACGGGTGTTGGTTTAGTTCCAATACAAAAAGCACAGGCTCGAATCCTGGTGATGGTAGGAACACTTATTTATAATGCCCTATTGGTGTAAGTTATTCTCAACGTATAGAGAACTTTATTACGGATTTTGGCAGAATCGTCTTTCAAACACTATCAATGAATCTATTGAAAGACGAATATCTGGCACAGGTTTACTAAAACTCAGTTCAAGGTATCTGGCAAACAAAATCGGAAGCAACCCTTTCTGCAATTTTTGGGGTAACTAGTGAACAAGGCGAGTTTTTTTTCTTCTTTTTGACTTTGGGGCAGGAGAAGGGGTGGCACGGATGAGGGAGCCTTCGTGAAAATACTCGAAGCTGTGAATGGTTTATGTCCCGAGAAAACATAAGCGATAAGATAACAACGTAACTCCACACTTAAATCCTGACGGCTTTATCAACGAAGAATAAAATTCATCAACGACGGTAATATCATCAGCAATTATAGTAATATTAACATTTATAATAGTCATCGTCGTCACCATCATCATATATATTCAGCAAAAAGTACTATTGATAATTAATGCCAATATTTGCTAATAATTATAACGCGAAGATCCTGGAAAATGACGAATTACTCTCATTCTGTAGTATGTTCTTATATCACCCAACTCTACTGTAATTACAGCATACAAAAATTCTTCTCAGTTTTTCAAGGTTTCCCTGAAGTATTTCTCTTTGATAACAATGAATATCATGAATATCAAGCCTCCTTGGAAATCACTGTAACCGATGAAAACTTTATTCACGGGAAGGCCGGTTTTTTCCCACTGGAATCAGGAATTAGATTTCGTTGACGACTTTTGGGCGAGGGAATTTACCGCCATAGTTCTGAAGAGGAGAGGCTCTTGGGAGAAATTACCAAGGAAAGAGGAGGAAGTGTACGAAAGCAAAAGAGGAAGCTCGACTTTCTTAGCATTTAGTTTAAAACACTCTGACTTATTTGATTAAAATAAATGACATCTAGTCAGCGAAAAAGTATCATATGACTCATTATTGTCAAATAAACTATTTAAATCGAAACCTTAAAGAAATATCCGTCTTGCAGCTCATATTTTTATTTCCTTTACGAAGCATTTATGAATGTTCCGAACAGTTTCGTTCAGCAGCAGAATTGTTTATAATCTAAGAAGTTTTGCGATAAAAATAAATTTTCAAGTAACTAAAAAATGGCCTTAGCCCCTAATAATTCATTTTACGTGACGTAAAAATAAATCCCCATTAAAATAGTTGTATGTTGAACTATATGAAAGTTCTAACAGGAAACAAGTATCATGTAAAACTTAAAGAAAATTACTCAAGAAATATATATATATATATATATATATATATATATATATATATATATATATATATATATATATATTTATTTGTTTTTTTTCTTTAGTACTGATCCACATTTTTTTTTTGGGGAGTAACCTCGGTCTCTCGTGTGACAGGCTCAAGCGGTAGCAAATGATCTACCAAGGCCATAAAATAAATTGGGACCTACTGTAAGTGCTCCGTATCTGAGGTATTTTTCACAGGTATCCTTCTGAATCACAACTTACCAGCAAACTTTACTCAACTTCCTGACTCATCAGCGAGTCAGCTGCTACCATTTCAATCATATTACCCCTTCACCATGAAATATGATGAAAATACTGAGCACATAAAATTTGCCTGCCCAGGAAAAACCTCAGGTGGAATACTTAGGTTCCAACTTCTTTTATGACCTTGGCATGTCGGTCACCACCACCTTGGCCTGTCACTCTGGAGACCGAGGTTCATTCCTGCACACACACACCCATATATATATATATATATATATATATATATATATATATATATATATATATATATATATATATAGATAGATAGATAGATAGATAGATAGATAGATAGATAGATATAATTCTAGATATGACGATAAGCATATTCAGCTCTCTCGTGGAAGTGAAAGAATTAGGGCAGGTGTCAGTGGTTGAATGGTTCACGTGGCCTGGAAGAGCTGGTAGCAGTTGAAGAAAGGGTTAATAGTAAAGAACACACAAAAATATTAAAAGACTCTTCATCATACCTGTCAGAGCTCTTTTCATTCCTCCTCAGCTTATCCACATTGTCATGGACAATTCTCCTGTTCATAATGGAGCATTGCGAATAAATGGATTCAAGATCCCCTTGATATTACACAGATTTCCTGGACCATCAGATCTCTTGATCTTAATCCCATAACAAATTTGTGGGCCGTTATGTCGAGGGAATGGAATGGTTCTGCATGCAAAACAAAGCCAGCTTTACTTCAGTATTGTTCAGCTGTATGGGAAGCACTAAAGCCAACTAGAGACAACATTACTTGTAAGAAACAAGTCAAATCGGTACCACAGATTACAAGAGGTCATTGATAATAAAGCATCTTATACTAGATATTAAATTTTCAATTTCAGGCAAACTCCTATTCCACTTAGACCTAAACCTATCAGGGACTTGTTATTGGAACCTTTTTCAATGGAAATCATTGTAGTCTACTATTGTAGGCCTATTTAAAGTGGAGATTTGTTACTACTGTACAGTATTACAAACGTAATGTGCAGATAATACTTGCTTACAGACTGTTATTTCAGAGGAAAGTTTATTTTTTATTATGTATTTTTGTTTCAGTAGCTTATAAAATAAAAAATATAATTCATTAATTTCTTCATTACTTGTATTAATTTAGACGAAATGAAAAGTGGTACTACAATTTCTTGTATGGACCAATTTTGCACTTAGGCCTACTTGCAATTACTTTTGTTATTGAATGTTATTTTAGATGAAAGTTTATTTTCTAATATGCATTTTTGTTTAATAGGTTTACGAGATTTTTTACTAATAAATTAATATATATATTTTTTTATTTGTATCTATATAGGTGAAACAGAAGTGATACTACAAACCTTAGAAGTTAAAGCTTGCACCGGATTTTGTTTAAATTTTCTGGCAAAATAGCAATCGTGGTGGGATTAAGTAACTTCTAATCAGTCACTGCAATGAAAAGTCAAAATGTAGTGGTTTTTGATACTTATTTGAAAATGAAATGATATTGTCAGATGACAGCACTAGTTAACACCACCAAAGATTCCTAAGTTACCAGATATTAGTACTTGATTTTCAATGAGCTTACAGATTATTTAGAAAACAGATCCCTAAGTTTTGCAGTTACCTTGCACAGAGGTGGAAGCAACCATTTGGGTTAGCTAGAGTACATTTATCAGTACAGTCGTGCCTAAATGTGATGCAACATGATTCTTCATGTATTGTCCAAAATCTCAGACTTGATGTAACTATTGCCAAGTAGTGTTAAACTTTTTTCTCATTTTCAGTGTCACACATGTTGATAAGTTTAACTGTGAATTAACAGTTAATACTAGTTTCCTTGTTGTTATATAAATATGATCTCTTTTATGCATTGGTATAATTTGTAATCTATGTGACAAGAAATGATTTTCACACTGTGTAGCTTAAAACGTGGTGTGATTAGCTTGGCAGTGCTGTCAGTGCCAGCGAGCTTAACTTGTTTTTTGAAGTGGTCAGTGTAACTACCTCTTCTACATATAACAGTAGACCTAATGAGTTTAACAGTCAAGATAAAATTTTTTCTTTGAACTTTGAAGTTGTAGGCGTTCAAACTGTCTGTATGTTACAAAATGATATATAAACCTAACAAAAATAATCTAAGGCTTCTGAGATGTAATCTTGTTTACTAAAGGATTTATTTTTAAAGGCCACCTGTACTTTGGAGGATTAAGATGATGATTCCAGTTATATTGAGAAGATAGGTATTAGTCTAAATATTTATTAGTATTAATGCCAAGGCAAATGAAACACTTTTTTTTTAAACTGACTAAGAATGTTATTTTTTGAATGGCCTTCTGCTTGCTTTTGGTGTATAATTGATTCATTCATAATTTAAAATGAATTGCAAGAATCTGTAAATAACTTCATTAACTTTCTGGCCAGAAATTGTTAAGATAGAAATTTGAATGTTAAGTGTATTTATTTTTAGCAAATAAAGGAAACTAGCACACCTAGGCATAGGAACAAAGTCTGGGCATTAACAAAAGTGTAATTCCACCTGTGAATAGTTGCTAGTAAACCATTATTTCTTAATTGGATAAGAAATATAGCATTTTTTTACGATAATACAAATATTCCTATAACAAATAAATAAATATTTTCAAAATCATTACATTGTCTCAACACATTGCATATCTACGTTCCAGCTGGTTCATGTTGCTACCATTCAAAAGATTGTGTCACACAAGTCATGCCTACCTGTTGAGGTCGGTGGATGCATTTTAGCTAGTGTAATACTGTTTTATTTATCTTCTTTTCAGCGCTGAAGCATAAAAATAACCAAATAGGACTATTTAAAATTTCATGATTGTAATGCAACCAATATCAGTGTCATAAAATTGCTTGTATTTTCTTATTATTTTAACATTTAAACCTAGACTTTTTTGTAGAATGCATTGGTGCTGGTTGAATGGGAGCTTTGGAAATGTTTTGTTACTGTTTTTCTGAAATTTGGTTACACAATATTTTCTTACAGTTTTGATATGCATGACAGATCACTCT
>NC_089798.1:10292416-10302416 GCF_040412425.1 Macrobrachium rosenbergii
CTTAAGTCTCCGATGGTATAAAGGTGACCGTTTCTAAGAAGGAGAATGACCAATTCCTAGTGGTTTTTGGCCTCATTAGCTCCCGTTTGGCGACGATTCTGGAGGTCGTGTTTCTTGGGCCATCGAAAAGATGGCCCAAGAAACGCGACCTCCAGAATCGTCGCCAAACGGGAACTAATGAGGCCAAAACCACTAGGGAATTGTTATTCTCCTCCCTTCTTAGGAAACGGTCACCTTCATACAATTGAGACACATTAAGGCCACACCTATATGTTTTGTATATATATCCTGTAACATTTCATCTGTCCATATTAAAAAGGAGAATAGGGGACAGAATCAAGTGCCCAAATATATGGTTGGTTTAAATAGTGTTTTATGAAACATATTACCTATAGTATTACGAAATATATATATATCGCGATGAATATTTAAATAATGTTTTATGGGCCTTATTATATTCATATATTACACTATAGTATTACATGAAAGACATTCAAATATATAGATATATATATATATATATATATATATATATATATATATATATATATATATATATATATATATATATATATATATTATATATATTTATATATATATATATATATATATATATATATATATATATATATATATATATATATATATATATATATATATATATATATATATATATATATATATATATATATATATATTTAAAGGATATATATATTCAATTCATAACTGCCATACTATAAGATGTGATGAAAGAGAGATAGCTGTAAGATGGTACTAGGTCAAACCGACAGTCACAAAATCATTGCATTCAGCAAATAGTTTGGTTACTTCAGCTGTTTTGCTGGATGAACACACAATATTGGCTCTGGTATGTGAAACAGATGACCGAGTTGGTATGTGAGTACATAAGTTCGTAAGTTAGAAAATATAGATTTTGTGTCTAATTCTGCCCAAAAATAAGTCTGATCGTTCATTAGTGAAGCTAGAGCGAGATCGTCAAGATGTGGCTTTGAGTGTTCCAATCTCTTAGAACTGGCAGAATAAGGTAAAGTTCAGACTCTTCTTTTTTCTGTGTGAACTGTGGACTTGTGAATTTTTACCATGTTTCAAGACATTTATGAACTTGTGTGGAAAGTTGAATATAACCATTCATGCCGCTTTAATATTCTATTTTATTGTGTTTTTGCTTACCATTATTAACCATGCATTTTAGACTTTCATTATTATGTTCTGCACTTGTATATTTTTGGGAGATTACTATTGTGCTTAATTCTTTCGACAGATGTCTGTGGTCACATGGTGATGACATTATGATGATATCTGTGGAATTGGTGTGGTTATAGAGAGGACAATGCAAAACCTTTGCAATGTCGGTATTTCTCATGTGGTTGACTTAAGACTAGACGTTTAATGTCTAAGATGGAGTATGTGAGAGTTTTGAGTTTAAAGGCTTTTAGCCATAATAAGACTTTTAGTCAGAGTTAGATTATTTTGACTTGATAATTCATTCATTATGCATTTTAATCTTTTCTTTGTTCATTCATTACTTATTGGGTTAGTTTGAATAATAAATCTATTTTTGTAGGAAAGATTGCGTTTCCTTAAATGATCCATTCCTTTTGAGGATGATATTTGATAAGAGAAAAATCCGTGTGTGTGTGTGTGTGAGAGAGAGAGAGAGAGAGAGAGAGAGAGAGAGAGAGAGAGAGAGAGAGAGAGAGAGAGAGTCTCTGTGTGGGCTGAGTGTCAAGGAGAGGGGAAGGGTCGAATTACCATGTTCTCCTGAAGATAGATGCAAATGACCCGTTACGTAAACATTTCTACACGAAATGCTGAGTCTGTTTGGGTATAACATATATATATATATATATATATATATATATATAATATATATATATATATATATATATATATATATTTTATATATATATACATATATATAATATATATATAAATATATAATATATATATAAATATATATATATATATATATATATATATATATATATATATATATATATATATATATATATATATATATATATATATATATATATATATATATATATATATATATATATATATATATATATATATATATATATATATATATATATATATATATATATATATATATATATATATATATATATATATATATATATATATATATATATATATATATATATATATATATATATATATATATATATATATATATATATATATATATATATATATATATATATATATATATATATATATATATATATATATATATATATATATATATATATATATATATATATATATATATATATATATATATATATATATATATATATATATATATATATATATATATATATATATATATATATATATATATATATTTATATATATATATATACAGTATATATAAATATATATATATATATATATATATATATATATATATATATATATATATATATATATATATATATATATATATATATATATATATATATGGCCTTGAACTTCGCAATCTATCCTTTGAGTGATTTCTATTGAAAGCTGTCCATCTATCGTTGGTCTTTAATTGCTAAAATCTGTCCATTGGTGGCTCAATGATTTGACCATCGAACGGAGTCGTTGGAAGATACTGTGTCGAGGGATCAAGACCCAACAGTACCGAGCCATTTATCCCCATCGGGGATATTCCCGAAGTAGTGTGAATTGGATATTAAGCGACATTTGCAGCTTAATGGTTATATATAAATCACAGCATGATAAAAATTTCATAATAAGAGCTGTGTGTTCCAAACGTACCGATGAGCTATCATGGTGGAGGTGGGTTAATGCCAAAGCCAAGTATGATTTCTCCGCTCTCGACGGGTAAATAAGTATGGCAGATCTAGCATTAACTTATATCCTGTCTTGGTGGCTCAATATTTTGACTGTAAAATGGAGTCGTTGGAAGGTAGTGTGTTGAGGGATTAAGACCCGGCGATACCAATCCATTTATCACTTAAAAAATTCTCCTTCGGTGAAAATTTCCCCCTTCGGCGATATTAAACGAAGTACCATGATTGTATATAAATCATGGATATATAAACAACACTTGTAGCTTCATGATTGTATATAAATATATATATATGATAAAAATTTATATATATATATATATATGTATATATATATATATATATATATATATATATATATATATATATATATATATATATATATATATATATATATATATATATATGTAATATGTCACGAAGGTGACCATTGAAAAAAGAATGTGTCAGCTTTTCGAGAGATCATATGACTGAACACAGCATGTAACGAGATGCGTGGGTGTTTTTCGCATTCAGCAAGAAGTCAACGTTCTCAGAGACCCTTAGTTACAACACACGTGTGAATAGAAGTGCAGATCAACATAGAAACTTCTCGAAGGTTTATCCGGTTACAGATCCGGATTTGAAGAGAATATCACTGCTTTTTTTCTCCTGGTTGAGTCTGTAGGAACGTGTGTGACCAAGTACCTCGTGACGCCCTGGAGTACAGAGGGCGTGTCTTTGTTGAACATTCGACTGGGATGTCACGAGAATGTGTTCAAATGTATGCAGCAAAATGAATATAAGGGGAGTGTTCATTGAATGAGTGGGGACTGCGATCCGTTTTTGGTATAATTTAGCGTGTGAACTGTGCAAAGGGAAGCACACACATGGAGTCTGTGTTCCAGAGGACTTTTGTGAAGTGAGTGCAACTCATAAACATTTTAGATCTTTTTTTCAGACTCTGGAAAAACTCTATTTATGTTGCAGTGAAATCCTGTGAAACGTTTTGACTCTTTTTGAGCATGGTTAATATAATGATATCTTTTTCCCCTTACAGGAGTCCCACCTTCCTCTTCAAATTAGGGAGTGGTGTGACATTTATTCATATATGAAATTACTTTTATAATGAACTGTGTGACCGTCTGATTGTTGTGGATGATAGATGGGTTATTTATGCATTTTTACTTTAAATAATCTGGTGTCGATGTCTGGACCTTATTCAGTAGATTTTCGTAGATATGTGTAAGTCATTCACTTTCATTCTTTCGTAGCTTATTTGAAGCTATTTCCGTTATTTCTGCCAATAAAGTTTAGTTTTGTAACTCAGTGTCTCATTCCAGTAGGCCTTGGAATTTAGTTAGGTGAAATGAATAACTTATGATGTGAAGATGAGAGATCAGCTGAAACAACAAGTCGGCTCTCGCTACCAAACTTATCTCAGAGTAGGTGAGATGCTAACCTCTGTCCTTAAAACAGAGAAATAAATAAAATACCGGCCTCGAAAAAGGGGCTGGTAATATATATATATATATATATATATATATATATATATATATATATATATATATATATATATATATATATATATATATATATATATATATATATAAATTATATATATAAATATGGTAAGCTTATCATTACAAATGGTGGCATGAAGAGAAGAGAAAATATGCATTACTTAAGCTTTCCGATGCACTGAATTATTGGTAGAAATTGGTTAAAGGTTATATGTCAGGTATCTGTTTGCAGGAAAATGTAAAACCTAATGGACAGATTTCAGTAGTTAAAGACCAAAGATTGATGGCCAATTTCCAATAGAAATCAGTCAAAGGATAGATTTCGAAGTTCAAGGCCAAATGTCTGTTTGGAAGGTTATGAGAAAACTCATAAAGCTTTTTGAAAGAGCTTAGTGAAAGCATTCCTTAGGTGACATGCTCAAGGTCATCATTTTCTGCAAGAAACAGTTCAGACGTTATCTGCCAAAGACCAAGGTCAGAGTCTGTTTTAACGATTTCATGAAACACAGTGAATATATTTCATTGAAGCATCACAGAAACATTATTTTGACCTTCGTAAGATGACTATCCTCTAAGTGAAAATGGCCAAAGGTCAATGAATCTTGATTTATAAAATCCATTACATGACCTTTTTGAGTAAAGTAATTACCTTTGGAAAGGATTTTGTCAAAGTTTAAAATATAATGGTTAAGGTGAAAGGTTTGAATGCAAAATCATAAATGAAGCCTAAGGTCAAGTTTTAGATCTCCTAAGATTTAGAGGCTTTCCGGCTGTTATCATATGTACAGTCGCCCAAATTAGAATTGGTATAGTTTCAAAATTTTTAGTCACCTGCCTGGCGTGTGCCTGATTAATCCATTTTTTGTTCAAAGTTGGAACAAATTTTATGTAATGACACTGAAAACACTCACTGTCATCTTTAGAACGTCTTGTTGTTATAAATCATTGCGTGAAACTATTTTCCGCGCGGAAAAATTCACGTGAACGAAAAAAAGTGATAAAAAACGTCACATCACAACCACTGACATAATACAGTGTTTGCCACATTTCCACTCCACTGATTGCACGCTTGCCTAAATTTTAAAGTCATTCAACCCAGAGCTTTCTTTCACAGTCTAAAGATCATTAAGTTAATCACAATCACTTTTTACATTTATTGAAACAATTTTAAGTAGATTTAAGTTACCTTAATTAGATGGAAACCTAAAGCTGCTGTCACTTTGTTATAATCGTCTTCATTCGACGTGTCAATCAAGACGCTGCTCGATCGACTTCCGCTGTTTCATGATTCGGCTCAAACAACCATCCTTTGATGGCTCTTTATTCGGTCATTATTATATAGGCTATACAGATATATAAATATGCAAATGACCGAAAATATAGGTCAATGAATCATATAATATAAGAAACTAATATATGTGACTACAATAAACCCCTAAAAAGAATGTGAAAATTCTTTCCACACTTGGTGTGTCAGACCGTAAAATAAAGACCCCACTTCCGCACCCTAACATGTTGCGCATCAAAACTTCCACACCGGAGGCCACATTTCCACGTTTCGACAACGATAGGAGACAGCTATCACTAGTAGTATCGCATAAACATAGTCCTTATACTCGTATTATAATTTCTAAAGTTGATGGTAGTTGAACGATTCCACTTGTTAAATTTTACAGAAAACATTGGAAACTCACAAAATGCTATGAAAAAAAAAAAAATAACTTCTACAGTGCGAACCATGCGACCTCACTCTATTGTTATCGATGCCGTGATTTATCAGTCAAACTCAACTGTTTTGTCACGCCCTTCACGTTCACGGTGGATCGTCTGCTCAGCGAAAGACAGTTATTGCACTGCATTTGGTGCAAGTTCCTGTTAGAGAGATATCAAGAAGGCTTAATATAGGCTACCGAAGAGAACCATATATAGATGGATCAAATTGTTTAGGGAATGGCAAAGTTTAGAAAATAGGCCTAGAAGTGGAACTCCTCGAAGTACCAAAAGAGAGCAAGACAATATGATTGTTGCAGTTGTCAAAGAACAACCCCTGATTACAGCAGTTGCCGTAAAACAGCAGCTTGGACTGCAAATATGTGTGTAGACTGTGAGGAATAGGTTGCATGGGGCAGGAATGCATCACAGGATTCCGGCAAGGAAACCACTGCTAACGCAACAGCATAAAGAAGAAAGGATGGGATTTGCCCTGCAATATCTTCCAGAAGATGCTTCGTTCTGGGATTCAGTTATTTTCTGTGGTGAAAAAATCTGCACATCTGATGCGCATGGGCAGCTTCATTGTTGGCGCCCAAATAAAACTAGGTAAGCCTAGTGAAATTTAAGTTGACTTATTCATAAAATATTAAGGATGCCTCTTGCCTTTACCATCAACCTGTTTATTCCTATCAAAAGCTGATGTGTAGTATATACTTGAGTTATATATATATATATATATATATATATATATATATATATATATATATATATATATATATATATATATATATAAATATAATATAAACATGCAATTCATACATAGCTTATTGCAATATGAAAAAAAGAAACTTTTGTTATTTTGTTTTTATTACTGTATATAGGCTATCCTAGACCTAAAGCTGAGAAATGATTGAGAAGTGATCAGTAACTATATGCATTTGAATGTTCACACAGGAATTGTCTGTGTTTAATGGGGATTGCACTGTACAGTTATCTTCATATAGTTGTTTTCATATATAATTTCAATTCATACCTGTAGGCTATTAGAGAACATTATAATTTTCATTTATAGAGTATAATTCATAAGATAGGTCTATGTTATAACAGATATAAAAATAGAATAATAAATAAGTCTTTGTAAAGATGTAGGCCAACTGTTCTCTCTCTTTTTTTTTATAGCTAACTACTCTCTATTGAACTGTCTATCAGTTGAAATAATATTTTCTAATGACAGATATGCTGAAAATAACATCGCGAAATTTTACAGGACATTTTAGTACCCTCAGTTCGGAAACTATTATTGCCGTATCCCATGCCAATATATATCGCTATGGACAATTCTGCGGTCCACAATGCAATTGTTGTAAAGCAATGGTTCCAGCAGAATCCAGAAGTGGTTCGAATTGACTGGCCTGCCAAATCTGCAGATCTGAACCCAATAGAAAACTTATGGGCCTACATGACCCAACAATGGGGTGTTAATCGTGCTAAGACCGAAGAGAACCTTGTAAAGCATGCAATAGATATTTGGGAAAACTTAAGGCCAAAGAGGGGAGAAGCAAACATTTGCGAAGTCCTCGTTGCATCAATGCCAAATAGGGTAAGATGCATGCTAGATGCATAAGGAGCCTATACAAAGTTTTAATATGACTCATTTTATTCTTGCTAGTTTAGCAGTGTTATTCTGTATTTGACTTCATTTCAGCTCATTTACTTCTCTAACATTTTTCTTATTCATGTGAATCTATACATACTTATAGGTCTATGTTATGATTGAATTCCTGCTTAATTCATCTCTCTCTCTCTCTCACACACACACACATGCATTATATATATATATATATATATATATATATATATATATATATATATATATATATATATATATATATATATTCTATTAGGTTCAGATCTGCAGACTTGCAGGCCAGTCAATTCGAACCGCTTCTGGTTTCTGCTGGAACCATTGCTTTACAACCTTTGCATTGTGGACCCCAGAATATATATATATATATATATATATATATATATATATATATATATATATATATATATATATATATATATATATATATATATATATATCACCTCATACCTGCTAGTATGGATATGTTTATTTTCATTTGTTTGTTAGCTTTACTCCGTATTTGACGCCATTACAGTTTCATGGATTTCTACATTTTTCTTATATATATATATATATATATATATATATATATATATATATATATATATATATATATATATATATATATATATATTAGTTTTTATTGTAAATATATAAATAGACTTGAATAGAGAATTCAGTTACCTTATTTTCATCTTTATTTCTTAAACTGTCCTTTCAGTATATATATATATATATATATATATATATATATATATATATATATATATATAAAATTTGGTTTTTATTACAATCGGAAATGCTCTTGAACAGGTTACCTTTCATATTTCCTGTCCTTTAGGAAACAATATCTCAGGAATTAGGTCAGAAAGACATATGTGTGATTTCTTATGATTGCTTTTTGACATGAGATAGCTAGCTCTGAGTAAATTATGTTAACAACAATGAAAAGGAGAAAAAAAAGGAGAACATGGCCAATAAAAAAGAATAACGGGAATAATCAAATAAAGCAGATTAATATAGATATTGTCGATTTAAATATTCAGTCACATTACGCATCCGAGAGAGTATACTGCTGAAAATAGACCTACTGTACGCTAATCAGGTGTCAAAATCAGAGTCAAATTTAGGCCTACTAAATGTGTCATGCCAATGATTTTATTGATGATCAAAGGACAAAATTAGTTGAATTACACTTTGCTATTAAAGAATATTGACAGGCTTAATGTATTATTTATCGGCTGTAGGTGACGAACGACGACACCCCAGTACAGTACTGGGGAAAGTTTGGCACGCAAAGGTCAATGATCTTCCAAATTTGAATTATTGGTGGCATCCTTTAAAGGTGAAAAATTGAGGTGCAGATTGAAAGGTCTAGCTGATTCACATCTTTGGGAGGAAAAAATGATTTTACTTCAGTGTCAGGAGAGTAACTGTCCAGCTATAATTTGATGCTATGTTTAAATAAACGTGAACGTAAAAATAATCGTATATGAAAAGCATGGCTTAGAATGCGAATTCCGTCCGCCATTGTAGCCTATCATTTCTCTTACAACGTTTGAAATTTAAGTCGACTGACTAAAGAACCTAGGAACTAGGAAGATCAAACGTTATCAACAGCAGGAAGAACAATCATGGAAATGCATATAATCTCCACGTATGTCAGCCCCCAAAAGCGAACATTTCTTATACCTGACACCACGAAGATATCCTCCATGCTGTGAGGGAGGACGCACCACAACGCCATTTTTTTTTTTTTTTTTTTTTTTTGGAGAGGTGGTGAGGGGTCGAGATTAATATCAGTAAATTCGATTGCTGAAGGGACGCTGCGACCTCTTTAGTTTTATTTCTTGTATCCACACTTAAAATTTGGATTATCGAAAAACAAGGTGATTTCATGACACAAGTCGTAATGTCCTGCAATGTCCATCCTCTTGGGATACGATGCAGACGCACATAATTTATATCTGACAATTTATATCTCTTATTACCACTTGAAACCTTAATGACTGGGTGTAAATCCTGACCGATTTAGGTTTTATTTTTAAGCCATTAACAAAAAGTCTGATAAAATGGGAAAAAGCGAGTTTAAAACGAAGAAAAACACCGTTGTATCGTTGTTCACAAATGTAAATTTACCGATTGACGATCTGCTGGAGTTTTATCGGATACAGTAGCCTACTGAGTAGAGAAGAAACAGCTGGATATCCCATTTTCCAAAAAACACTCTAATAAGATTGATCAAATTATGTATTAAAGAATGTAAACTTCAATTTTACGGGAAATTTCCCCCAAAAAATTTTGGGATGGCAGAT
>NC_089798.1:10307416-10454916 GCF_040412425.1 Macrobrachium rosenbergii
AAAGTCATCAAAGCTTTACCCTGGCTAGCAAATGCTGCTCAGCAAATTAGCAATTGACATACTAGGAATCGTTCCTATGATCATAATAGCTCCAATTACCAATGGCACAGCCCTCTTACTCCTTCTAGAAGAGAACTGAAAAGTCGAAGCACCTAAATTTAGAAGCCATGTTAAAGTCTTCTTAATCCTATCCTGGACCCTAACCACTGTAGCATTAAGTTCGGTTAGCCAACCCCGTAACAGATCAGACAGATTCCGTCTGATATTCATCTCACCCCACAAAAAACAAAAAATTCCTAAGCAACAGAACTTTGTTCTGAAACTCTATACTCAAAGATATTACGTCAGACGACAACCACGCATCATAATCTTCTTGTGTAATAACACCCGGGTCTAACCTCACTATGGAATTAGCCCATGCCACTACTCCCAAAGTCATGAGAATACGAAAATTCAGCATAAAAAAAAACAAAAAAAAGAACAGGAAAAAAACAAACAAAAAAAACAAAAAAAAAGGAAACCCATATATCTACAAAACCCTATGGTATTTTACACCTAATTTTAACTAAGTATTGCAACACACAAAAAGCAAAAAAACTAAACTCGGACAATTAAAGATTTGTATAACTCTACAGGCAACGTCCTTCCCAGTTAAAAAAAAAAAAAAAACAATCACACGCCTTTAAAACCCATTAAAAACAAAGAAAGAGAGGAAAAAAAAAATGATCAGAACCACAGGACAACACACAGAAATTAACCAATAAGACTCCCATTAACCTGTCTCTTTAATTTTAGAATACATGTGTCAACCGAGACACTCCAGTATTTTCATCTAGAACAACAAATCTATTCCCCTTCTTTACTTCTACAACCTATGAAAAGGACCTTCCAATTTAGGACCCTAGCTTATAGTTCAATTGATTCTAACATTTATTTTCACAAACACCTATCTCCACAGCAACTTTAACTTATTCCAGCTTTGCATTGCTCTATCAACCATATACCTGAGTTTTCATTTCAAGATTCTTAGCAAGATGCACATATCTCTCTTTAGCAGTAGAGACTAGCGCTTTCACCATATCATCCCCGATAGAATAGGTAACAATCAAATGCTGCCCAGTGCTGGGGAACCAAACAGCACTTTGTTGGGAGACATTCCAATGGTATCACTAACCACAGAACTGATGCTATGCTGCACCTGTGGAATATATTAATCACCATTTACATCATTGCCCCCTACAGCAATTCTGAAAGCCTCAATTACCTTCCTATTTTGCCGTTCACATAGCCCATTAGTTTCTGGTCTAGGGAATAATAGTGACTTTCCAAATGCCCATTACATCTGCAAGGCACTCTAACGTCTTGTTCACAAACTCCCCTCCCATTATCTGTAATCAGCACCTCAGGAACCCCATGACGACAAATATATCCATTATAAAAAATGTGACTGCCACCTCCTCTGCTGTTTTATGCTTCAACGGGAAAATCTCTATGAACCTAGTTAATTTGTCAACATCCACCAACAGGTGCCTATATGGCCATAACTAGATTCACAGAAATTGGAGGTCCATATGGACCCTAGAAAAAGGTTTACTGGGAACAGGAAATGATCCCAATTTATAAGAAACGACCCTCGATGGCTTACACGCATTACAAATTGAACAACCTCTCACAAAGTCTTCCATTGACGTGAGCATATTCTTCCAAAAGAATTCTCCCCGTATATTCTGATACGTCTTCTCAATACCCAAATGCAGACTGCCAGACCTACAGTGAACAATATCCAGAACTGTAGGTACTAAACTCCTAAGAACAACTTTTGCGTTGTATCACCCTTATCCTCACTGTTTCTCAGTCTGTATCTAATCTTCTAACTAACAAATTACCTTCTAATTCAAGACCTGCAAAGGCAATTTATAACCCTTCCTAACTAATTCCCTAAGAAACGCTTTTGCGTCTGCCAAAATCTCATCCTCATCCTGTTTAGCTTCTACTGAACTAATATCCCAGTCTATGCAATCTCCAGATATATAATATACATGAGTACCATCTGCATCAGAAAAACTTCTACTAAGGGAGTCCGCTACAATAGTATGTCTACCCTCTATATACCTAAGCTTGGCATCAAAATCCCTGAATGTCAGATACCATCTAGCCCTTTTAGGGGAAAGATCTGGCTTATTGAAAAGATCCAACAATGGCTTATGATCTGTAAGAACCTCTACTTGATTGCCCATCAATAACATCTTAAAATGAACCAAACTAGACATTATGGCAAAGGCCTCTTTGTCCACTACTGACCATAGCCGTTCATCACTACCCCGTGTCTTAAACTTCCTGCTGTAAAATGCAGCCAGATGGAGTCTTCCATCAAACATCTGCATAAGGCATGCCCCTATACCATCATAACTAGCGTCCGTTACCAACGTGAAAGGACGTTCCAAATCAGGAAACTTCAACACTGGAGGATTTACTAAGGCATCTTTAATATTCTGAAAAGCTGATTGCTGTCCATCTCCCCATACAAACTGCACATCATCCCTCAGGACATCTGTTAAAGGAGACACTAGAATAGAAAAACCTTTCACAAACCTATGGAAAACTCCAGCCATGCCTAAGAAAGACTGAATCTGTTTCTTATTCTTGGGAGTAGCAAAATCTACAATTACCTTAACTTTATCATCATTCACTTTAACACCCTCCTTAGAAATGACATGACCTAAATATACGATCTGCTTCTTCAGAAAATTACACTTAGCCAATTTTATCTTCAAACCCCCTAACCTAGTCTCCTAAAAACCTCCGTAAGAACCTCTAAATGTTCCTCTACCGAATCAGTGGCAACTAAGATATCATCCATATAAATAAATATGGACTTCCTTAACAAGCCATGCAAAACTGTATTCATTAGCCTATTAAATGTTCTAGGACTTCCTGATAAACCAAACAGCATCCACGTGAACTCATAATGCCCCTTCAGCAAAGACAAAGCCATGTACTCTCGACTCTCCTCACCAAGCAGTACTTGCAAGTACCCTTGCATCAGATCAATTGAAGAATAAATATTCTTGCCCCAATCTCAATAAATAAATCTGGCAAACACAGCACAAGGTAACGATCAGGAATGATTTTCTTGTTCAACTTCCTAAGGTCCACACAAACTCGGACTTAGGCACTGCTAACAACGAGAAATTAAAAGGCGAGGAACTGGGCCTAACAATGCCTTCCTCCCCCGCTTATTAACCTCTTGCTCTACCTGTTCTTTAATCTTAAAAGGAATCCTAAATGAAGGAACAAAAATAGGCTTAGTCTTGTCCTCTAAATGAACCTTGTGTCCTAACACATTTGTTAACCCTAACTTAACCCCCTTTAAGTGCGACTATGTCCGAAAACTCAGCCAGAACATCTTCCACGCCATCGACATATTCTTTAAAATCAGCATTGGATAAATGATCCCTAAAAACCTGCCTCCTAACCTGTAAATCTGCTTCTGAAAACTACAAAACTCCCCGACAATAGCAACTGAATTATCTTCATTGACCCAGTCAGCAAAGTCGATTGCATAAGCACTCTTCTGATAATTCTGAACTTATTCATTACAATTTAGCAGTTCCACCCAAGTATCCCTTGAACTCGGTACCTTGTTTATAGAACCTGTACACACTACCCCCTCCAGCTTTTTGCTACACTCATCCACACACACCTGTCTGGATTTATGCACTCCTTTCACTCGAACTTTCACCATAGCAACCATATCAGGACCAAGAACCACATCATCCCCCTTATTACACTTCCTGCTTACCGACACCTGTTCAGCATCCACCCGTCAATTCTCATGTACGCCCGATCCATTATCATCATCCACTTCACTCACATCCATCCTCTTGTAAAGCACAAAAACACCAGGTACTCCAACAGTTATACCACACACCCCTGTATGGACCGAGATTTTGCGTCTCCGACACGCTAGATGACCCAGTAACAAAGTATTCCCCAAAGCAGCCCCTCATATAACCAAAAATGGTTCTGTAAAAGTTCTACCCACAAGAGATAAATCCACACCTACATATCCCAAAACCAGTAACCTATTTGCTTGAACATCACGTATGTCTGTTTAGCAGGTCTCTCTGAAAACATCGATCGGAACAACTCATAATTCATCATTAATAGAGGTGCCTGTATCAATAAAAACCCTTGCATTTGCCCCATACACAGACCCTTTTACCACTGGCTTCGCCTCTGAGGGTTCCCCCAGAAGTCCTATGTCACAAGAAACACCCATCCAGTTTTCCTTTACAACTGATCGGTCTTTCTACAATGCTCGCCAATCACTAGATCCCCTCAAAAAATCCCCTTGAGGAACTTTCTTACCTACTACCGAAATTCTGAAATGTGGGCCTAATATTATACTGTCGAAGAGATGGACAAGACCGCCAAGGGTGACTATGACCCTTACAACTGCCACAATATTTAACACGGCAAAATCTCTTAATGTGTCCATGCATATTACAATTAAAACAATGAACCCGTGGGGCCAGAGAACTCAACCCAACCGTTAACCTCTGGCTCTTCTGAATTTCAACAAAGCCCTTAAAACTGCAGATTGAATCATAGGCTGACCTAAGGAATCTCTGATCACTACCTTTTGTAGCCATTTTCGCAGCTTTCCTCTTTGTAAATAAATCCACTAACTCACTCTTGGCTAATCACTAATACAAGATTCCCAACTCCTGCAAAAGGAAACTCCTTAAAGGAAAAATACAAGAAAAAAAAAGTTTTCCTTGAAAAATTCCCACACAGAAAGAATCCCACAATGTTAATTCCCTTTACTCTGACAATTAATCCCCAAAAATCAAAAGAAAGTACTAATTAAACCCACAGTTAGATCAAAACCACATGGAGAAAAAAAAAAAACAGACAGGCAGAGCGCACAGCTGACCGCAAAGTAAGTCAAGATGAACATCAAGTCTTCAAGGGCAAAAAAAAAAAAAAAACACTCAGTCCACCCTCAAGTAAAGAGAACAGAAGTCTACCCCCATGCAAAGAAAATGGGACTTGAGCAAATGAGAGAGAGAGAGAGAGAGAGAGAGAGAGAGAGAGAGAGAGAGAGAGAGAGAGAGAGAGAAGACAGAAAGAGAAAAGAAGCAAAGTCGTTCCCCTCCCTTTGGAGCAATATCTCCTCGCTAACTCCCCAACACATCCATGGTCTGCCGAAGCACACAGAAAAAAAAAAAAGATGAGTGCAAAACCTCGGAGACGAGTCTGCCTCTCAACCACCATCGTTAAGGCAAAAATTGCTGAGGAAGCTCACAGTAAACAGCTTCCCCTTTTGCATACACGCATGTATGTACCCAAAATAAAATACGTACGTATGTAACTATAAAAAAAGTTTAAAATCTAAGAAATGTACACTCACTCGTGTAAGAAATGTTTACTCACAATAACCTAACACCCATCAAATAAATTATTTCCCAATAATCTAAGCTCCCAGAGATAGTACAACAATTAAATAATCCCCTTATTAAACCATAAATGCCGATGCAAACAGCCGATTGCTAAAAAAAAAAAAGAAACACATAAGCCACACCCAAAATCCACATGCGCTTCATAGAGGATGGGAAGGTGAGGAACTCCGCCCAAACTAATGATGTCATCAACACGTCACTCAGGGGATGACGTCACTACTGCCAATGCCCGATATCAGTTGCAGTTCTATCAAAAAAACAATATTCCATCCAACCCCCTTAAACAGTTCGATCACTTCAAATCTGACACTAAAATTAACGATAAAAAATTAAATAATAACACTTACATATGTCCCTGCTTGACACTCACTGTGCAGACTCCTTCCATCAAAGAAAGAGAGAGAGAAAAAATGCAGAAATACACTCGCGCGTTTTTGCGTGTTTTACCACACACAAGCGGTTAAGATATTGCAATTAAACCCACTGCGCACACTATCCTCTTCCCCCAAACATTCCCTACAGTCCAGAAATATCTATAAACACACCAAAACCTTGCACCCCATGACGCATCATTAAATACACACAGACACCCATGCTCGAGATAGACTGACTCGAGTGTATTTCACAACTCCTCCCTAAACTGAATTGCTGAACCATCAAAATCCCTATTCTGAGATGCCACTACCCTCAACCTTTATAATTCGTCTAATATAATAACTACTAAAAAGATATGTCTCTTCAGAAGTGTAACCTATAACCTATCTAACTATCGATTTGACCATCTATCCCTGTCTATTATCCTGCCACGAACTATTACAATCTAAAAACAAGGTCAGATAGGGTCATAATCTCTTTCTACATCTGTTTTAAGAACAATGTCATATCATCTTATGTCCCTAAGATTCTCTGGCAGCAATGGCCAGCACTGGGTCAGCACATTCTTTCTCTCGTCAACTCCTCACTCTCTCTGTTTATCAGACAAAGGCTTACTGGATTAAAATGCCAAGATACAAACTAGACTTTATTTGTAAAATTAATGAAATCATTTCAGCAAAAGCTACGGTGATGAAATGGAGTTTCTCACACCACATACAAATGGAAGTCATAACTCGAGGAAACTCAGACTCACAACCAACCGACTTAATGATTCTAGACCAACCAATACTAGAGACTAACACCCTGGTCACCAAACAAAATAAAAAGGTCATGATTACTCTAGACCAAAATAAATGTCATATAGTATGTTAAAAAAAGAAACACCACTTCCAATATATATGTCCTCACAGGACTCAACCAGAATTCCTGTTAAAAGAAACATAGCTTCTATTAAAACCTGAAATGATGTATAAAAATATAAACACTTAAAATGGAAAAATGCATAATTGGGAACAAAACGGAAAAATGCATAATGGAGAACAGAGGGGTTTCACTGCAATGTCAAATGGGTATTCCACATGTCTGAAAAAGATATGTGTTTATGAGCTATCTCACATTCTATGGCCCACTGGGAAGCTGCACCTCCAAGTGGCTGTTTTTAGTCACTAACACAGCTCAAACGAGTAATCACACCAGCCGCAAACCAAAGTGAATACCCATTGTATGGTTCTTCTAAAATATACACATTAGAGTGCGCACGTATGCACGCATTCACTTAGTAACCCATCCCTTGAAGAGTGATGTCACTGTCAAGTTCAGTGTTCGAAGGACCACGCCTTCTGAATTCACAGATATCACAAAGCTTCCAGCAGTCTGTCATGTTGTTCCCATGCATCTTGGCCATGATCGGAAAGCACAAATGAACGTGTCAGATACCCGCTGTATCTAACCGTGGAAAATACCAACGTCAACATAAGGCCCGCCACACCAGACACACGTTTTCCAAAGGCCAGCAATTAGTTTAAAATTCATATTATATATATATATATATATATATATATATATATATATATATATATATATATATATATATATATATATATATATATATATATATATATATATATATATATATATATATATATATATATATATATATATATATATATATATATATATATATATATATATATATATATATATATATATATATATATATATATATATATATATATATATATATACATATACAGTATATATATATATATATATATATATATATATATATATATATATATATATATATATATATATATATATATATATATATATATATATATATATATATATATATATATATATATATATATATATATATTTTATATATACATATATATATATATATATATATATATATATATATATATATATATATATATATATATATATATATATATATATATATATATATATATATATATATATATATATATATATATATATATATATATATATATTAACTTTTATCACACATACAGTTGTTCTGTGCATTAGTAGAATTACTAAAGGACCTAGTATTCAAACTGGATGGTATCTAACATGTTTTTATTCAGAAAAATTTTTTAGCTTGACAAACAGTCCATATTATCAAGTATCCGTACAGATACTTGATAATGTGGACTGTTTGTCCAAGAAAGCTTGTAACTTTTTCTGAATAAAAACCTGTTAGATACCATCCAGTTTGAATGAGGTCCTTTAGTAATATATATATATATATATATATATATATATATATATATATATATATATATATATATATATATATATATATATATATATATACATACTTTTTTTTTACCTTTTATATTATGAAGTTTCTGTTTCATGATACTCTATAATATTCTTCTTTTATTAATCTTATCTCTTATAGGGTAATTGACCAAAGCATTGCTCACTAATGTTGAGTTACCACTGCATATATATAGTTAATTTGCGTTAATTCTAATAATCTTTATTAACTTTAATAGATTCTATTAATTCTATTATGTCTGTGTTGGTTCTTTTCTTCTGCTGTTTATGACTTCTTTGCTCAAATTAATATTGCTTTCCTCCTATTTAGTTATCCTTATTTTTATATGTACAGTATGTACTAGTTCCTCGTTGGACTGGTTGATATAGTTCTCGGCTAGCACTCTGCTGAGCCCGAGTTCGCGTCTCCGGCCGGCCAATGAAGAATTAGAGGAATGTATTTCTGGTGATGGAAATTTATTTCTCGCTATGATGTGGTTCGGATTCCACAATAAGCTGTAGGTCCCGTTGCTAGGTAACCAATTGGTTCTTAGCCTCGTAAAATAAGTCTAATCCTTCGGACCAGCCCTAGGAGAGCTGTTAATCAGCTTAGTGGTCTGGTTAAACTAATGTATACTTAACTTATATGTATATACTTTTACTTCTATTTCTATGAATTCCTCTACCCTCACATAATATTAATCAGCTTACATTATGGCTAAATGTGGCAATAAAACATGTAAGACAAATCCAGCTACCTCGGATACTGGGTATGTTGGTAATTATGATAATGCACCTGCAAGTCATAGAACGGATTGTCTCTTTGATTCAACGTAGAGTTTGTGGGATAAAATATTTAGGTCAGACTGTTTCCCTTTCACACTTGAAATTCAATTTTCATAGGAATTTACTAAGTACTAATAGTCTTGGTAAGGATGTCTATCAGAACAAATATGGGTATGATAACTTTAAATCACATCCCTTTAAACATGCAACTTTCTATTATTATTCTTGATAGTGGTAATGATAGTTACATCGGACTAATGGTAGAAAATTCTGGCATTGTAGGATTAAAAACTGCTTATCCTTAAAGGGTTAATAGTAATTCAGTGACCTCAGTTATTAATTAACTCTTGTATTTACAATGGAGTTTCTGATAATCGTGTTTAAAGGAACTGTTAGAATAAGAAGTCGTGAGAGAAATAATTAATTTGTTGATTTTAATGAATATTTACATAAAATTAACAGTACTGCTCATAATAAAACAATTCATTAGGTTTTGTTCAAGGTAAGGTTCCGCGTCTAAAAATAAATAAAGCTAAAGCATTATTTGATTATACTAAAAGACTGCATTTTAATCATAGTTTCTTACAGGATTCAGTGCTTGAGGTACCCGAATTTCAACCTAATAGTCGAAAATGGAATTTTCAGTTAATAAGAACAATAGGATTAATAGATACCTGATCATAAATTCTGATCACAAACTCATTGATATTAATAAATAGTCATAAACCTGTTCACACTCCTAAATTAATGTCGATTTTCCCTCAAAAAACACATGCCCCCAAATTACATTTAAATATTCACGAACATTAGTTAAAATAACTTTTAATTATGCGAAGATTGCTAAGCACTGACGTACTAGTGATGTAGATAATATGCCTTGTTCATATGAAGATAGTAGATTAAAGGTGTGCATGTCATAAAAGCATTCCAGATAGTCCTGCTGACGACGTCTGTATTAGTGATTTTAAACTTGGATCTAAATTTAGACTTATACCAGAATTAAATGTAAATAAAACTTTTACTAACATAAGTAAAAGAATGATACACACACAGGCACACGCATGCACATACATATATATATATATATATATATGTATATATATATATATATATATATATATATATATATATATATATATATATATATATATATATATATATATTGTCAGTATGTGTTAAAATTTAACGTAAATTAATTTGTTTTGAATAAGTCACTTTGGCAGTAATTATTTTTTTGGAACGTAATGACCCTGTTTCCTCCTCCCCGACATTTCTGACTTGTTGTATAGTTTTATTTATAATGAGCTTGTTTTATTTTTCACGTGTGGTGTTGGCTTCTCATCCGGAGCTGTATTCGGCGCTGTCTCGCCAGGACTGAGTCAGTCGTTTCTGGACCATTAACATTGTGAGGGCTTGACTTATTTTGGGTTTAACATTGGATTACGAGATCTGCCTTTCTTCCGTTGCTGCTGCTGACCTCCTTTTTGAGATTGATTTACTCTTCAGTCTGTGCCCTTGGTTCAGTTATTTTGCCAAGGGGACCTCTCTGCCAACTGGTAAGGTGTGATTACCTGTCGGACGGCCATGTCCATTGATTGTCTTGCGACGTTAAAGTGATTTACTATTCAGTCTGCGCCCTTGGTTCAGTTATTTTGCCAAGGGGACCTCTCTGCCAACTGGTAAGGTGTGATTACCTGTCGGACGACCGTGTCCATTGATTGTCTTGCGACATTAAAGTGATTCATTCTTCAGTCAGGCTGTGTTAGCCACTACCACCGTTTAGAGCTCACTTAAGGGAAGCAATTTATTTTTCGTTAGTGATAAATATTTAGTGTGTAATAAGTTAGGTTATTCTGACTTTTGATATTCTATTACTTTCAGGGCCCTCTCTTTAAAGTGTAATTACATAGTCTGTCTTAATTTGGTGTAAGTGTGTTTGTTATTCGATGTTTTCAGTGTGTGGTTGATTTTTGTGTTTATTTAATGTATTTTGTAAGAGGCTCAGTGGTCATTTCTTTCTAAAAGTTTGTATTAAATATTAAGGTTTTATTGTCAGTTTTTCTTTATCCTCCTTGATTCCATCTCTGTACACTCTGTTGCAGCCATTCCACCTATTGTGGACTTGGTCGTTAGTGACTTTATTTGTATTTTAAGAGACTTGTGTATGTTTGATGGGCCCATAACAATATATATATATAATAATATATATATATATATATATATATATATATATATATATATATATATATATATATGTGTGTGTGTGTGTGTGTGTGTGTGTGTGTGTGTGTGTGTGTGCATGTGAGTGTATATGTATGTATTCCTTTACTTCAGGATGCAATCGGGCATTTTTTCTCTTTTTTGTTCACTCTCCTGTTTTTTCGGAAAGTGTGTAGGACAGACTGATAAGAAAGCAAAAGTTGCTTGGTCGGTTATCAGAAAAGCGCCTTCTTCTTTGCCTAATCTTTGCCTCTCAGCTTTTTACAATTTCTAGATGCATCCCGACTGCCTTCCCCCGTTGTTATGGCAAACCTGGAGAGTTTCTCTTTTGCCTTACAAGGTGTCCGGCTCCACCTTTTGTCGACCAGTTGCTCCCGAAACTTTTTTTTAGTGACATAAGGTTAACTTTATTTACCCTTTTAATAAAATTATTGTAAATAACTCAAATAGTATTGTTGTTGATTTTATTGTTTTTTGTTGTTGATTTTTACTATGTTGTTATGAATTTATTTATCAGTTTTACTTCTAATTTTATGCTGTTAATTTTAATTCTTTCGAGAGACATTGAGCTGAACCCTGGGCCTGCTACTCATTACTGTAAAAAAATATTGCAGAGCACTTTACTCACATATTCGGATATTAAGATCAAATTTTCTTGATCTCTAGAGTTGTGACCATAACTACGATTTGATGTTGTTATGTGAGACTATTAGTAAGTAGCAGCAATTCAAAGGCTGAATCTTTAATGCAAGGATTTGATGGCCCTGACTTTATCGTCGTAGCATCCCACATGCGCAAGGTATGGCTGTATACCCTAAGTCTGGATGATCTATTTGTCATCAGAAAAATTTGGAGTGTAGTTGCCATGAAATTCTTTGTTATAAGATTTTCAGTAAGTTCTACAGTGTTTATGTATTTGCTGTTTACTGCAATCCAAATATTGGCGATTCGATATACAACTGTCACTTGGAGATGATTAGTATGGCTCAGTCACAGGATTCAAAAGCTTTGTTCAACATTTGTGGCGGCTGCAATGCAATGCACAGTGAGCGACTTAATTCAGATACCACAAATCTGCATTGCCGATGCTCTGAGTTCTGTGTAACCTCCGATTTTGTCCAGCGAACTGAGGAACCCATTTATATTTCTAGTAATCGATTAGATCTCATATTCACAGATGTTCTACCTATCGTCAAGTCCAAGGTCTGCGAGTATATAGGCACTACCGACCACTGTCCCATTGAGGTAGACATATCCGTCCACCAATATATTTATTTCCATGTCACCATTGGAAGAATGGTCTGTCTGAAATCTAGAGCCAACTGGGAATGTATTATTGAAGCTCGTCAGGGCTTAACATTTCAGATGTTAAATCAGATCCAGATCCAAAGAAGTTAAATGAAATGCTGAGGACTATTTTAGTAGGTAAGTCCTTAGAAAGGACATCAAGTTCAAGCTCAGGACAAATCACCGGCTATGGTTTGATGATAAATGTAGCCAAGCTTGTCGTGACACAGACCAAATTCATCACGTGGAGACGAAATCGTTCAAATGAAAATGACACCAATTTTGTTGAGTCTTGCCGAGCTGCCAATAGAATTTTACCGTATAGTTGAGAGAAGTTACAATAATTCCTTAAAGAGAAAACTAGAAGGAATTAATCTTATCTGTGGTGAACCAAATTGGTATCATTTGCCTTTGAGTCAGGTTCAACTTCCATCCCACCACTACTAACAGATGACGGTAGATTGGTTACTGGCCGAAAGGTAAAGGCTGAATTGCTTCATCGAGCTTTTGAGGCTATGTAATCAGCTGAGGATGTCCATCTCCCTGAAGATCCTGAACCTATTCTTACAAAATTTATATGTCACTCTAGGGATGTCAGAGAAATTCTTGATAACCTTCATAACTAGGTTGGAAAACATCCTGATGATTTCTTCCCTTTTTTTTTTTTTTTTTTTTTAGCTGATAGGTAAGATGGGTGAAAGAAGAATGAGGGCAGTTAGCTAGCTAACCATGGTAGGGAGTAGTTTAGAAAGTGAAATATTAGTAAGAGTAATGTCAAGCGTGGTTTATCCACAATTTTATTTAGGTAAGGGTACAATTTTTCTAATATTAACATAATACAATAATAATTTTACAATATAACAACATGGTAAATAGTACATATTGCATATTTTGAATTTTATTTCTTATTAGTATAATCATATTTAAAACATAAAAAAAAAAAAATATAAGTTCCAATTTCCTCATTTTAACCTTTTGATGTTAATTATCATAATGATTTTGCATGATACCTACATAGTAAATTCTAAATATTACTTTTTCACAAGGCATTTCTTAATAATATAATGGTTGAGTTTCATCACGATGAATATATGAAAGATACTCTTCTCCACCATCTGTGGTCTGTGTTGTTTGAGTGGTTTCTCTTTTCTGCTACGGATTCTTCTGTTAATTGATCTAGTTTGCTCCACATGTTGGTTGCCAGTCTGTATAATCTTTGATTAATTGGTTCTACTTTGTATTTTTTGTGTATTTGTTCTATAGTCAGATCGTCATCTTCTTGATTGTTTCTCACTGCGGACCTTAGTATCTTATTTTGGAATTTTTGTAATGTACTTATATTGGAAGTCGATGCTAAACACGTGGGTATTGGTGGATATTCCATTATTGGTCTGATTAGGCTTTTGTAGAAATGGATTTTGATATTTGTGTTCATATTCCTAAATCGTTTTAGCTTTGTATTTTGTGTTCTTGCTATTCTTAGCCTTTCTCTCACGTGTCTTGATATTCCTCTTTGTCCGAATTGCATTCCTAGTATTCTTGTGCTTTTAGTAAAATTCATCGGTTGTTGGTCTAACATTATTTGTGCAGGTTTGTAAGCAGACACTGATACTAGTTGGAATTTAGATTTATTTGTCTTTATCTTCCACTTCTTTTCAAATTAATTTATTCTTTCAATTTGTTCATTGTTTTTTGTGCTACTTGTCTTTTCAAAGATGGATCCCTTCTTCGAGTGCGTTTTTCTGGGTGTATGACTATTTGAGTTATATCATCTGCAAAGCAGACATCAGTGCAGTACTCTGGTGGTTAAGTCATAACTGATGTGTATAATATGAATAGTGTTGGACTGAGTACAGATCCTTGTTGGACTTCACTTAGTAACGGGAATGGATTCCCTATGTAATTTTGTGACTTGATTGCTGCTGTTCGATCTTTGATGAAGTTGCATAGTATTTTCTCAAAAATGTCTGGAAGGTTGAGATGTAATATTTTGTATTGAAGTCCTTGTATCCATACTTTGCCAAACGCCTTGGTTATATCTCTACATACTAGGTTACATAGGTACCTTCTTTGTGATAGTGCAATACTCTCATATAATGTTGCTATTGCAATCTGGGTCCCTCTTCCTTTTCTAAATCCGTATTGATTATTATTGTGTAGCTGATTACCTTCTAGGAACAACACTAACCTGTTGTTAATTATTTTTTCAAATATTTTGCCGGGTATTTCTAGTATATTGGTCTATAATTCTCTACCTGACTAGTATCTTTTCCTGGTTTGGGTATCAAAATCATTATTGCATTCTTGAATATAATTGGAAAATATCCCACTGAGAGAGCCCAGTTGTATATTTCTCTTAATTTTTCGAATGCATTGTCTGGTAAATTTTGAATTTTGACCTTGTTAATTCCACTTTTTCCTGGTGCTTTGTGTTTAAAATTTTTGATTATTATCTTGATTTCCCATAACTCTATTTTCCTTGTTAATGGGCAGTCTTCATTGCGTCTGCTCATATCAGCTGCATAATGCGGATTTGTTCTGTTTCTATGTTGTTCAGTGAATTCATTGACTATTGTCTCATGTTGGTTGTCGAAATTTTGGTTATCCTCCTGCGTTATCTGGAATATTTCCTGCCAGTAGGCCTTGTGCAGTGCTTCCTTCTCTTTGTCATCATATATTTTCTCATTCCCATGCTTTATGTATGGCGAGGTATTAGTTTTGCTTCCCATCAGTCTTGCAACGGAGTTCCAAAATTGTTTTGGGTTATTGTACTGTATTTCTGTGTTTTTATTAGGTCTTCCCAATTTTGTTGATATAATCTTGAGTTTTCTTGTACTAACTGTTCTTGTAATGACACATATCTTCTCATTAATATGTTGTTCCACCCTGTTATAAGTACTGTGTTTTGGATGTTGTTGTAGTGCCATTGTATCAATTTCAACTTATCACTACTAATACGATGTGGAAGTGTGGTGTATTTAGTTATGGGTATATGATTTTTATTGCTTCCTCTATATTTCTGTACCATTCTTCAAGCTCACCATCTACTACTATTTCTTTTGTTATTTCTATTTCATTTGAATTTGAATTTATTGTTGGTTGTCTGCTCATTTTTCCTTCTATTTCATTTTTAAAACTTTTCCAACTTGCTCTTTTTATATTTGGTATTTCTAAGGATGGAATCATTATTGGATTGGTTGACAATGTAATTACCATTGGTATATGATCGGAGGAGGTTGCTGGTCCTCTTGTAACGGCAATATTGAGGTGAATTTTGTTATTTCCCAATATTATATCTGGCTTTCCTTTTCTGTTATTTGCTACAAAGGTATCGAAATCAGGTCCTAAGTGTATGATATACTTTTTATTTATTAATCTGACTACTTCTTGTCCTGTGTAATTAGAGTGCCTATATCCAAATAGTTGGTGTCTGGCATTTAGATCCGCAATGAGGTAGGTTGCTTCTCTCCTGTTCATTAACTTCATGACATCCGGAAGTGGGAAATAATGTCTTCTTGGCGGCTTGTAAGCTGTAGCGATCACTATTGGTCCTTTGTTAGTTTGAATTTGGACTGCTAAAAAGTCGTCTTGGAAATCGTCTATTATCTGATGTCTAATATTACTCTTGATTGCTATTGCAATTCCTGCAAAGGGTTCATCAGCAAAGTTTTGTATATGTATTATATCCAAACATTTTCAGAGTTTCATTTCTTTTCATACCATGCTCATTGATTAATATTATGTCAGGTCTTCTCTATATATATTGTATAATTCAAATTTCTTTGTTTTCCAGGATTTCACGTTGTGCTGAATTATTTTAATTCTTCGTAGAGTTGAGTCCATTCGAGTTACAGTGGTCTAGTAATTGTGTTCTTTTCTTTCACTTTTCCGTTTTCTGGTGTTATTGGCTACTGGCGTGAGTACTTTTTGATGCTGAAGTTGATCCTGTGGATTTTGTAAGATGGGAGAGTTGGAGAAACCTGAGAAGCTTGGTAGTGAGGCTTGTATTTCTTCTGTTAATTGATGCTGCGTTTCTTGCAAATTACTTATGCGTCCTGAAGGATGGATTGGTGAGTCTTCATCTGATGAGTCTTCGAACTGGGCTCAATATCCCAGTGTAAATGGTTTTCTTGTCTTTTATTCTTCATCTGATGAGTCGTCTTCTAAATTTGTTATTATTGTGAGCTCTTCTGCTGTGTTGTTTCTTCATATTGTGTGCAGTCTTGTTGCATTTCTGTTTGCTTTGATCTCTTGAATTCCTTTTGCTTTGTATATCCTGAGTTGTTGATTGCAGTTAAATCATTTCTGCATTTTGCTTGTATGGTTTTTAGCAAAATGTCAAATATTTATTCCTTTCCATGGTGCTTACTATCATGTTTTATTGTTTCTTTAGAGAAGTGTATTGAATCATGTTATTTACTCCTTTCTGAAGTTTGCCACAAAGAAGGGTAATGCGGTTTAGGACATGTCTTAAACTTCATTTTGAATCTATGCTGGCACTGAAATAAGAGGCCAGAACGATGCCGAAGACCTAGAATCGAGGAAAGATTTTGAAAAACCTCACAGGCTACTTTCCTCGGATACTAGGCAGTCATGAGAACACGTCTTTCCCCTGCGGTTGCCGGAGGCAGACTGTTCTTCGCTTTGTTTTTTTAAAAAGGTGTCTAGTGTGATGTCTCCCAAGATTAGTAGATTCTACAGATTCTTAGGTCAATGTAGTATCTTTGTGGATGAGCATAAGCTTAGTAATACAGTGTCTGTTCCAAAGAGTGGCATGTCTGCAGACTGCAGTAACTACAGGCCAATTTCTATTCTCCCTGTGTTCTCCAGAGTTACATAAAAACTTATTTTCAAGTCACTATACAAGTGTGTGGAATCTAAAGGATTTTTAGCTGATAGTCAATTTGCATATAGGAAGCAGTTAGGCACCTGAGATGCTCTTTTAGATATGACAAGCCATTTGCAACAGGACTTTGATAGGGTTTTGAGTGTAGAGTTATTCAAATAGATTTTATTGCTGCTTTAGATTTAGTAAATCACAAGGCACTTATCTATAATTTCAAACTCTTGGAGTGGGTGGATATGTTTTATGATTAATTCAAGAATTCCTTACAAGTAGGCAGCAACAAGTTGCTGCTGGTGGGATCTTTAGTGGACCAAAACCTATTGTGTTTGGAGTTTCAAAGGGCAGTGTTCTTGGTCCACTGTTATCTTTAGTGTATACAAGTGATATGGCTGTTGGCCTGGAAAACAAAGTTGTTCATTATGCTGATGACATAACACTTATGGGTGTAGTAAAGTCTCCACTTATGATAAATGAAGCTGTCCTTTGTCTCATTCGTGACATGGAGGAGATTAGTGAATGGTGTAGTTGGTAGGGTATGAGGCTGACTTCCAGCAAAACGAAATCGATGTTGATTAATAGATCTTGTACAGATTTTCTACCCATCCTTCCCTTTAGGTGGATGGATCTTTATTAAATGAGCCTGGAACTTCAACTATACTTGGTGCAACTTAAGACTCATATCTTACTTTTAAGAAACATCTAATGAAGTGTAAGCAAATGCTGCAAGGAAGTTAGCTACTGTATATAAGGCGTTAGATATTTATAAGAGATAAAATCAGTGGAACCTGCTTTAGGTTATTTGTCCTTCCTTTATTAGAATACTCTTCTACTGTGTAGATGTCTACTTCTGCCAGAGATTTATCTCTTTTAGATTGAGTGGTTCGTGGTCGTAGGTTTTTGTTTCCTAACATTAACAGCTATTATTTGGATCACTGACAGATGGTATTTTAAAACACACACACACATACACTTAAACATTCCAATACAATTGTTATAAACACCGAGCAATTTATTGATACAAAATAAAAAAAAAACTGATCAAAACTATTGTAAATAAGAATCATAGCAATTCAAATAACTTTCCACGCACCATTTATTTGATTTATAAAATTATGGATATTCAAATTACACATGTAAATCAGACTAGAAGGAACTTTGGCTCTTTTTGTAAAATATTGTATTCCCAAATTTTAATCTCACAATATAGTAATAACTTTGAAAAGTGCAGTATTGATTAAAAATATCTATGGAGTGTTTGTAGAATCCATGAGTCATATAAAGTAGGTTACCCTCCGTGTGAAACACCAAAATTTCATATTTTCTTTAAATATAGGCATATTAACGAGTCAGAAAATTATATTAATAAATATATTGATATTATGCTTGGCTTAGTTTTAGATAAATTTTATAATGTGACAGATAATACAGATGATAATAACTGGATCATTAAAGATAACAGAGAATAGCCAACTAGAATCAATTCAGCCACGTAACGGTTATCCTATAATTCCTGGTAATTCATCGCCATCTTCTTTGTATTTTGGTACCTTTTATGCTGACTCCCTCCATAGCCAATACAAATGACGGCATAGATGGAACTGGTAACGTTGAGTTTTTCGTGAAGGTGGTAATAAATCAACAGAAGAATGTCGGAGTGACTTGAAAGGCAGGGCAGAATGGAAGCAAAATTTTCAGCGCCATCTTCACTGTTTCGCGGAAGGGAAGACGAGAGACAAGACTTTCAGTGCCGTCTTCACTGTTTCCCGGAAGGGAAGATGAAAGACAAGACTTTCAGTGCTGTCTTCACTGTTTCCCGGAAGGGAAGACGAGAGACAAGACTTTCACCGCAGTCTTCTCTGTTTCCCAAAAGGGAAGACGAGAGACAAGACTTTCAGTGGCGTCTCCACTGTTTCCCGGAGGAAGGGAAGACAAGACTTTCAGCACGGTCTTCACTGTTTTGAGGAAGGGAAGGCGAAAGACATGACTTACAGTGCTGTTTTCACTGATTCCCAGAAGGGAAGGCGAAAGACAAGGCTTTCACAGCCGTCTTCACTGTTTCCCGGAGGGGAAGACGAGAGACAAGACTTTCAGTGCCATCTTCACTGTTTCCCAAAAGGGAAGGTGAGAGACAAGACTTTCAGTGCTGTCTTCACTGTTTCCCAGAAGGGAAAGCGAGAGACAAGGCTTTCAGAGTCGTCTTCACTGTTTCCCGGAAGGGAAGACGAGAGACAAGACTTTCAGTGCCATCTTCACTGTTTCCTGGAAGGGAAGGCGAGAGACAAGACTTTCAGTGCTGTCTTCACTGTTTCCCAGAAGGAAAGGCGAGAGACAAGGCTTTCAGTCGTCTTCACTGTTTCTCGGAAGGAAGACGAGAGACAAGACTTTCAGTGCCATCTTCACTGTTTCCTGGAAGGGAAGGCGAGAGACAAGACTTTCAGTGCTGTCTTCACTGTTTCCCGGAAGGGAAAGCGAGAGATGACTTTCAGTGCTATCTTCACTGTTTCTCGGAGGGGAAGGCGAGAGACAATATTTCAGTGCTGTCTTCACTGTTTCCCGGGAGGAAAGGTGAGATACAAACTTTCAGTGCTATCTTCACTGATTCCCAGAAGGGAAGGCGAGAGACAAAACTTTCAGCGCTGTCTTCACTGTTTCCTGGAAGGGAAGGCGGGAAGAAAGACTTTCAGTGCTGTCTTCACTGTTTCCTGCAAGGGAAGACGAGAGACAGGACTTTCAGTGCTGTCTTCAATATTTCCAGGAAGGAAAGGTGAGAGGCAAGACTTTCAGTGCTGTCTTCACTGTTTCTCAGAAGGGAAGGTGGGAGACAAGACTTTCAGCACTGCCTTCACTGTTTCGCGGAAGGGAAGACGAGAGACAAGACTTTCAGTGCTGTCTTCACCGTTTTCTCGGAAGGGAAGACAAGAGACAAGAATTCAGCGCCATCTTCACTGTTTCGCGGAAGGGAAGACGAGAGACAAGACTTTCAGTGCCGTTTTCACTGTTTCCCGGAAGGGAAGACGAGAGACAAGACTTTCAGTGCCGTCTCCACTGTTTCCTGGAAGGGAAGACGAGAGACAAGACTTTCAGTACTGTGCTATCTTCGCTGATTCCCAGAAGGGAAGGCGAGAGACAACACTTTCAGTGCTGTCTTCACTGTTTCCTGGAAGGGAAGGCGAGAAGAAAGACTTTCAGTGCTGTCTTCACTGTTTCCTGCAAGGGAAGACGAGAGACAAGACTTTCAGTGCTGTCTTCAATATTTCCAGGAAGGAAAGGTGAGAGACAAGACTTTCAGTGCTGTCTTCACTGTTTCTCGGAAGGGAAGGCGAGAGACAAGACTTTCAGTGCTGTCTTCTCTGTTTCCTGGAAGGGACTTTCAAGGAGAGACAAGACTTTCAGTGCTGTCTTCACTGTTTCCTGGAAGGAAAGAGACAAGACTTTCAGTGCTGTCTTCACTGTTTTCCTGGAGACAAGATTTCAGTGCTGTCTTCACTGTTTCTCAGAAGGGAAGGCGAGAGACAAGACTTTCAGTGCTGTCTTCTCTGTTTCCTGGAAGGAAAGGCGAGAGACAATATTTCAGTGCTGTCTTCACTGTTTCCAGAAGGGAAGACGAGAGACAAGACTTTCAGTGCTGGCTTCACTGTTTTGCGGAGGGAAAGGCGAGAGACAAGACTTTCAGTGCTGTCTTCACTGTTTCCCAAAAGGGAAGGCAGGAGACAAGACTTTCAGCACCGTCTTCACTGTTTCCTGGAAGGGAAGGCAGAGACAAGACTTTCAGTGCTGTCTTCACTGTTTCCCGGAAGGGAAGAGGAGAGACAAGTCTTTCAGTGCTATCTTCACTGTTTTCCAGAAGGGAAGTCTTCACTGGAGAGACAAGACTTTCAGTGCTGGTCTTCACTGTTTCCTCGGAAGAAAAGGAGAGACAAGACTTTCAGTGCTGTCTTCACTGTTTCCTAAAGGGAAGGATGAGAGACAAGACTTTCAGTGCTGTCTTCACTGTTTCCAGGAAAGGAAAGGTGAGAGACAAGACTTTCAGTGCTGTCTTCACTGTTTCCCGGATGGGAAGGCGAGAGAGAAGACTTTCAGTGCTGTCTTCACTGTTTCCCGGAAGGAAAGGCGAGAGACAAGACTTTCAGTGCTGTCTTCACTGTTTCCCGGAAGGGAAGGCGAGAGAGAAGACTTTCAGTGCTGTCTTCACTGTTTTCCGGAAGGGAAGACGAGAGACAAGACTTTCAGTTTCCGGAAGGGAAACGAGAGACAAGCTGTGCTTCACTGTTTCCCGGAAGGGAAGACGAGAGACAAGACTTTCAGTGCTGTCTTCACTGTTTCTCTTGAAGGAAGGAAGACAAGAGTGAGACAAGAGAGAGACAAGACTTTCAGTGCTATCTTCACTGTTCCCAGAAGGGAAGGGAGAGAGACAAGACTTTCAGAGCTGTCTTCACTGTTTCCTGGAAGGAAGGCGAGAGACAAGACTTTCAGTGCTGTCTTCACTGTTTCCTGAAAGAGGAAGTGCTGTATTCATTGGGAGGAAAGGCGAGAGACAAGACTTTCAGTGCTGTCTTCACTGTTTCCTGGAAGGGAAGGAGACAAGACTTTCAGTGCTGTCTTCACTGTTTTCCAGAAGGAAGGCGAGAGACAAGACTTTCAGAGCTGTCTTCACTGTTTCCTGGAAGGGAGGAGTGAGAGACAAGACTTTCAGTGCTGTCTTCACTGTTTCCTGGAAGGGAAGGCGAGAGACATGATTGCCAATGCTGTCTTCACTGTTTCCTGGAAAAGAAGGTGAGAGTTGAGACTTTCAGTGCTGTCTTCACTGTTTCCCAGAAGGGAAGGGGGAGAGACAAGACTTTCAGCTATCTTCACTTTTGCGGAAAAAGTGAGAGAGAAGACTTTCAGTGCTGTCTTCATTGTTTCCCGGAAGGGAAGACGAGAGACAAGACTTTCAGTGCTGTCTTCACTGTTTCCCGGAAGGGTAGGCAGGAGACAAGACTTTCATTGCTGTCTTCACTGTTTCCTGGAAGGGAAGGCGAGAGACAAGACTTTCAGTGCTATCTTCACTGTTTCCCAGAAGGGAAGGAGAGAGACAAACTTTCAGTAACTGTCTTCACTGATTTTTCTTGGAAGGGAAGGCGAACTAGACAAGACTTTGTTTTCTTAGTTGTAAGTTATATTTTTTATTATTATTATTCAGTTGCCTTCAGTGCTCTATTCACTGTTTCCCGGAAGGGAAGTGAGACAAGACTTTCAGTGTTGTCTTCACTGTTTCCCGGATGGGAATTACGAGAGAGAAGACTTTCAGTGCTGTCTTCACTGTTTTCCCGTTTTCAGAGGAAGGCGAGAAACAAGACTTGGGAACAGGTTGAAGGAGTGACAAAACTTCAGTGCTTTCTTTTTTTCCTGGAAGGGAAGGAGACAAACTTGCCAAGACTGTTTCAGTGCTGTCTTCACTGTTTTCCGGAAGCTGTCATCACTGTTTCCTGGAAGGAAGGCGAGAGACAAGACTGTCTTTACTGTTTCCTGCAGCCTTTATTTCTTCACTGTTTCCCGGAAGGTCTTTGAGAGACAAGACTTTCAGTGCTGTCTTCACTGTTTCCTGAAGGGAAGGCAGAGACAAGACTTTCAGTGCCGTCTTCACTGTTTCCCGGAAGGGAAGGCGAGAGACAAGACTTTCAGAGCTGTCTTCACTGTTTTGTGGAAGGGATGGTCAGAGACAAGACTTTCAGTGCTATCTTCACTGTTTACCGGAAGGGAAGGGGAAAGACAAGACTTTTAGTGCTGTCTTCACTGTTTCCTGGAAGAAAAGGGGAGAGTGAAGACTTTCAGTGCTGTCTTCACTGTTTCCCGGAAGGGAAGGCAAGAGAAAAGACTTTCAGAGCTGTTTTCACTGTTTTGTGGAAGGGAGGGTGAGAGACAAGACTTTCAGTGCTGTCTTCACTGTTTCCCGGAAGGGAAGGTGAGAGACAAGATTGCCAATGCTGTCTTCACTGTTTCCTGGAAGGGAAAGGCGAGAGACAAGACTTCAGGTGAGTTTTTTGGAAGAAAAAGGGACAGACAAGACTTTCAGTGCTGTCTTCACTGTTTCCCAGAAGGGAAGGAGACAGAGACAAGAATTTTTCACTGTGCCTTCACTGTTTTCCCGGAAGGAAAATTTAGACAAGATTTTCAGTGCTGTCTTCATTGTTTCCTGGAAGGGAAGACGAGAGACAAGACTTTCAGTGCTGTCTTCACTGTTTCCAGAAGGAAGGGAGAGACAAGACTTTCAGTGCTGTCTTCACTGTTGCCCAGGAAGGAAAGGAGAGACTTTCAAGTGCTGTCTTCACTGCTTCCCGGAAGGGAAGGCGAGAGAAAAGACTTTCAGTGCTGCTTTACTGTTTCCCAGAAGGGAAGGTGAGAGACAAAATTTTCAGTGCTCTATTCACTGTTTCCCAGAAGGAAAGGAGAGAGACAAGACTTTCAGTGCTGTCTTCACTGTTTCTTGGAAGGGAAGGCGAGAGACAAGGATTTCAGTACTGTCTTCACTGTTTCCCGGAAGGGAAGGCGAGAGACAATTCTTTCAGTGCTGTCATCACTGTTTCCTGGAAGGGAAGGTGAGAGACAAGAGTTTCAGTTTCACTGTTTCTGTCTGAAGAAAAAGATAGACATTCAGTTTTCACTGTTTGGAGAAGGGAAGGCGAGACAAGACTTTCAGTGCTGTCTTCACTGTTTCCCAGAAGGAAAGGGGAGAGACAAGACTTTCAGTGCTGTCTTCACTGTTTCCCTGGAAGGAAACCGAGAAACAAGACTTCTCTTGACTGTTTTGGAAGGAAGAAGAGACAAGACTTTCAGTGCTGTCTTCACTGTTTCTTGGAAGCCACTGAGGAGGCGAGGACAAGTTTTTTGTTTCCTGGAAGGAAAGAAGTGCTGTCTTTCACTGTTTCCTGGAAGGAAGGGTGAGAAACAAGACTTTCAGTGCTGTCTTCACTTTTCCCAGAAGGATGGCGAGAGACAAGACTTTCAGTGCTGTCTTCACTGTTTCCCAGAAGGGAAGCGAGAGACAAGACTTTCAGTGCTGTCTTCACTGTTTTGTTTCTTTGAAGGGAAGGCGAGAGACAAGACTTTCAGTGCTCTTCACTGTTTCCTCAGTGCTGTCTTCACTGTTTTGGAAGGGAAGAGGGACAAGACTTTCAGTGCTGTCTTCACTGTTTCCTGAAGGAGAAGGCGAGAGACAAGACTTTCAGTGCTGTCTTCACTGTTTGCCAGAAGGAAGGAGAAGACAAGACTTTCAGTTGTCTTCACTGACTTTCCTGAAAAGAAAGAACTTGTTTTGAGGGAAGGAGAGACAAGACTTTCAGTGCTGTCTTCACTGTTTCCTGAAAAAGAAGAAGCTGTCTTCAAGAAGGTTAAGAGGAGAGACAGAGACTTTCAATGCTGTCTTCACTGTTTCCTGAAGGGAAGGCAGAGACAAGATTTAGTGCTTTCTTGACTGTTTCCTGAAGGAAGGTGAGAGACAAGACTTTCAGTGCTGTCTTCACTGTTTCCCTGAGGAAGGGAAGATGAGAGACAAGACTTTCAGTGCCTCTTCACTGTTTCCCATGAAGGAAAGGCGAGAGACAAGACTTTCAGTGCTGCTGTCTTCACTGTTTACCTGGAAGGGAAGATGAGAGACAAGACTTTCAGTGCTGTCTTCACTGTTTCCTGGAAGGGAGAGACAAGACAAGACTTTCAGAGACAGGCTGTCTTTCACTGAGTTTCCGGAAGGGAAAGGCGAGAGACAAGACTTTCAGTGCTGTCTTCACTGTTTTCAGAAGGGAAGGGCAAGAGACAAGACTTTCAGTGCTGTCTTCACTGTTTCCTGGAAGGGAATGGAAAGACAAGACTTTCAGCAGCTGTCTTCACTGTTTCCTGGAAGGAAAGGGAGAGACAAGACTTTCAGTGCTGTCTTCACTGTTTCCTGGAAGGGAAGACAAAGAGACAAGACTTTCAGTGCTGTCTTCACTGTTTTCTGGAAGTCAGACAAGACTTTCAGTGCTGTCTTCACTGTTTCTGGAAGGAAAGCAGAGAGGCAAGACTTTCAGTGCTGTCTTCACTGTTTCCCGGAAGGAAGGTGAGGGACAAAAGACTTTCAGTGCTGTCTTCACTGTTTCTTTGAAGGAAAGGAGAGACAAGACTTTCAGATTGAAACTGTTTCCTGGGAAGGGAATCCTGAGAGACAAGACTTTCAGTTGTCTTCACTGTTTCTCTGAAGGGAAGGCAAGAGACAAGTAAAGCTTCTTCACTGTTTCCTGGAAGGGAATATTGAGAGAAGACTTTCAGTGCTAGAACTTCATGGTTTCTCTGGAAGGAAAGGCAGGACAAGACTTCAGTGCTGTCTTCACTGTTTCCCTGAAGGGAAGCGAGAACAATTTTTCTCAAGACTGTTTCCCCAGTGACTGTCTTCACTGTTTCCTGGAAGGGAAGGCAGAGACAAGACTTTCAGTGCTGTCTTCACTGTTTCCTGGAAGGGCAAACTTTCATTGTCTTACTGTTTTGAGAAGAGGACGAGACAAGACTTTCAGTGCTGTCTTACTGTTTCCTGGAAGGCAAGGAAGGAGACAAGACTTTCATTTCTGTCTTCACTGTTTCCAGGAAGTTTGGCGAGAGACAAGACTTTCAAGTGTTGTCTTCACTTTTCTCAGAAGGGAAAGGAGAGACAACAAGACTTTCAGTGCTGTCTTCACTGTTTCAGGGAAAGTGAAAGAAAAATTATGTGAAGGGGGAGACAAGACTTTCAGTGCTGTCTTCACTGTTTCCCTGAAGGGAAGGTGAGAGACAAGACTTTCAGTGATGTCTTCACTGTTTCCTGGAAAAGAAGGAAAGGTGAGAGACAAGACTTTCAGTGCTGTCTTCACTGTTTCCCAGAAGGAAAGGCGAGAGACAAGACTTTCAGTGCTGTCTTCACTGTTTCCCGGAAGGGAAGGCGAGAGACAAGACTTTCAGTGCTGTCTTCACTGTTTCCTGGAAGGGAAGGCGAGAGACAAGACTTTCAGTGCTGTCTTCACTGTTTCCTGGAAGGGAAGGCGAAAGACAAGACTTTCAGTGCTGTCTTCACTGTTTCTGGAAGGGAAGCAGAGAGACAAGACTTTCAGTGCTGTCTTCACTGTTTCCCGGAAGGGAAGGTGAGGGAAAAGACTTTCAGTGCTGTCTTCACTGTTTCTCGGAAGGAAGGCGAGAGACAAGACTTTCAGTGCTGTCTTCACTGTTTCCCAGAAGGAAGGGGAGAGACAAGACTTTCAGTGCTGTCTTCACTGTTTCCCTGAAGGAAATGCAAGAGACAAGACTTTCAGTGCTGTCTTCACTGTTTCCCTGGAAGGGAAGGCGAGAGACAAGACTTTCAGTAAATTTCACTGTTTCTCAGAAGGGAAGGAGAGAGACAAGACTTTCAGTGCTGTCTTCACTGTTTTGAAGGGAAGGATGAGAGACAAGACTTTCAGTGCTGTCTTCACTGTTTCCCAGAAGGGAAGGCGAGAGACAAGACTTTCAGTGCTGTCTTCACTGTTTCCCCTCAGGTTCTTGCCGGAAGGAAGGGAGAGACAAGACTTTCAGTGCTGTCTTCACTGTTTCCTGAAAAAGGCAGAGACAAGACTTTCAGTCTTCACTGTTTCCTGGAAGGGAAGGGGAGAGACAAGACTTTCAGTGCTGTCTTCACTGTTTTCCTGGAAGAAATGAATAGAGACAAGATTTTCAGTGCTGTCTTCACTGTTTCCTGGAAGTAAAGGCAAGACAAGACTTTCAGTGCTGTCTGTTTCCCTGGAAGGGAAGGCGAGACAAGATTTTCAGTGGTATTCACTGTTTCCCTGTGAATCAGGAGAGACAAGACTTTCAGGCTGTCTTCACTGTTTCCCGGAAGGGAAGGCGAGAGACAAGACTTTCAGTGCTGTCTTCACTGTTTCCTGGAAGGGAAGGCGAGAGACAAGACTTTCAGTGCTGTCTTCACTTTCCTGGAAGGAAGGCGAGAGACAAGACTTTCAGTTTCCTGAAGGGAAGGTCTTCACTGTTTCCTGGAAGGGAAGGATGAGAGACAAGACTTTCAGTGCTGTCTTCACTGTTTCCTGGAAGGGAAGGCGAGAGACAAGACTTTCAGTGCTGTCTTCAATGAAGGGAAGGAGAGACAAGACTTTCAGTGCTGTCTTCACTGTTTCCGGAAGGGAAGGTGAGAGACAAGACTTTCAGTGCTGTCTTCACTGTTTCCTGGAAGGGAAGAGAAAGACAAGACTTTCAGTGCTGTCTTCACTGTTTCTTGGAAGGAGGAAGACGAGAGACAAGACTTTCAGTGCTGTCTTCACTGTTTCCTGGAAGGTCTTAAGGACAAGACTTTCAGAGCTGTCATCACAAGACAGAAAAGAGAGACAAGACTTCAGTGCTGTTTCTGTTTCCCTGGAAGGAAGGGTAAGAGACAAGACTTTCAGTGCTGTCTTCACTGTTTTCGAGAGACAAGACTTTCAGTGCTGTCTTCTGTTTTCCTGAGAGACAAGACTTTCAGTGCTGTCTTCACTTTTTGGAAGGGAACGAGAGACAAGACTTTCAGTGCTGTCTTCACTGTTTCCCAGAAGGGAAGGTGAGAGACAAGACTTTCAGTGCTGTCTTTCACTGTTTCCCAGAATTGGGAAGACGAGAGACAAGACTTTCAGTGCTGTCTTTGTTTCACTGTTTCCTGGAAGGGAAGGAAAGGCGAGAGACAAGACTTTCAGTGCTGTCTTCACTGTTTCTGGAAGGAAGGCGAGAGACAAGACTTTCAGTGCTGTCTTCACTGTTTCCAGAAGGGAAGGGAGAGACAAGACTTTCAGTGCTGTCTTCACTGTTTCCCGGAAGGGAAGGGAGAGACAAGACAGTGCTGGTTTCACTGTTTGCTGCAAAAGAGAAAAACTTTCAGTGCTGTCTTCACTGTTTCCTGGAAGGAAAGGACAAGACTTCAAGAGAGACAAGACTTTCAGTGCTTTATCTTCACTGTTTCCTGAAGGGAAGGCGAGAGACAAGAAAGTGCCATTTTTCTGAAGGGAAGGTGCTGTCTTCACTGTTTGTGGAAGGGAAGGTGAGAGACAAGACTTTCAGTGCTGTCTTCACTGTTTCCTGGAAGGGAAGGCGAAAGACAAGACTTTTAGTGCCATCTTCACTTTTTCCCAGAAGGGAATTGGACAAGACTTTCAGTGCTGTCTTCACTGTTTCCTGGAAGGGAAGGTGAGAGACAAGACTTTCAGTGCTGTGTTCACTGTTTCACTGGAAGGAAGGGTGAAAGTTTCAGTTCTGTTGTCACTGTTTCTGAAGGGAGGAAGACAAGATCTGTCTAGACTTTCAGTGCTGAGACTTCACTGTTTCACTGGAGAGGAATTCCACTGCTTAAGGAGACAAGACTTTCAGTACTGTCTTGACTGTTTCCTGGAAGAAGGGAAGACGAGAGACAAGAAGTGCTGTCTTCATTTTCCTGGAAGGGAAGGCAGAGAGACAAGACTTTCAGTGCTGTCTTCACTGTTTCCCTGAAGGAAGGCGAGAGACAAGACTTTCAGTGCTGTCTTCACTGTTTCCTGGAAGGGAAGGTGAGAGAGTAAGACAAGACTTTCAGTGCTGTCTTCACTGTTTTCCTGGAAGGGAAGGCGAGAGACAAGACTTTCAGTGCTGTCTTCACTGTTTCCCAGAAGGGAAGCGAGAACAAGATTTTCAGTGCTGTCTTCACTGTTTCCGGAAGGGGAACTTTCAGTGCTGTCTTCACTGTTTCCTGGAAGGGAAGGCGAGACAAGACTTTCAGTGCTGTCTTCACTGTTTCCTGGAAGGGAAGGCGAGAGACAAGACTTTCAGTGCCGTCTTCACTGTTTCCTGGAAGGGAAGGCGAGAGACAAGACTTTCAGTGCTGTCTTCACTGTTTCCTGGACAAGGGAAGAAGGAAAGGCGAAACAAGACTTTCAGTGCTGTCTTCACTGTTTCCCGGAAGGAAGGCGAGAGACAAGACTTTCAGTGCTGTCTTCACTGTTTCTGAAGGAAGGTGAGACAAGACTTTCAGTGTTTCACTGTTTCCCTGAAGGGAATGCGGGAGACAAGACTTTCAGTGCTGTCTTCACTGTTTGCCAGAAGGGAAAGCGAGAGACAACACTTTCAGTGCTCTCTTCACTGCTTCCTGGAAGGAAAAGCGAAAGACAAGACTTTCAGTGCTGTCTTCACTGTTTTCAGAAGGAAGAGAGAGACAAGACTTTCAGTGCTGTCTTCACTTTTTCAAGAAGTACTGTTCTCGGAAGGAAAGGCGAGACAAGACTTTCAGTGCTGTCTTCACTGTTTCCTGGAAGGGAAGGCGAGAGACAAAGACTTTCAGTGCTGTCTTCACTGTTTCCTGGAAGGGAAAGGGAGAGAGAGACTTTCAGTGTGCTATTCACTGTTTCCTGAAGGGAAGGCGAGAGACAAGACTTTCAGTGCTGTCTTCACTGTTTCCCGGAAGGGAAGGCGAGAGACAAGACTTTCTGGAAAAGAAGAAGTGCTGTCTTCACTGTTTCCTGGAAGGGAAGGTGAGAGACAAGACTTTCAGTGCTGTCTTCACTGTTTCCCAAGAAGGGAAGGGAAGGTGAGAGACAAGACTTTCAGTGCTGTCTTCACTGTTTCCTGGAAGGGAAAGCGAGAAGACAAGACTTTCAGTGCTGTCTTCACTGTTTCCTGGAAGGAAGGGGAGAAGACAAGACTTTCAGTGCTGTCTTCACTGTTTCCCGGAAGGGAAGTGAGAGACAAGACTTTTCAGTGCTGTCTTCACTGTTTTCAGAAGGGAAGGTGAGAGACAAGACTTTCAGTGCTGTCTTCACTGTTTCCCAGAAGGAAAGGCGAGAGACAAGACTTTCAGTGCTGTCTTCACTGTTTGGAAGGAAGGGCGAGAGACAAGACTTTTCAGTGCTGTCTTCACTGTTTCCCAGAAGGGAAGGCGAGAGACAAGAAGTTTCAGTGCTGTCTTCACTGTTTCTCTGGAAGGGAAGACGAGAGACAAGACTTTCAGCACCTGTCTTCACTGCTTCCTGGAAGGGAAGGCGAGAGACAAGAATTAGAGGAATCTTCACTGTTTCCCAGAAGGGAAGGTGAGAGACAAGACTTTCAGTGCTGTCTTCAACTGTTTCCTGAAATGAAGGAGAAAGACAAAACTTTCAGTGCTGTCTTCACTGTTTCTGGAAGGGAAGGTGAGAGACAAGACTTTCAGTGCTGTCTTCACTGTTTCCTGGAAGAAAAGGCACTGTTTCCTGGAAGAGAGGTTAAGATAAGGTTTTCAGTGCTGTCTTCACTGTTTCATGGAAGGGTAGGCGAGAGACCAGACTTTCAGTGCTGTCTTCATTGTTTCTCCGAAGGGAAGGCGAGAGACAAGACTTTCAGTGCCGTCTTCACTGTTTCCTGGAAGGGAAGGCGAGAGACAAGACTTTCAGTGCTGTCTTCACTGTTTCCCGGAAGGGAAGGCGAGAGACAAGACTTTCAGTGCTATCTTCACTGTTTCCTGGAAGGGAAGGGGAAAGACAAGACTTTCAGTGCTGTCTTCACTGTTTCCTGGAAGGGAAGGCAGGACAAGACTTTCAGTGCTGTCTTTCACTGTTTCACTGGAAGGGAAGGCGAGAGACAAGACTTTCAGTGCTGTCTTCACTGTTTCCCGGAAGGGAAGGTGAGAGACAAGACTTTCAGTGCTATCTTCACTGTTTCCAGAAGGGAAGGTGAGAGACAAGACTTTCAGTTCCCACTATTTCCTGGAAGGAAAGGCGAGAGACAAGACTTTCAGTGCTGTCTTTACTGTTTTGTGAAGGGAAGGTGAGAGACAAGACTTTCAGTGCTATCTTCACTGTTTTGAAGGAAGGGAAAGACAAGACTTTCAGTGCTGTCTTCACTGTTTCCTTGAAGGAAAGGAAGAGATAAGACTTTTCAGTACTGTTCTTCACTGTTTCCGGAAGGGAAGGTGAGAGACAAGACTTTCAGTGCTATCTTCACTGTTTCCCAGAAGGGAAGGAGAGAGACAAGACTTTCAGTGCTGTCTTCACTGTTTCCTGGAAGGGAAGGCCTCACTCTTTCCCGGGAGACAAGACTTTCAATGCTGTCTTCACTGTTTCCGGGAAAAGAAGGCGAGAGACAAGACTTTCAGTGCTGTCTTCACTGTTTCCCGGAAGGAAGGCGAGAGACAAGACTTTCAGTGCTGCTTTCACTGTTTTCTGGAAGGGAAAAGACAAGACCTTAACTGTTTCCTGGAAGGGAAGGCGAGAGACAAGACTTTCAGTGCTGTCTTCACTATTTTCCTGGAAGGGAAAGAGGAGACAAGACTTTGTGCTGTCTTCACTGTTTCCCGGAAGGGAAGGCGAGAGACAAGACTTTCAGTGCTGTCTTCACTGTTTCCCGGAAGGGAAGACGAGAGACAAGACTTTCAGTGCTGTCTTCACTGTTTCCTGGAAGGGAAGGCGAGAGACAAGACTTTCAGTGCTGTCTTCACTGTTTTTTTGGAAGGAAGGTGAGAGACAAGACTTTCAGTGCTGTCTTCTATCTGCTTCACTGTTTCTGGAAGGGAAGGGGAGACAAGACAAGACTCTTCACTGTTTCCTGGAGACACAAGACTTTCAGTGCTGTCTTCACTGTTTCTCTGAAGGGAAGACGAGAGACAAGACTTTCAGTGCTGTCTTCACTGTTTCCTGGAAGGAAGGCGAGAGACAAGACTTTCAGTGAGTCTTCACTGTTTCCTGGAAGAGACAAGACTTTCAGTGCTGTCTTCACTGTTTCCGGAAGGAAAGGAGAGAGACAAGACTTTCAGTGCTGTCTTCACTGTTTCCTGGAAGGGAAGGCGAGAGACAAGACTTTCAGTGCTGTCTTCACTGTTTCCTGGAAGGGAAGAGAGAGAGACACTCAGTGCTGTCCTCACTGTATTTTTACTTTTCCGGAAGGGAAGAGAGACAAGACTGTTTTCCCACAGAAAACAAGACTTTCAGTGCTGTCTTCACTGTTTCTCAGAAGGAAAGGCGAGAGACAAGACTTTCAGTGCTGTCTTCAGTGTTTCCCAGAAGGGAAGACGAGAGACAAGACTTTCAGTGCTGTCTTCACTGTTTCCCGGAAGGAAAGGCGAGAGACAAGACTTTCAGTGCTGTCTTCACTGTTTCCAGAAGGGAAGGAGAGACAAGACTTTCAGTGCTATCTTTCACTGTTTCCCGAAAGGAAATGAGAGAGACAAGACTTTCAGTGCTGTCTTCACTGTTTGGAAGGGAAGAAAGGGGAAGGAAGTGCTATCTTCACTGTTTCCTGAAGGGATGAGAGACAAGACTTTCAGTGCTGTCTTCACTGTTTCCCGGAAGGGAAGGCGAGAGACAAAACTTTCAGTGCTGTCTTCACTGTTTCCTGGAAGAGAGAGACAAGACTTTCAGTCTTCACTGTTTCCGAGAAGGAAAGGTGAGAGACAAGACTTTCAGTGCTGTCTTCACTGTTTCCCCAGAAGGGAAGGCGAGAGACAAGACTTTCAGTGCTGTCTTCACTGTTTCCTGGAAGGGAAAGCGAGAGACAAGACTTTCAGTGCTGTCTTGTTTCCCCGAAAGACACTTTGTCTTCACTGTTTCCTGGAAGGAAGCAGGGAGAGAACAAGACTTTCAGTGCTATCTTCACTGTTTCCTGGAAGGGAAGGCGAGAGACAAGACTTTCAGTGCTATCTTCACTGTTTCCTGGAAGGGAAGGGGAAAGACAAGACTTTCAGTGCTGTCTTCACTGTTTCCTGGAAGGAAAGGGAAGAGCTAAGATTTTCAGTGCTGTCTTCACTGTTTCCCGGAGGGGAATGCAAGAGACAAGACTTTCAGAGCTTTTTTCACTGTGAAGGGAGACAAGACTTTCAGTGCTGTCTTCACTGTTTCTCAGAAGGAAGAAGTGGGAGAGACAAGACTTTCAGTGCTGTCTTCACTGTTTCATTGCTGTCTTTACTGTTTCCCGGAAGGGAAGGCGAGAGACAAGACTTTCAGTGCTGTCTTCATTGTTTCTCTGAAGGGACAAGAATTTCAGTGCTGTTCTCACTGTTTCCAGGAAGGAAGAGATGAGACTTTCAGTGCTGTCTTCACTGTTTCCCTGGAAGGGAAGGCGAGAGACAAGACTTTCAGTGCTGTCTTCACTGTTTCCTCCGGAAGGGAAGGCGGAGAGACAAGACTTTCAGTGCTGTCTTCACTGTTTCCCTGGAAGGGAAGGTGAGAGACAAGACTTTCAGTGCTGTATTCACTGTTTCCCGGAAGGGAAGGCGAGAGACAAGACTTTTCATATGTGCCGTCTTCACTGTTGATCCTGAAGGGAAAAGAAGACAAGACTTTCAGTCTTCACTGTTTCCTGGAAGGGGTGGAGAAACAAGACTTTCAGAGCTATCTTCACTGTTTCTGAAGGGAAGGCAGGAGAGACAAGACTTTCAGTGCTGTCTTCACTGTTTCCCCAGAAGGGAAGGCGAGAGACAAGACTTTCAGTGCTGTCTTCATTGTTTCCAGAAGGGAAGGGTGAGAGACAAGACTTTCAGTGCTGTCTTCACTGTTTCCCTGAAGGAAAGGCGAGAGGACAAGACTTTCAGTGCTGTCTTCACTGTTTCCTGAAGGGAAGGAAGACTGTTTCTGAGACAATTAAGACTTTCAGTGATGTCTTCACTGTTTTCTGGAAGGAAGGCGAGAGACAAGACTTTCAGTGCTGTTCACTGTTTCCTGAAGGAAAGGGAGAGACAAGACTTTCAGTGCTGTCTTCACTGTTTCCTGAAGGAAGGGAGAGACAAGACTTTTCAGTCCTGTCTTCACTGTTTACTGTTTCCGGAAGGGAAGAGGACAACTTTCAGTGCTGTCTTCACTGTTTCCCGCAAGGGAGGCAGAGAAACAAGACTTTCAGTGCTGTCTTCACTGTTTCCCTGGAAGGGAAGGCGAGAGACAAGACTTTCAGTGCTGTCTTCACTGTTTCCTAGAAGGGAGAGAGAGACAAGACTTTCAGTGCTGTCTTCACTGTTTCCCTGGAAGGGAAGAAGGAGAGACAAGATTTTTTCAGTGCTATTCACTGTTTCCCTGAAGGGAAGGTGAGAGACAAAAGACAAGACTGTTTCGAAGGAAGGAAATGAGAGAGACAAAACTTTCAGTGCTGTCTTCACTGTTTCCTGGAAGGAAGGCGAGAGACAAGACTTTCAGTGCTGTCTTCACTGTTTCCCGGAAGGGAAGGAGAGAGACAAGACTTTCAGAAGGGAAGAAAATTAGAGACAAGACTTTCTTCTTCACTGTTTCCCGGAAGGGAAGGTGAGAAACAAGACTTTCAAGTTTCTGGAAAAGAGGACTGTTTCAGTGCTAAGTCTTCACTGTTTCTTCACTGTTCCCGGAATGGAAGAAGGACTTCAGTGCTGTCTCTGACTGTTTCCTGCTGGTCTTCACTGCGAAGGGAAGAAAGACAAGACTTTCAGTGCTGTCTTCACTGTTTCCCTGGAAAAGAAGGCGAGAAGACAAGATTTTCAGTGCTGTCTTCACTCCTGGACGGAAGGCAAGAGACAAGTCTCGAAGTGCTGTTTCTGTTTGAAGGGAAGGTGAGAGACAAGACTTTCAGTGCTGTCTTCACTGTTTTCCAGAAGGGAAGGGAGAGACAAGACTTTCAGTGCTGTCTTCATTGTTTCCTGAAGGGAAGGGAGAGACAAGACTTTCAGTGCTGTCTTTCATTGTTTCTCCTGCTGTCTTCACTGTTTCCCTCAGAAGAAAGAAAGAAAGGAGAGAGAGACAAGACTTTTCATTGTCTTCACAGTTTGCTGAAGGAAGGCGAAGGAAAGATTTCAGTGCTTGTATTCACTGTTTCCCTGGAAGGGAAGGCGAGAGACAAGACTTTCAGAGCTGTCTTCACTGTTTCTGAAAGGCGAAGTCAAGACTTTCTTTGTCTTCACTTTTCCCAGAAGGGAAGGTGAGAGACAAGATACAAGACTTTCAGAAGTGATGTCTTCACTGTTTCCCTGGAAGGAAAGGCAGGAGACAAGATTTTCATTGCTGTCTTCACTGCTTCCCGGAAGGGAAGGCGAGAGACAAGACTTTCAGTGCTGTCTTCACTGTTTCCTGGAAGGGTAGGCAGGACACAAGACTTTCAGTGCTGTCTTCACTGTTTCCTGGAAGGAAAGGTGAGAGACAAAACTTTCATTGCTGTCTTCACTTTTTCCCGGAAGGGAAGATGAGAGACAAGACTTTCAGTGATGTCTTCATGTTTCCTGGAAAGAAAGGTGAGAGACAAGACTTTCAGTGCTATCTTCACTGTTTCCTGGAAGAGAAGGCGAGAGACAAGAGTTTCATTTCTGTCTTCACTGTTTCCTGGAAGGAATGGCGAGAGACAATCTTTTCAGTGCTGTCTTCACTGTTTCCCGGAAGGGAAGGCGAGAGACAAGACTTTAAGTGCTGTCTTCACTGTTTCCCGGAAGGGAAGGCGAGAGACAAGACTTTCAGTGCTGTCTTCACTGTTTCCTGGAAGGGAAGGTGAGAGACAAGACTTTCAGTGCTGTCTTTACTGTTTCCTGGAAGGGAAGGTGAAGGGTGAGAGACAAGACTTTCAGTGCTATCTTCACTGTTTCCTGAAGGAAGGGAAAGACAAGACTTTCAGTGCTGTCTTCACTGTTTCGAAGGGAAGGAGACAAGACTTTTTGCTGGCTATTTTGAAGGGAAGGAAGAGCAAGATTTTCAGTGCTGTCTTCACTGTTTTCTAGAAGGGGAAAGGGAGGTGAATGGAAAAAGAGACAAGACTTTCAGAGCTGTCTTCACTGTTTCCCGGAAGGAAAAGGCACAGACAAGACTTTCAGTGCTGTCTTCACTGTTTCCGGAAAAGAAGAAACAGAGACAAGACTTATAGTGCTGTCTTCACTGTTTCCAGCAGATGAGACAAGACTTTCAGTGATGTCTTCACTGTTCACTGTTTCCTGAAAAAAGAAGAAGCCGTCTTCACTGTTTCCCAGAAGTGAAGGTGAGAGACAAGACTTTCAACGCTGTCTTCACTGTTTCCTGAAAAAAGAAGAAGCTGTCTTCACTGTTTCCCAGAAGGGAAGACGAGAGACAAGACTTTCAGTGCTGACTTCACTGTTTCCTGAAAGGTAGGCAGGAGACAAGACCTTCACTGCTTTCTTCACTGCTTCCCGGAAGGGAAGGCGAGAGACAAGACTTTCAGTGCTGTCTTCACTGTTTCCCAGAAATGATGGATAGAGATAAAACTTTCAGTGCTCTCTTTACTGTTTCCGGGAAGTAAAGGCGAGAGACAAGACTTTCATTGCTGTCTTCACTGTTTACCTGAAGGGCACGAGAGACAAGACCTTCAGTGCTGTCATCACTGTTTCTGAATAAAAGCGAGAGACAAGACTTTCAGTGCTGTCTTCACTGTTTCGGAAGGGAACGAGACAAGACTTTCAGTGCTGTCTTCACTGTTTCCCGGAAGGAATAAGAGACAAGATTCTCAGTTCCGTCTTCACTGTTTCCCTGAAGGGAAGCGGTGTGAGAGACGACTTCAGCGGTATCTACTTTTCCGGAAGGAAGGCGAGAGACAAGGCTTTCAGTGCTATCTTCACTGTTTCCTGAAGGAAGGGAAAAACAAAACTTCAGTGCTGTCTTCACTGTTTCCTGGAAGGAAAGGGAGATTAAGACCTTCAGTGCTGTCTTCAATTGTTTCCTGAAGGAAGGCGAGATGCACTTTCAGGGCTGTCTTCACTGTTTCACGGAAGAGAGGGTGAGAGACAAGATTCATGTTGTCTTCACTGTTTCTCAGAAGGAAAGTTGAGGGACAAGACTTTCAGTGCTATCTTCACTGTTTCGAAGGGAAGGTGAGACACAAGATTTTCAGTGCTGTCTTCACTGTTTCTGCAAGAGTAGTCATGAGAGACAAAAGCCTCAGTGCTGCTCACTGTTTCTGAAGGAAGACAAGGGAGAAGACCAGTGTTATCTTCACTGTTTCCCTGGAAGGGAAGGCGAGACTCCAAGACTTTCAGTACTGTCTTCACTGTTTCCTGCAAGGGAAGAGAGCAAAGTTTCAGTGTTGTTCACTGTTTCCCTGGAAGGAAAGGCGAGACAAAGACTTTCAATGAGTCCCCATCTGTTTCCTGAAGGGAAGGTGAGAGACAAGACTTTCAGTGCTGTCTTCGTCTGTCTGAAGGGAAAGGAGAGAGACTTTCAGTGTTGCTCTACTGTTTCTGCAAGGGAAGACGAGAGACAAGACTTTCAGTGCTGTCTTCAATATTTCCAGGAAGGAAAGGTGAGAGACAAGACTTTCAGTGCTGTCCTCACTCTTTCTCAGAAGGGATGGCGAGAGACAAGACTTTCAGTGCTGTCTTCTCTGTTTCCTGGAAGGAAAGGCTAGAGACAATATTTCAGTGCCACCTTCACTTGTTTTCCAAAGGGAAGAATGAGAGATGTTATTCTTTCAGTGCTGGCTTCAATTTCCAGCTTTAGTGGAGGAAAAGGAGAGACACCAGTGTTGTTCTGACTGCTTCCCGTGGCAAACGCAGGAGACAAGACTTTCAGCACTGGTCTTCACTGTTTCCTGAAAAGAAGAAGCCATCTTCACTGCTCTCCTCGAAGGAAAGGGGCGAGAGACAAGACTTTCAGTGTTGTCTCACTGTTTCCCGGAAGGGTAGGAAGAGGAGACAAGACTTTCATTGCTGTCTTCTACTGTTTCCAGGAAGGTAAGGCAAGAGACGTCTTCATGCCATTTCACTTTTTCCAGAAGGGAAGGAGAGAGACAAAGTTTTTAGTGTGGTCTTTACTGTTCCCCGGAAGAAAAGGCGAGACAAGATCTCATTGCTGTGGTTCACTGTTTCCCAAAAGGGGAGTGGGTGAGAGACAAGACTCAGTGTTGTCTTCACTGTTTCGGATGGGAAGGCGAGAGAAGACTTCAGCGCTGTCTTCACTGTTTCGGAAGGAAAGCAAGGAGACAAGACTTTTATGCTGTCTTCACTGTTTCCCCGAAAGGGAAGGCGAGAGAAGATTCTCAGTGTCTTCACTGTTTTCCGGAAGGAAGGCGAGAGAGAAGACTTTCAGAGCCCCTCTCTTCACTGTTTCCTGGAAGGAAAGGTGAGAGACAAGACTCTCAGCATTCCTCACCGTTTCCTGAAGGAAGGTGAGAGACAAGACCTTCAGCATTGCCCTCACTGTTTCCCGGAAGGGAAGGCGAGAGACAAGACTTTCAGAGCTGTCTTCACTGTTTTGTGGAAGGGATGGTCAGAGACAAGACTTTCAGTTCTATCTTCACTGTTTACCGGAAGGGAAGGGGAAAGACAAGACTTTTAGTGCTGTCTTCACTGTTTCCTGAAGAAAAGGAGAGTGAAGACTTTCAGTGCTGTCTCACCGTTTCCCTGGAAGGGAAGGCAAGAGAAAAGACTTTCAGAGCTGTTTTCACTGTTTTTAGAAGGAGGTGAGAGACAAGACTTTCATGCTTGTCTTCACTGAGCCCCTGAAGGGAAGGTGAGACATTGGATTGCTCAATGCTGTCTTCACTGTTTCCCAGAAAAGAAGGTGAGAGGTGAGACTTTCAGTGCTGTCTTCACTGTGTCCCAGAAGGGAATGCAAGAGACAAGAATTTCAGCGCCGTCTTCGCCGTTTCCTAAAAGTAGAAGAAGCCGTCTTCATGGTTTCCTGGAAGGGAAGACGAGAGACAAGACTTTCAGTGCTGTCTTCACTATTTTCCGGAAGGGTAGGCAGGAGACAAGACTTTCAATGCTGTCTTCACTGCTTCCTGGAAGGGAAGGCGAGAGAAAAGACTTTCAGTGCCAAGTTTTTACTGTTTCCCAGAAGGGAAGGTGAGAGTAAAATTTTCATAGTGCTCTATTCACTGCTTCCCAGAAGGAAAGGATATATTAAGACTTTCAGTGCTGCTCACTGCTTCTTGGAAGGGAGGGCGAGAGACAATGTTTTCAGCACTGTCTTCAATCATTTCTCGGAAGGGAAGGCGAGACAATTCTTTCAGTGCCGTCATCACTGTTTCTCGGAAGGCGAGAAACAGTGCTGTCTTCACTGTTTCCTGAAGGGAAGGCGGATAATCTCAGACTCTCAGTGCTGTCTTCACTGCTCTCCAGTAGGAAGGCGAGACAAGACTTTCAGTGCTGTCCCACTGCTTTTGTGGAAGGAAAGCAAGGAGAGACAAGGCATTCAGTGCTGTCACTGCTTCTCGGAAGGGAAAGCGGACAAGACTTTCAGTGTTGCCATTACTGCTTCGGAAGGTAAGGCGAGAAACAAGACCTCAGTGCTGTCTTTACTGTTTCCTGAAGGAAGGCGATAGACCGTGACTTTCATGCTGTCTTCACTGTTTCTCCGAAGGCTGAAATACAAGGAGAGACAAGACTTTCAGCGCTGTCCTCACCGTTTTTTTAAGGAAGGCGAGAGACAAGATTTTCAGTGCTGTTCCCACTGTTTCCCGGAAGGGAAAGCGAGAACAAGACTTTCAGTGTTATCTTCACTTTTTCCCAGAAGGGAAGGTGAGAGGCGAGACTTTCAGTGCTGTCTTCATGGTTTTCCGGAAGGGAAGACGAGAGACAAGAATTTCAGTGCTGTCCTCACTTTTTTGTGGAAAGAAAGGCGAGAGACAAGACATTCAGTGATGTTCTCACTGTTTCCCTCTGAAGCTGGCTATGAGAGACAAGACTTTCAGTGCTATCTTCTACCTTTTCACAGAAGGAAGCATGAGGCGAGATTTCAAAGGTCTTCACTGCTTCCGGAAGGGAAGGCGAGAGACAAAGAGTTTTAGCGTGTTCACTGTTTCCTAAAAATAATAGCTGCTCCTCACTGTTTCGGAAGTGAAGACGAGAGACAAGATGTCAGTGCCGCTTTCACTATTTTCCCCAACTGTTTCCCCGAAGGAATAAGAGAGACAAGACATTCAGTACTCTCGACTGTTTCCTGAAAAGAAGAAGCTGTCCTCAATGTTTCCTGGAAGGAAGACGAGAGACGATTGTGCGCTGTCTTCACTGTTTCGAGAAGAGAATGCGAGAGACAAGACTTCCAGTGCCATCTTCACTGTTTACTGGAAGGGAATGCGGGAGACAAGGCTTTCAGTGCTGTCTTCACTGTTTGCCAGAAGGGAAAGCGAGAGACAAGACTTTCAGTACTCTCTTCACTGTTTCCTGGAAGGAAAAGCGAAAGACAAGACTTTCAGTGCTGTCTTCACTGTTTCTGGAAGGGAAGCAGAAAGACAAGGCTTTCAGTGCTGTCTTCACTTGTTTCCCGGAAGGGAAAAGTGGACAAGACTTTCAGTGCTGTCTTCACTGTTTCCTGGAAGGAAAGGTGAGAGACAAGACTTTTTCAGTGCTGTCTTCACTGTTTCTTGAAGGAAAAGCGAGAGACAAGACTTTCAGTGCCGTCTTGACTGTTTCCTGGAAGGGAAGGCGAGAGAAAAGACTTTCAGTGCCGTCTTCACTGTTTCCTGGAAGCGAAGGTGAGAGACAAGACTTTCAGTGCTATCTTCACTGTTTCCTGGAAGGGAAGGGGAAAGACAAGACTTTCAGTGCTGTCTTCACTGTTTTTCGGAAGGAAGAGGAGAGACAAGATTTTCAGTGCCTGTCTCACTTTTTGTGGAAGGAAGGGAAGGCAAGAGACAAGACTTTCAATGCTGTCTTCACTGTTTCCCAGGAAGGGGAAAGAAGACAAGACTTTCAGTGCTGTCTTCACTGTTTCCTGAAGGGAAGGCGAGAGACAAGACTTTCAGTGCTGTCTTCACTGTTTCCCTGAAGGGTAGGCTTCTGAGAGACAAGACTTTCAGTGCTGTCTCACTAACTGTTCCCGGAAGGGAAGGTGAGAGACAAGACTTTTCCAAAGCTGTCTTCACTGTTTCCCAGAAGGAAGGAGAGAGACAAGACTTTCAGTGCTGTCTTTACTGTTTCCTGGAAGGGAACAAGACTTTCTGAGTGCTGTCTTCACTGCTTCCTGGAAGGAATAGGAGAGACAAGACTTTCAGTGCTGTCTTCACTGTTTCCTGAAGGAGAAGAAGGAGATCAAGACTTTCAGTACTGTCTTCACTGAAGGGAAGGAGAGAGACAAGACTTTCAGTGCTGTCTTCACTGTTTCCTGGAAGGGAAGGCGAGAGACAAGACTTTCAGTGCTGCACTGTTTTCTGTCTTCACTGTTTCCTGAAGGAAAGGTGAGAGACAAGACTTTCAGTGCTGTCTTCACTGTTTCCCAGAAGGAAGGCAAGGAGACAAGACTTCCGAAAGCGAGAGAAGGAAGAAGACAAGACTTTCAGTGCTGTCTTCACTGTTTCTTTCATTGTTGCTCTCTTTACTGTTTCCTGAAGGGAAAGGCGAGAAGACTTTCAGTGCTGTCTTCACTGTTTCAAGGAAGGCGAGAGACAAGACTTGTGCTGTCACACTGTTTCCTGGAAGGGAAGGCGAGAGACAAGACTTTCAGTGCTGTCTTCACTGTTTCCCGGAAGGGAAGGCGAGAGACAAGACTTTCAGTGCTGTCTTCACTGTTTTGAAAGGAAGGCGAGAGACCAGACTTTTCAGTGTCTTCACTGTTTCCCAAGGGAAGGTGAGAGACAAGACTTTCAGTGCTGTCTTCACTGTTTCCCAGAAGGAAAGGGAGAGACAAGACTTCAATCTTCACTGTTTCCTGAAGGGAAGGGAAGAGACAAGACTTTCAGTGCCAGTCACTGCTTCCTGAAAAGACAAGACTTCAGTGCTGTCTTCACTGTTTCCCGGAAGGAAAGGGGAGAGCTGAGATTTTCAGTGCTGTCTTCACTGTTTCCTGGAAGGGAAGGCGGAGAGACAAGACTTTCAGTGCTGTCTTCACTGTTTCCCTGAAGGAGAGAGACAAAACTTTCAGAAGTGCTGCCTTCACTGTTTCTCCGAAGGGAAGGCGAGAGACAAGACTTTCAGTGCTGTCTTCACTGTTTTGCAGAAGGAAAGGCGAGAGACAAGACATTCAGTGCTGTATTCACTGTTTCCTGGAAGGGAAGGCGAGAGACAAGACTTTCAACGCCGTCTTCACTGTTTCCTGAAAAAAGAAGAAGCCGTCTTCACTTTTTCCCAGAAGGGAAGACGGGATACAAGACTTTCAGTGCTCTCTTCACTGTTTCCTGGAAGGGTAGGCAGGGGACAAGACTTTCATTGCTGTCTTCACTGCTTCCCGGAAGGGAAGGCGAGAGACAAGACTTTCAGTGCTGTCTTCACTGTTTTCAGAAGGAAAGGCGAGAAAGACTTTCAGTGCTGTCTTCACTGTTTCCTGGAAGGGAAGGCGAGAGACAAGACTTCAGTGCTGTCTTCACTGTTTCCCGGAAGGAAGGGAGAGACAAGACTTTCAGCGCCATCTCACTGTTTCCTGGAAAGAAGAAGTGTCTTCTGGACAAGACTTTCAGTGCTATCTTCACTGTTTCTGGAAATGAAGGCGAGACAAAACTTCAGTGCTGTCTTCACTGTTTCCTGGAAGGGGAATGGCGAGAGACAAGACTTTCAGTGCTGTCTTCAATGTTTCTCCGGAAGGAAAGACGAGATAAGACTTACAGTGCTGTCTTCACTGTTTCCCGGAAGGGGAAGGCGAGAGACAAGACTTTCAACGAGCACCGTGAAAAAGAAGAAGCTGTCTTCACTGTTTCCCGGAAGGGAAGGCGAGAGACAAGACTTTCAGTGTTGTCTTCACTGTTTCCCGGAAGGGAAGGGTGAAAGACAAGACTCATTGCTGTCTTCACTTCTTCCCGGAAGGGAAGGCGCGAGAGACAAGACTTTCTCAGTGCTGGGTTTCATTGTTTCAGAAATGAAGGTGAGACAAGACTTTCAGTGCTGTTTCTGTTATCCTGGAAGGGAAGGTGAGGGGACAAACTTTCATTGCTGTCTTCACTGTTTCCCGGAAGATAAGATGAGAGACAAGACTTTCAGTGCTGTCTTCACTGTTTCCCGGAAGGGAAGGTGAGAGACAAGACTTTCAGTGCAGTCTTCTCTGTTTCTCAGAAGTGCTGTTCTAAAGGGAGAAACAAGACTTATAGTGCTGTCTTCACTGTTTCCAAGAAGGGAATGCGAGAGATAAGACTTTCAGTGCTGTCTTCACTGTTTCCCGGAAGGAAGGACGACAGACAAGACTTTCAGTCCTGTCTTCACTGTTTCCTGAAAGGGAAGGAGACAAGACTTTCAGTGCTCTCTTGACTGTTTCTCGGAAGGAAGGCTAGAGACAAGACTCAGTGCTGTCTTACTGTTTCCTGAAGGGAAGAAGAAAGAGAAGACTGTCAGTGCTGTCTTCACTGTTTCCTGGAAGGGAAGGTGAGAGACAAGACTTTCAGTGCTATCTTCATTGTTTCCTGAAAAAGAAGGTGAGAGACAAGACTTTCTTTTGCAGTCTTCACTGTTTCCCTGGAGGAAGGGAAGATGAGAGACAAGACTTTCAGTCCTGTCTTCACTGTTTCCCGGAAGGGAATGCGAGAGACAAGACTTTCAGTGCTGTCTTCACTGTTTCCCATGGAAGGAAAGGCGAGAGACAAGAACTTCAGTGTTTTCTTCACTGTTTCCCGAAGGGAAGGCAAAGACAAGACTTTCAGTGCTATCTTCACTGTTTCCCGGAAGGGAAGACGAGAGACAAGACTTTCGGTGCTGTCTCATTGTTTCCTGGAAGTGAAGGTGAGAGGATGACTTTCTTTCAGTCTTCACTGCTCCTCGGGAGGAAAGGCAAGAGACAAGACTCTCAGTGCTGTCTTTACTGCTCTCTGAAAGGGAAGGTGAGACAAGACTTTCAGTGCTATCTTCACTTTCCGGAAGGTAAGGAGAAAAACAAGACTTTCAGTGGTTCACTGTTTCCTGGAAAGGAAGGCGAGAGACAAGACTTTCAGTGCTGTTCTGTTTCCTGGAAGGAAGGGGAAAGACAAGACTTTCAGTGCTGTCTTCACTGTTTCCCAGAAGGGAAGATGAGAGACAAGACTTTCACTGCTGTCTCCACTGTTTCCCGAAGGGAAGACGAGACAAAGATTTCAGTGCTGTCTTCACTGTTTCCTTGAAGGGAAAGGTGACAAGACTTTCAGTGCTGTTGTCACCGTTTCCCCGAAGGAAAGGGGAGAGACAAGACTTTGGCGTTGTCCATGTTTCACCAGAAATGGCTGAGAAAACAAAACTTTCAGTTGTTTCACTGTTTCCCAGAAAGGAAGGTGAGGGACAAGACTTTTCGGAGGGCTGTCTTCACTGTTTCTCGGAAGGAAAGAAGGTGAGAGACAAGTGCTGTCTTCTACTTTCAGTGCTGTCTTCTTCACTGTTTCCCGGAAGGAAAGGCGAGACAAGACTTTCAGTGCTGTCTTCACTGTTATCCGGAAGGGAAGGAGAGAGAAAAGACTTTCAGTGCTGTTTCACTGTTTTCTGGAAGGAAAGGCCAGAGAAGACTTTCAGTGCTGTCTTCACTGTTTCCTGGAAGGGAAGGAAACTTTCTATGCCATTCTCTACTGGAGGGAAGGCAAGACTTTTAGTGCTGTCTTTCGGGTACTGTTTCCCAGAAGGAAAGGCTAGAGACAAGACTTTCAGTGCTGTCTTCACCGTTTCCCTGGAAGGGAAGGTGACAGACAAGACTTTCAGTGCTGTCTTCACTGTTTCTCTAGAAAGAGACAAGACTTAAGTGCTGTCTGCACTGTTTCCTGGAAGGGAGAGACCAGAGTGCTGTCTTCATAGACAAGACGAGATTTTCAATGCTGTCTTCACCGTTTCCCAGAAGGGGAAGGTGAGAGACAAGACTTTCTGTTTAGTGGTGTCACTGTTTCCTGGAAAAGACAAGACCGTCTTTCAACTGTTTCCCGGAAGGAAGGGTGGGAGACAAGACTTTCAGTGCTGTCTTCCTGTTCTTGGCGAGGGAGGTACAGACTTTCAGTGCTGTCTTCACTGTTGCCCAGAAAATGAAGGAGATAGACAAACTTTCAGTGCTGTCTCAGAAGGAAAGGCCAGACTTTTATGCTGTCTTCACTTTTTCCCGAAAGGGAAGATGAGAGCAAGACTTCACTGATGTTCTCAGAAGAAAAGACGAGAGATAAGACTTTCAGTGCAAGAGTGTCTTCACTGTTCCATGGAAGAAAGGCGATAGACAAGACTTTCAGTGCTGTCTTCACTGTTTCTGGAAGGGAAGGCGAGAGACAAGACTTTCAGTTGTCTTCACTGTTTTCCTGGGAAGGCCAGAGACAAGATTTCAGTGCTGTCTTTACTGTTTCCGGAAGGGAAGGTGAGAGACAAGACTTCATGTTCACTGCCGTCTTCAGTGCTGTCTTCCCTGAAGGGAATACGAGAGACAAGACTTTCAATGCCGTCTTCACTGTTTTCCTGAAGGGAAGAAAGAAAGAAACGCTGCCTTCATTGTTTCCGGGAAGGGAAATGAGAGACAAGACTTTCAGTGCTATCTTCACTGTTTCCGGAAGGGAAGGCAGGAGACAAGACTTTCAGTGCTGTTTTCACTGTTTGGAAGGAAGCACAGAGACAAGACTTTCAGTGCTGTTTCACTGTTTCCTAGAAGGAAAGGTAAGAGACAAGAATTGCAGTGCTGTCTTTACTGTTTCAGAAGGAAGGCGAGAGACAGAACTTCAGTGCTTTTCACTGTTTCTAAAAGGAAGGTGAGGAAAAGACTTTCAGTGCTGTCTTCACAGTTTTGTTGAAAAGAAGAAACAGTTTTTGTCACTGTTTTGCTGAAGGAAAGCGAAGATACAAGACTTTTAGTGCTGTCTTCACTGTTTGCCAGAAGGGGCAGAGAGACATTTTTCATCGCCGTTTCAGCGTTGAAAAAGAAGAAGCCGTCTTCACTGTTTCTCAGAAAAGAAGAAGCTTTCAACGCTCTTCACTGTTTCCTGAAAAAGAAGAAGGGAAGGAAGCGAGAGTCTTCTTCAAGTGCTGACTTCACTGTTTCCTGAAAGGAAAGGCGGAGACAAGACCTTCACTGCTGGTTTTTCTGTTTCCCGAAGGAAGGCGAGAGACAAGACTTTCAGTGCTGTTTCACTGTTTCAGAAGGGAAAAACTTTCAGACGAAGTAAAGACAAGACTTCATTGCTGTCTTCACTGTTTACCTGAAAAGAATACTCAGCATGCCACATCACTGTTTCCTGAAGGAAAAGGAGAGACAAGACTTTCAGTCTTCACTGTTTCCCGAAGGGAACGCGAGGAAAGACTTATGCTGTCTTCACTGTTTCCCGGAAGGAAGGCGAGAGACAAGATCTTCAATGCTTGCCTCACTGTTTCTGGGAAGAGGCTGCAGAGACAAGACTTTCAGTGGAAGGGCGAGACAAGGCTTTCAGGTGCTATCTCACTGCTTCATGGAAGGGGAAAACAAACCCCATGCTGTCTTCACTGCTTCTGAAGGAAAGGAGAGCTAAGACTTCAGCAAGTGCTGTTTCACTGTTTCCCGGAAGGGAATAAGGAGAGACAAGATCTTTCAGGGCTGTCTTCACTGTTTCACTTGAAGAGAGGGTGAGACAAGACTTTCAGTGCTGTCTTCACTGTTTCTCAGAAGGAAAGTTGAGGGACAAGACTTCAGTGCTATCTTCACTGTTTCCTGAAAGGGAAGGCGAGACACAAGATCTTTCAGTGTCATCTTCACTGTTTCCCTGCAAGAGAAGAGAGGACAAAGTTTCAGTGCTGTCTTCACTGTTTCCCGGAAGGGAAGACAAGGAGAAGACTTCAGTGCTATCTTCACTGTTTCCTGGAAGGGTACATGAGACTCAAGACTTCAGCACTGCCTCATTGTTTCCTGCAAGGAAGCCAAGAGAGACAAAGTTTCAGTGCTGTCTTCACTGTTTCCGGAAGAAAGGCGGAGACAAGACTTTCAATGCAGTCCTCACTGTTTCTGGAAGGGAAGGTGAGACAAGATCTTCAGTGCTGTCTTCACTGTTTCCTGGAAGGGAATACGAGAGAGACAAGACTTTCAGTGCTGTCTTCACTGTTTCCCGGAAGGGAAGGCGAGAGACAAGACTTTCAGTGCTGTCTTCACTGTTTCCTGGAAGGGAAGGCGAGAGACAAGACTTTCAGTGCTGTCTTCACTGTTTCCTGGAAGGGAAGGTGAGAGACAAGACTTTCAGTGCTGTTTTCACTGTTTCCCGGAAGGGAAGGTGAGAGACAAGACTTTCAGTGCTGTCTTCACTGTTTCCCAGAAGGAAAGGCGAGAGACAAGACTTTCAGTGCTGTCTTCACTGTTTCCTGGAAGCGAAGGTGAGAGACAAGACTTTCAGTGCTATCTTCACTGTTTCCTGAAGGGAGGAAAGCAAGAGAGACAAGACTTTCAGTGCTGTCTTCACTGTTTCCTGAAGGGAAGGTGAGAGACAAGACTTTCAGTGCTGTCTTCACTGTTTCCCAGAAGGAAAGGCAAGAAAAAGACTTTCAGTGCTGTCTTCACTGTTTCCCGGAAGGGAAGGAAGAGACAAGACTTTCAGTGCTGTCTTCACTGTTTCCTGGAAGGGAAGGCGAGAGACAAGACTTTCAGTGCTGTCTTCACTGTTTCCCAGAAGGAAAGGAAGAGACAAGACTTTCAGTGCTGTCTTCACTGTTTCCGGAAGGGAAGAAGACTTCAGAACTGGAAGGGAAGGGAAGACAAGACTTTCAGTGCTGTCTTCACTGTTTCCTGGAAGGAAAGGAAGAGACAAACAGTGCTGTCTTCACTTTTCCTGGAAGGCAAGGCGAGACAAGACTTTCAGTGCTGTCTTCACTGTTTCCCGGAAGGAAGGCGAGAGACAAGACTTTCAGTGCTGTCTTCACTGTTTCCCAGAAGGAAAGGTGTTTCCCTGAGGGAGACAAAGACTTTCAGTGCTGTCTTCACTGTTTCCCAGGAAGGGAAGGAAGAGACAAGACTTTCAGTGCTGTCTTCACTGTTTCCCTGAAGGAAGGTAAGAAGACTTTTCAGTGCTGTCTTCACTGTTTCCCAGAAGGGAAGGCGAGAGACAAGACTTTCAGTGCTGTCTTCACTGTTTTCTGAAGGGGAAGGTGAGAGACAAGACTTTCAGTGCTGTCTTCACTGTTTCCCGGAAGGAAGGCTGAGAGAACAAGACTTTCAGTGCTTTTTCACTGTTTCCTGAAAGAAGAAGTGCCTTCACTGTTTCCCAGAAGGAAGGTGAGAGACAAGACTTTCAGTGCTGTCTTCACTGTTTCCCAGAGGAAGAAAGCGAGACAAGACTTTCAGTGCTGTCTTCTGTTGCCCTGAAAGGAAGGCGAGAGACAAGACTTTCAGTGCTGTCTTCACTGTTTCCCGGAAGGAAAGGCAGAGAGAAAGACTTTCAGTGCTGTCTTCACTGTTTCCCAGAAAGGGAAGGCGAGACAAGACTTTCAGTGCTGTCTTCACTGTTTCCCAGAAGGGAAGGCGAGAGAAAGACTTTCAGTGTTTCCTGGAAAGGAAAAGATTGTCTGTCACTGTTTCCCGGAAGAAGAAGAGACAAGACTTTCAGTGCTGTTTCCTTCGGAAGGGAGGACGAGAGACAAGACTTTCAGTGCTGTCTTCACTGTTTCCCGGAAGGAAGGCGAGAGACAAGACTTTCAGTGCTGTCTTCACTGTTTCCTGAAAGGAAGGCGAGAGACAAGACTTTCAGTGCTGTCTTGACTGTTTCCTGGAAGGGAAGGGGAAAGACAAGACTTTCAGTTTCCACTGTTTCCTGGAAGGGAAGGTTTCATTTAAGACTTTCAGTGCTGTCTTCACTGTTTCCCAGAAAGGAAAGGTGAGAGACAAGACTTTCAGTGCTGTCTTCACTGTTTCCTGGAAGGGAAGGAGAGACAAGACTTTCAGTGCTGTCTTCACTGTTTTGCTTGAAGGGATGGTGAGAGACAAGACTTTCAGTGCTGTCTTCACTGTTTCCTGGAAGGAAGGCGAGAGACAAGACTTTCAGATCTTCACTGTTTACCGAAAGGAAGACGAGACAAGACTTTCAAATGTCATCACTTTTTCCTAGAAGGGAAGGCAAGAGACAAGACTTTCAGTGAGTCTTCACTGTTTCCCTGAAGGAAAGGCGAGAGACAAGACTTTTAGTGCTGTCTTCACTGTTTCCCTGGAAGGAAAGGTGAGAGAAAAGACTTTCAGTGCTGTCTTCACTGTTTCCCGGAAGGGAAGACGAGAGACAAGACTTTCAGTGCTGTCTTCACTGTTTCCTGGAAGGAAGGTGAGATACAAGACTTTCAGTGCTGTCTTCACTGTTTCCTGAAGGGGGTGAGAGACAAGACTTTCAGTGCTGTCTTCACTGAAGGAAAAAGAAGAAAAAGCCAGTAGTCTTCACTGTTTCCCAGAAGGAAAGGCGAGAGACAAGACTTTCAACGCTGTCTTCACTGTTTCCTGGAAGGGAAAGGAGAAGACTTTCAGTGCTGTCTTCACTGTTTCCCAGAAGGAAGACAAGACTTTCAGTGCTTTCAGTTTCCTGAAAGAGGTAAGAACAAGACTTCACTGTTTCCTGGAAGGTTTCCGAAGGCAGAGACAAGACTTTCAGTGCTGTCTTCACTGTTTCCCGGAAGACAAGACTTTCAGTGAACTGTTTTCTTGAGAAGGAAGTAAAGGCGAGACAAGACTTTCAGTGCTGTCTTCACTGTTTCCTGGAAGGGAAGATGAGAGACAAGACTGGATAGACTGTTTCCTGAAGAAGGTTCAAGACTTTGCTGTCTTCACTGTTTCCCTCAGAAGGAAAGGCGAGAGACAAGACTTTCAGTGCTGTCTTCACTGTTTCCGGAAGAAGGGAGAGAGGCGAGAGACAAGACTTTCAGTGCTGTCAAGACTTCAGTGCTTCTTCACTGTTTCTGGAAGGGAAGGCGAGAGACAAGACTTTCAGTGCTGTCTTCACTGTTTCCCTCACTGGAAGGGAAGGCGAAAAAGACAAGACTTTCAGTGCTGTCTGTTCACTGTTTCCCGGAAGGGAAGACAAGACAAGACTTTCAGTGCTGTCTTCACTGTTTCCTGGAAGGAAGGCGAGAGACAAGACTTTCAGTGCTGTCTTCACTGTTTCCTGGAAGGAAGGCGAGACAAGACTTTCAGTGCTGTCTTCACTGTTTCCTGAAAGGGAAGGCGAATCACAAGACTTTCAGTGCTGTCTTCACTGTTTCCCTTGAGAAGGAAGGAGAGACAAGACTTTCAGTGCTGTCTTCACTGTTTCCTGGAAGGGAAGGCAAGAGACAAGACTTTCAGTGCTGTCTTCACTGTTTCCTGGAAGGGGAAAGAGAAGACTTTCAGTGCTGACTGTTTCCTGGAAGGGAAGTGAGAGACTTTCAGTGTCTTCACTGTTTCCCGGAAGGGAAGGCAGGAGACAAGACTTTCAATGCTGTCTTCACTGTTTCCTGGAAGGGAAGGTGAGAGACAAGACTTTCAGTGCTGTCTTCACTGTTTCCCGGAAGGGAAGATGAGAGACAAGACTTTCAGTGCTGTCTTCACTGTTTCCTGGAAGGGAAGGTGAGAGACAAGACTTTCAGTGCTGTCTTCACTGTTTCCTGGAAGGAAAGGGTGAGGCTAAAGACAGTGACTTCACTGTTTCAAGTGCTGTCTGTCTTCACTGTTTCCGGAAGGAAAGGCGAGAGACAAGACTTTCAGTGCTGTCTTCACTGTTTCCCAGAAAGGAAGGCGAGAGACAAGACTTTCAGAATGCTGTCTTCACTGTTTTCCGGAAGGGAAAGGTGAGAGACAAGACTTTCAGTGCTGTCTTCACTGTTTCAAAGGGGAAGGTTTCCTGGAGAAAAAAGACTTTCAGTGCTGTCTTCACTGTTTCCTGGAAGGGAACAAGACTTTCAGCGCTATCTTCACTGTTTCCCAAGGAAAAGATGAAGACTTTCAGTACTGTCTTCACTGTTTCCCGGAAACTCATTGGAGATTGACAAGACTTTCAGTGCTGTCTTCACAGTTTCCCAGAAGGAAAGGCGAGAAACAAGACTTTCAGTGCTTTCTTCACAGTTTCCCAGAAGGAAGGTGAGAGACAAGACTTTCAGTGCTGTCTTCACTGTTTCCCAGAAGGAAAGGCGAGAGACAAGACTTTTCCTGAAAAAAAAGCTGTCTTCACTGTTTCTTCACTGAAGGAAAATTAGAGACAAGACTTTCAGTGCTGTCTTCACTGTTTCCAATAAGAAAAGACAGATTCGTCTCCAAGACTTTCAGTGCTGTCTTCACTGTTTCCATGGAAGGAAGGCGAGAGACAAGACTTTCAGTGCTGTCTTCACTGTTTCCCTGGAAGGAAGGCGAGAGACAAGACTTTCAGTGCTGTCTTCACTGTTTCCTGGAAGGAAAGGTGAGAACAAGACTTTCAGTGCTGTCTTCACTGTTTCCTGGAAGGAAGGTGAGAACAAGACTTTCAGTGCTGTCTTCACTGTTTCCTGAAGGGAAAGGAGACAGAAATCTTTCAGTTGTCTTCACTGTTTCCCGGAAGGAAGGCCGACAGACAAGACTCTCAGTGCTGTCTTCACTGTTTCCTGGAAGGGAAAAGAGAGACAAGACTTTAGTGCTGTCTTCACTGTTTCCTGGAAGGGAAGATGAGACAAATCTTTCAGTAGCTGTCTTCACTTTTCCCGGAAGAAAAGACGACAGACAAGACTTTCAGTGATGTTTCATGTTCCTGGAAGGAAAGGGAAAGACAAGACTTTCAGTGCTCTTCACTGTTTCTCTGGAAGAAGGGAGGCAAGACTTCATTTCTGTCTTCAGTGTTTCCTGGAAGGGAAGACGAGAGAAAATCTTTTTCAGTGCTGTCTTCATTGTTTCTGAAGGAAGGCGAGAGACAAAACTTTCAGTGCTGTCTTCACTGTTTCCTGAAGTGAAGGTGAGAGACAAGACTTTCAGTGCTATCTCACTGTTTCCTGGAAAGGTAAGAGACAAGACTTTAAGTGCTTATCTTTTACTGTTTCCCGAGACAGACTTTCAGAAGGTGAAGGTAGAGAAACAAGACTTTCAGTGCGGTCTTCACTGCTTCCTGGAAGGGAAGGCGAGACAAGACTTTCAGTGCTGTCTTCACTGTTTCCTGGAAGGGAAGGGGAAAACAAGATTTTCAGTGCTGTCTTCACTGTTTCCGAGGAAGATGAGAGACAAGACTTTCAGTGCTGTCTTCACTGTTTCCCGGAAGGAAAGGCGAGAGAAAAGACTTTCAGTGCTGTCTTCACTGTTTCTTGAAGGGCAGGCGAGAGACAAGACTTTCAGTGTTGTTGTCACTGCAATAAGGAAGAGGAGAGACAAATCTTTCAGCGCCATCTTCACTGTTTCCTGGAAAGAAGAAGCTGTCTTCACTGAAAGACAAGACTTTCAGTACTATCTTCACTGTTTCTCAGAAATGAAGGAGAGAGACAAACTTTCAGTGCTGTCTTTACTGTTTTCTCGGAAGGAAAGGAGGAGACAAGACTTTCATTGCTGCCTTCAGTCATTTCCCTGGAAGGGAAGACGAGAAAAGACTTTCAGTGCTGTCTTCACTGTTTCCCGGAAGGAAAGAAGAGAGAAGACTTTCAGTGCTGTCTTCACTGTTTCCTGGAAGTGAAGGTGAGAGACAAGATTTTCTTTCAGTCTTCAATGTTTCCCGGGAGGAAAGAGACAAGACTCTCTGACAAGGGAAGGCTTTCAGTGCTGTCTTTACTGTTTCCCGAAGGAAGGGCGATAGACAAGACTTTCAGTGCAGTCATCAAGACTGTTTCCTTGAAGGGAAGACGAGGGACAAGACTTTCAGTGCTATCTTCACTGTTTCCCGGAAGGGAGGCAGAGACAAGACTTTCAGTGCTGTCTTCACTGTTTCCCTGAAGGAAAGGCGAGAGGCAAGACTTTTCAGTGCTGTCTTCACTGTTTCCAGAAGGGGAAGATGAGAGACCAGACTTTCAGTGCTGTCTTCACTGTTTCTCTGAAAGGCAAGAGACAAGACTGACTGAAGGGAATGCGAAAGACTTTCAGTGCTGTCTTCACTGTTTTCCTGGAAGGGAAGGCAAGAGACAAGACTTTCAGTGCTGTTGTCACTGTTTCTCCGGAAGGGAAGGCGAGAAGAATACTTTCAGACTGTTTCAGTGCCAAAGACAAGAAGCTGTCTTCACTGTTTCCCAAAGGGAGTGAAGGATAGAAGACTTTGTTCACTGCTGTCTTCACTGTTTCTCAGAAGGGAAGGGAGAGACAAGACTTTAGTGCTGTCTTCCTGTTTCCCTGAAGGAAAGGCAGGAGACAAGACTTTCATTGCTGTATTCAATGTTTTTTGAGGAAGACGAGAGACAAGACTTACAGTGCTGTCTTCACTGTTTCTGGAAGGAAATGAGAGACAAAACTTTCCAGTGCTGTCTTTACTGTTTCCTGCAAGGGAAGACAAGAACAAGTTTCCCAGAAGGAAAGACAAGACTTTCAGTGCTGTCTTCACTGTTTTTTCCTGGAAGGAAAGGCGAGAGACAAGACTTTTAGTGCTGTCTTCACTGTTTCCCGGAAGGGAAGGTTAGACACAAGATTTTCAGCGCCGTCTTCACTGTTTCCTGGAAAGAAGGTGAGAGACAAGAAAGTCTTTCAGCTGTTGTCAGTGTTTCCCGGAAGGAAAGGCGAGAGACAAGACTTTCACTGCTGGTTCCTGTTGGAAGGAAGGGTGCAGAGACAAGACTTTCAGTGTTGTCTTCACTGTTTCAGAAGGGAAGGCGAGAGGCAAGACTTTCAGTGCTGTTTCACTGTTTCAGGAAGAAGGTTCACTTCTTTCCGTAGGGAAGACGAGACAAGACTTTCAGTGCTGTCTTCACTGTTTCTCCGAAGGGAAGGCGAGAGAGAATACTTTCAGTGCTGTCTTCACTGTTTCTCTGGAGGAAGGAAGGCGAGAGACAAGACTTTCAGTGCTGTCTTCACTGTTTCCGGAAGGAAAGGAGACCAGACTTTCAGTGCTGTCTTTACTGTTTCTCCGAAGGAAAGGTAAGAGACAAGACAAGTGCTGTCTTCAATGGAAGGGGAAGGCTAGAACAAGACAGTTAGCGCTGTCTTCACAGTTTTAAGGAAAAGACTTTCAGTGCTGTCTTCACTGCTTCTCGGAAGGGAAGACGAGAGACAAGACTTTCAGTGCTGTTGTCACTTATTGCTGAAAAATAAAAGTTTCTCAGAAGCTGTCTTCAAGAAGGAAATGAGAGACAAGACTTAGTGCTGTCTTCACTGTTTCCCAGAAGGGAAGGTGAGAGACAAGACTTTCAATGCCGTCTTCACTGTTTCCTGAAAAAAGAAGAAGCCGTCTTCACTGTTTCCCAGAAGGGAAGACGAGAGACAAGACTTTCAGTGCTGACTTCACTGTTTCCTGAAAGGTGAGAGAGACAAAACTTTCAGTGCTGTCTTCACTGTTTCCCTGGAAGGGAAGGAAAGGCGAGGGACAAGACTTTTCAGTGCTGTGTTTCCCTCACTGTTTCCCCTGGAAGGGAAGGCGAGACAAGACTTTCAGTGCCGTCTTCACAGTTTGTTGAAAGAAAACTGTTTCACTGGGAAGGAAGGCAGAGACAAGACTTTCATTGCTGTCTTCACTGTTTCCCGGAAGGGAAGACGAGAGAGACAAGACTTTCAGCGCTGTCTTCACTGTTTCCTGGAAAGAGAAAGACTTCTCAGCTCTCTTCACTGGTTCCTTGAAGGGAAGGTGAGACAAGACTTTCAGTGCTGTCTTCACTGTTTCCAGAAGGAAAGGAGAGACAAGACTTTCAGTGCTGTCTTCACTGTTTCTGGAAGGGAAGGTGAGAGACAAGACTTTCAGCACTGTCTTCACTGTTTTCCCAGAGGAAGACGAGAGACAAGACTTTCAGTGCTGTTTTGACAGTTTCCTGGGAAGGGAAGACAAAAACAAGAAGTGCTGTCTTCACTGTTTCCTAGAAGGGAAGACGAGAGACAAGACTTTCAGTGCTGTCTTCACTGTTTCCAGAAGGGAAGGCGAGAGACAAGACTTTCAGAGCTGTCTTCACTGTTTCCTGGAAGGGAAGACGGAGAGACAAGACTTTCAGTGCTGTGTCTTCACTGTTTCCCAGAAGGGAAGGCGAGACAAGACTTTCAGCGCTGTTTTCACTGTTTCCTGAAGGGAAAGGAAAGAAAGACTTTGTGTGTTGTCTTCACTGTTTCCTGGAAGGGAAGGGAGACAAGACTTTCAAGATATTTCCAAAAGGAAAGGAGAGACCAGACTTTCAGTGCTGTCTTCACTGTTTCCGGAAGGGAAGAGAAGAAAGACTTTCAGTGCTGTTCACTGTTTTGCTGAAGGAGGGTGACAGACAAGACTTTCAGTGCTGTCTTCAATGTTTCCAGAAGGGAAAGGTGAGAGACAAGACTTTCAGTGCTGTCTTCACTGTTTTCCTGAAAAGGCGAGAAGAAAGACCTCAGGTTCCCAGAAGGGATGAGACAAGACTTTCAGTGCAGTCTTCACTGTCTTCCTGTTTCCAAGAAGGGAAGACGACAGACAAGACTTTCAGCACTGCCTCTTCACTGTTTCCTGAAGGGAAGGCAGAGACAAGACATTCAGCGTTGCTCTTGACTGCTTCCCGAAGGGAAGACAAGAGACAAGACTTTCAGTGCTGCCTCCACTGTCTTCATGGAAGGGAAGACTGTTTTCAGTGGAAGATGGAAGAGATAAGACTTTCAGTGCTATCTTTGCTGTTTCCGGAAGTAAAGGTGAGAGGACAAGATCCTCAGTGCTGTCTTCACTGTTTACCGGGAAAGGGGAGAGGTGGAAGACAAGACTTTCAGCACTGTCTTCACTGTTTCCTGGAAGGAAAGGCAAGAGACAAGACTTTCAGTGCTGTCTCTACTGTTTCCCGGAAGGGAAGACAAGAGAGAACAAGATTTTCAGTGACGAGAGACAAGACATCACTGTTTCCCGGAAGGGAAGAGAGAACAAGACTTTCAGTGCCGTCTTCACTGTTTCCTGGAAGGGAAGACGAGAGACAAGACTTTTGCTGTGTATCTTTACTGATTCTGAAGGAAGGGGAAAGACAAGACTTTCAAGGGAAAGCTATCTTCACTAGGTTTTCCTGGAAGGGAAGACGAGACAAGACTTTCAGTGCTGTCTTCACTGTTTCCTGTTTCTGAAGGGAAAGGAGAGAAAAGACTTTTCAGTGCTGTCTTCACTGTTTCCTGGAAGGGAAGGCGAGAGACAAGACTTTCAGTGCTGTCTTCACTGTTTCCCAGAAGGAAGACGTGAGACAAGACTTTCAGTGCTGGCTTCACTGTTTCTCAGAGACAAGACTTTCAGTTGAGGAAAAAGGGAAGGCTTTCAGACTTCAGCTGTTTTCACTGTTTCCCGGAAGGAAGAAGCTGTCTCTAGTTTCCTGAAGGGGAAGGCGACAAGACTTTCAGTGCTGTCTTTACTCTTCACTGTTTCCCCTGCAGGAAGGAGAGACAAAAGGTGCTGAGAGGCTGGTGAAGAGAAAACTTTCAGTGCTATCGCCAAGACTTTCTGTTTCCTGAAGGAAAGGCGAGAGACAAGACTTTCAGTGTTGTCTTCACTGTTTCCTGCAAAAGGGAAGGCGAGAGACAAGACTTTCAGTGCTGTCTTCACTGTTTCCCGGAAGGAAAGAAGAGACAAGACTTTCAATGCTGTCCTCTGTTTCCTGAAGGAAGAGCAGACTGCTGTCTTCAGAAGGGAACAAGACTTACAGCTTTCGAAGGAAAGGGTGCAAGACTGTCTTCACTGTTTCCGGAAGGAAAGGTGAGAGACAGACAAGACTGTTTCTGAAGGGAAGTCTTCACTGTTTCCTGGGAAGGGATGGTCAGAGAGACAAGACTTTCACTGTGGGAAGGGTGACTGTCTTCACTGTTTCCCGAAGACAAGGGAGAGTCAAGACGTCGTCTCTTCACTGTTACTGGAAAAGAGAAAAGACTTTCAGAGCTGTTTTCATTGTTTCCTGGAAGGGAAGGTGAGTGAGACAAGACTTTCAGTGCTGTCTCAGTTTCCCCTGGTGAAGGAAAGGCGAGAAGACAAGACTCTTCACTGTTTCCGGAAAAGAAGCTTCGAGAGGTGAGACTTTCAGTGCTATCTTCACTGTTTCCCAGAAGGGAAGGTGAGAGACAAGAATTTCAGCTTTTTCAGTGCTGCCTTTACTGTTTCCTGAAGGAAAGACGAGAGACAAGACTTTTCAGTTGTCTTCACTGTTTCCAGAAGGGTAGGCAGGAGACAAGACTTTCAGTTGTCTTCACTGTATCCGGAAGGGAAGTCAGAGAAAAGACTTTCAGTGCTTTTTTCACTGTTTTCTGAAGGGAAGGCCAGAGACAAGATTTTCAGTGCTGTCTTCACTGTTTCCCAGAAGGAAAGGAGAGACAAGACTTTCAGTGCTGTCTTTACTGTTTCCAGAAGGGAAGGCTAGAGACAAGGACTTTCAGTGCTGTCTTCACGGATTTCCTGGAAGGGAAGGCGAGACAAGACTTTCAGTGCCGTCTTCACTGTTTCCTAGAAGGAAAGAAACAGTGCTGTCTTCACTGTTTCCCTGAAGGAGGCCGAAGACTGTCAGTGCTGTCTTCCACTGTTTCCCAGAAGGGAAGGCGAGAGACAAGATCTGCTGTCCTCACTGTTTCCTGGAAGGAAAGGCCTGAAGGAAAGAAAGACTCAGTGCTGTCTTCACTGTTTCTTGGAAGGGAAAATGAGAGACAAGACTTTCAGTGCTGTCTTCACTCTCCAGAAGAAAGGCGATAGATAAGACTTTCAGTGCTGTCTTCACTGTTTCATGGAAGGGAAGGACTCAGTGCTTTCCTCACTGTTTTTAAGGGAAGGCGAGAAGACTTTCAGTGCTGTACACACTGTTTCCTGGAAGGGAAGACGAGAGAACAAGACTTTCAGTGCTATTCACTGTTTCCCTAAGGAAGGTGAGAGGCTGTCTTTCAGTGGTGTCTTCACATTATCCTGAAAAGACGAGAGACAAGACTCAGTCTGTTTTGTGGAAGAGAGAGACAAGACTTTCAGTGCTGTCTTCACTGTTTCCCGGAAGGGGAAGAGGAGAGACAAGACTTTCAGTGCTGCTGTATCACTTTTTCCCAGAAGGGAAGAAGGGCAGAGACAAGACTTTCAGTGCTGTCTTCACTGTTTTGAAGGAATGAGAGAGACAAAAATTTTGAAGGCAGTGCTGTCTTTACTGTTTCCCAGAAGGAAAGGCGAGAGACAAGATTTAGTGTTTTCTTCACTATTTTCCCCTTAAGGAAAGGGAAGCAGAGACAAAGATTTTCAGTACCGTCTTCACTGTTTTGTTGAAAAGAAGAAGTTTTCACTGGTTCCCGGAAGGGAAGACGAGAGAGACAAGACTTTCAGTGCTGGCTTCACTGTTTCCCAGAAGGAAAGGCGAGAGACAAGACTTTTCAGTGCCATCTTCAAAAGAAGAAGCTCTTTCACTGGTTCAAGGGAAGGAAGTGAGAGAAAAGGCTTTCAGTGCTGTCTTCACTGTTGCCCAGAAGGAAAGATTGAGACAAGACTTTCAGTACTTCTTCACTGTTTCTGGAAGGAAAGGTGAAAGACAAGACTTTCAGTGCTGTCTTCACTGTTTCCCAGAAGGGAAGAGAGAGACAAGACTTTCAGTGCTGTCTTGACTGTTTCCTGGAAAAGGTGAGAAGAAGCTGTCTGTGCTTGTCTTCACTGGAAGGAAGAGACAAGACTTTCAGTGCTGTCTTCACTGTTTCCTGGAAGGAAAGGAGAGACAAGACTCCGGTCCTGTTCTTCTGTTTCCTGAAGGGAAGGCAAGAGACAAGACTTTCAGTGCCTGTTTCACTGTTTCCAAAAGAAGAAGGAAAAGTGAAGAGACAAGACTTTCAGTGCTGTCTTCACTGTTTCCCAGAAGGGTAGGCAGGAGACAAACTTTCATTGCTGTCTTCACTGTTTCCCAGAAGGGAAGGTGAGAGACAAGACTTTCAGTGCTGTCTTCACTGTTTCCCAAATGGGAAGGAGAGAGAAAAGACTTTCAGTGCCCAATGTCACTGTTTCTCTGGAAGGGAAGGTGAGAGACAAGAGTTTCAATGCTGTCCCCACTGTTTTGCTGAAGGAAGGGAGAGACAAGACTTTCAGTGCTGTCTTCACTGTTTCCTGGAAGAGGAAGGTGAGATAAGTACTAAATCTTCACTTGTTTCTGTGAAGGAAAGGCGAGAGACAAGACTTCAGTGCTTCACTGTTTCCCAGAAGGGAAGGGAGAGACAAGACTTTCAGTGCCGTCTTGACTGTTTCTGAAAAAGAGAAAAGAAGTGCTGTCTTCACTGTTTCCCAGAAGGGAAGAAGAGACAAGACTTTCAGTGCTGACTTCACTGTTTCTGAAAGGAAGGGGAGACAAGACATTCATTGCTTTCTTCACTGCTTCCCGGAAGGAAAGAGCGAGAGCTGAAGACTTTTCAGTGCTGTCTCTTCACTGTTTCCCAGAAATGATGGATAGAGATAAAAACTTTCAGTGCTCTCTTTACTGTTTCCAGGAAGTAAAAGGCGAGAGACAAGACTTCATTGCTGTCTTCACTGTTTACCTGGAAGGGAAGACGAGAGACAAGACTTTCAGTGCTGGTCTTCACTGTTTCCTGAAGGAAAAGCGAGACAAGACTTTCAGTGCTGTTCACTGTTTCCCGGAAGGGAAGGCGAGAGACAAGACTTTCCAGTGCTGTCTTCACTGTTTCCCGGAAGGGAAGCCTGTCAGTGCTGTCTTCAGAGACAAGACTTTCAGTGCCGTCTTCTGTTTCCTGAAGGAAGGTGAGAGACAAGACTTTCAGCGAAAGTATCTTTACTTTTTTCCCGGGAAGGGGAGACAAGGTGCTGTCTTCAGAGGGTACAAGACTTTCAGTGCTATCTTCACAGTTTCCTGAAGGGAAGGGAAAACAAGACTTTAAGTGCTGTCTTCACTGTTTCAGAAGAAGGAAAAACAAAAGCTAAGACTTTCAGGAAAGGTGAGGACTGTCTTCACTGTTTCCCGGAAGGAAGATGAAGACAAGACTTTCAGAGATGTCTTCACTGTTTCAGGAAGGAGGGTGAGAGACAAGACTTTCAGTGCTGTCTTCACTGTTTCCTGGAAGGGAAGAAGAGGCTTTCAGTTCTGAGTTTCAGGAAAGGCAAGACTTTCAGTGCTATTTTTCACTGTTTCCCGGAAGGAAGGAGGGACAAGACTTTCAGTGCTGTCTACTGTTTCCTGCAAGGGAAGGCTTTCAGTGCTGTCTTCCTGTTTCCTGAAGGAAAGGCAAGAGACAAGACTTTCAGTGCTATCTTCACTGTTTCCTGGAAGGGAAGGCGAGAGACAAAAGTTTCAGTTCTGTCTTCCTTGTTTCCTGGAAGGGGAAGACACTGTTTCCTGAAGGAAGAAGAGCTTTCAGTGCTGTCTTCACTGTTTCCCGGAAGGAAAGGCGAAGAGACAAGACTTTCAGTGCTTCCCTCACTGTTTCCTGGAAGGGAAGGCGAGAAGACTTTCAGTGCTGTCTTCACTGTTTTCCAGGAAGGAAGGTGAGAGACAAGACTTTCAGTGCTGTCCTCACTGTTTCCTGGAAAAAGGAAGGGCCTTCACTGTTTCTCTGAAGGAGACAAGACTTTCAGTGCTGTCTTCACTGTTTCCCTGAAGGAAAGGAGAGAGACAAGACTTTCAGTGCTGTCTTCACTGTTTCCCAGAAGGAAGAAAGAACTTTCAGTGCTGTCTTCACTGTTTCCTGGAAGGAAGGGGAGAGACAAGACTTTCAACGCTGTCTTCACTGTTTCCCAGAAAAGAAGGATGAAGGTGATGTCTTCTGTTTCCTGGAAAGAAGACGGGAGACAAGACTTTCAGTGCTGTCTTCACTGTTTCCTGGAAGGGTAGGCAGACAACAAGACTTTCATTGCTGTCTTCACTGTTTCCTGGAAGGAAGAAGCGAGGGAGAACAAGACTTTCAGTGCTGTCTTCACTGTTTCCTGAAGGAAAGGAGAGACAAGACTTTCAGTGCTGTCTTCACTGTTTCCCGGAAGGGAAGATGAGAGGCAAGACTTTAAGTGATGTCTTCTGTTTCCCAGAAGGGAAGAGACTTTCAGTGCTGTCTTCACTGTTTCCTGGAAGGGAAGGTGAGAGACAAGACTTTCAGTGCTGTCTTCACTGTTTCCTGGAAAAGAAGGAAGCTGTCTTCACTGTTTCGGAAGGAGAGGAGAGAGACAAGACTTTCAGTGCTGTCTTCACTGTTTCCCAGAAGGAAGGCGAGAGACAAGACTTTCAGTGCTGTCTTCACTGTTTCCTGGAAGGAAGGCGGGAGACAAGACTTTCGTCTTTGTTCACTGTTTCCCGGAAGGGAAAGTGAGACAAGACTTTCAGTGCTGTCTTCACTGTTTCCAGAAGGGAAGGCGAGGGACAAGACTTCACTGTCTTCCCTGAGAAGGAAAGGCGAGAGACAAGACTTTCAGTGCTGTCTTCACTGTTTCCCGGAAGGTGAGGAACAAGACTTTCCATGCTGTCTTCACTGTTTTCTGGAAGAGAAGGCAGAGACAAGACTTTCAGCGACGACTGTCTGTCACTGTTTCACTGAAGAAGGCAAGATACAAGACTTTCAGTGCTGTCTTCACTGTTTCCAGAAGGGAAGAGAGACAAGACTTTCAGTGCTGTCTTCACTGTTTCCCAGAAGGGAGAGGTAAGAGACAAGACTTTCAGTGCTGTCATCACTGTTTCCTGGAAGGGAAAGAGAGACAAGACTTTCAGTGCTGTCTTCACTGTTTCCCAGAAGGAAGACGAGAACAAGACTTTCTGTCTTCACTGTTTCAACTGGAAGGGAAGACGAGAGACAAGACCTTCTGCTTTCTTCACTCGGAAAGGCGAGAGACAAGACTTTCAGTGCTGTCTTCACTGTTTCTGGAAGGGAAGGTGAGAGACAAGACTTTCATCGCTCTCTTCACTGTTTCCTGAAGAAGAAGGTCTTCACTGAGAACAAAGAGACAAGACTTTCAACGCTGTCATCACTGTTTCCTGGAAGGAAAGAAGAGACAAGACTTTCAGTGCTGTCTTCACTGTTTCCCGGAAGGGAAGAGATAAACAAGACTTTCAGTGCTGTCTTCACTGTTTCCTGGAAGGTAAGGCAGAGACAAGACTCAGTGCTGTCTTCACTGTTTCCCGGAAGGGAAGGCGAGAGACAAGACTTTTCAGTGTGTTTCTTTAGAGACAAGGCTTTCAGTGCTTCTTCACTACTGTTTCCTGGAAGGAAAAAGACAAAACTTTCAGTGCTGTCTTCAGTTTACAAGACTTTCAGTGCTGTCTTCACTGTTTCCTGGAAGGGGAGGGAGAGACAAGACTTTCAGTGCTGTCTTCACTGTTTCACGGAAGGGAACGGAGAGAAAGACTTTCAGTGCTGTCTTCACTGTTTCCTGAAGGAAGGCGAGAGACAAGACTTTCAGTGCTGTCTTCACTGTTTCCGGAAGGGAAAGGCAGAGACAAGACTTTCAGTGCTGTCTTCACTGTTTCCTGGAAGGGAAGGCGAGAGACAAGACTTTCAGTGCTGTCTTCACTGTTTCCTGGAAGGGAAAACAAAGAGACTATCTTCAGACCCGGAAGGAAAGGGAGAGCTAAGACTTCAGTGCTGTCTTCACTGTTTCCTGAAGGGAAGGTGAGAGACAAGACTTTCAGTGCTGTCTTCACTGTTTCCAGGAAGGAGGGTGAGACAAGACTTTCAATGCAGTCCTCACTGTTTCTCTGAAGGGATGGCGAGAGACAAGACTTTCAGTGCTGTCTTCTCTGTTTTGTGGAAGGGAAGGTAGACACAAGACTTTCAGTGCTGTCTTCACTGTTTCCAGAAGGGAAGGTGAGAGACAAGACTTTCAGTGCTGTCTTCACTGTTTCTGAAGAAAAAGGGAGAGACAAGACTTTTCAGTGCTGTCTTCTGTGTTCCTGGAAGGGAAGGCTAGAGAAAAGACTTTCAGTGTCTTCACTGTTTTCAGTGCTGGCTTCACTGTTTGAAGGAAGGCGAGAGACAAGACTTTCAGTGCTGTCTTCACTGTTTCCTGGAAGGGAAGGCAGAGACAAGACTTTCAGTGCTGTCTTCACTGTTTCCTGAGAAGGGAAGGCAAGAGACAAGACTTTCAGTGCTGTCTTCACTGTTTCCCAGAAGGGAAGAAGAGACAAGACTTTCAGTGCTGTCTTCACTGTTTCCCAGAGGGAGAGAACAAAGGGAAGAAGTCCCCGGAAGAGACAAGACTTTCATTGCTGTCTTCACTGTTTCCCAAAGGGAGGTGAGAGACAAGACTTTCAGTGTTGTCTTCACTGTTTCCCTGATGGAAGGAAGGACTTTTCAGTGCTGTCTTCACTGTTTCCCAGAAGGAAAGGCAAGACAAGACTTTTAGTGCTGGCTTCACTGTTTCCCGGAAGGAAAGGCGAGAGACAAGACTTTCAGTGCTGTCTTCACTGTTTCCGGAAGGAAGGCAGGAGACAAGACTTTCAGACCCTCTTCACTGTTTCCCCCGGAAGGAAGAAGTGAGAGACAAGACAGTGCTATCTTCACTGTTTCCTGGAAGGAAGGTGAGAGACAAGACTTTCAGTGCTGTCTTCACTGTTTCCCCGGAAGGAGAGAGACAAGACTTTCAGTGCTGTCTTCACTGTTTTGTGGAAGGAAGGTCCAGAGACAAGACTTTCAGTTCTATCTTCACTGTTTACCGGAAGGGAAGGGGAAAGACAAGACTTTTAGTGCTGTCTTCACTGTTTCCTCGAAGAAAAGGCGAGAAACAAGACTTTCAGTGCTGTCTTCACTGTTTCGGAAGGGGAAGGCAGAGAAAAGACTTTCAGAGCTGTTTCACTGTTTTGTGAAGGAGGAGAGAGACAAGACTTTCAGTGCTGTCTTCACTGTGTTTCCGGAAGGAAAGGCGAGAGACAAGACTTTAGTGCTGTCTTCACTGTTTCCTGAAAGGAAGGTGAGAGACAAGACTTTCAGTGCTGTCTTCACTGTTTCCGGAGGGAAGGCGAGAAGACAAGATTTCAGAATGCCGTCTTCACTGTTTCCCGGAAGAAGAAGGAAGACGAGAGACAAGACTTTCAGTGCTGTCTTCACTGTTTCCTGGAAGGGAAGGGGAGAGACAAGACTTTCAATGCTGTCTTCACTGTTTCCTGGAAGGGAAGGCGAGAGACAAGACTCAGAGCTGTTTCCTAAAAAGGTGCTGCTCTTCACTGTTTCCCAGAAGGGAAGGGAAAGACAAGACTTTCAGTGCTGTCTTCACTGTTTCTTGGAAGGGAAGGGGAGAGACAAGACTTTCAGTACTGTCTTCACTGTTTCCGGAAGTTTCCAATTACTGGAACTGTTTCTCAGAAGTAAGAGAGACAAGACTGTTTCAGAAGGGAAGGTGCTTTCAGTGCTGTCTTTAACTGTTTCCCAGAAGGAAGGTGAGAGACAAGACTTTCAGTGCTGTCTTCACTGTTTCTTGGAAGGAGCGAGACAAGATTGCCAGTGCTGTCTTCACTGTTTCCCAGAAGAAGGTGACAAGACTTTCAGTGCTGTCTTCACTGTTTCCCGGAAGGGAAGACGAGAGAAGACTTTCAGTGCTGTCATCACTGTTTCCTGGAAGAGGCGATAGACAGACTTCCAGCTGTCTTCACTGTTTCCTGGAAGGGAAGACGAGAGACAAGGCTTTCAGACTGTCCTCCTGTTTTTTTAGAAGGGAAAGCGAGTTTCCAGTACTGTCTTCACTTTTTTTTGCTATTTCACTTTTCCCAGAAGGGTAGGCGAGGAGACAAGACTTTCAGTGCTGTCTTCACTGTTTCCTGAAGGGAAGACGAGAGACAAGGCTTTCAGTGCTGTCCTGACTTTTTTTGTGGAAGGGAAGGTGAGACAAGACTTTCAGTGATGTCTTACTGTTTCCCGGAAGGAAGGCGAGAGACAAGACTTTCAGTGCTATCTTCACTGTTTCCTGGGAAGGGAGGGCGAGAGACAAGATTTCAGTGCTGTCTTCACTGTTCCCTGGAAGGAAGGCAAGAGACAAGACTTTCAGTGCTGTCTCACTGTTTCCGAAAAAGAAGAAGACTGATGTGAAGGGAAGAAACAAGACTTTCAGTGCTGTCTTCACTGTTTCCCGGAAGGGAAGGCGACACAAGACTTTCAGTGCTGTCTTCACTGCTTCCCAGAAGGGAAGGTGAGAGACAAGACTTTCAGTGCTGTCTTTCCTGTTTCCTGGAAATGAAGGAGAGAAGCTGTTCAGTGCTGTCTGGGAAGGGAAAGGCGAGAGACAAGACTTTCCAGTGCCTTCACTGTTTCCTGAAGGAATGCGAGAGACAAGACTTTCAGTGCTGTCTTCACTGTTTCCTGGAAGGGAAGGCGAGAGACCAGGCTTTCAGTGCTGTCTTCACTGTTTCTCCAGAAGGGAAGGCGAGAGACAAGACTTCATTGTTTTTCCTAAAAATCTTTCACTCTTCTTTGTTTCCTGGAAGGGAAGAGAGACAAGACTTTCAGTGCTGTCTTCACTGTTTCTCCCTGAAGGGAAGGCGAGAACAGACAAGACTTTTCAGTGCTGTCTTCACTGTTTCCTGGAAGGGAAGGTGAGGGACAAGACTTTCAGTGCTGTCTTCACTGTTTCTCGGAAGGAAGGCGAGAGACAAGACTTTCAGTGCTGTCTTCACTATTTTGTGGAAGGAAAGGCGAGAGACAAGACTTTCAGTGCTGTCTTCACTGTTTCCCAGAAGGGAAGGCGAGAGACAAGACTTTCAGTGCTATCTTCACTGTTTCCTGGAAGGAATGGCGAGCTTTCGACTTCAGTGCTGTTTCACTGTTTCCCGAGGGAAGGGAGAGAGATTTTTTTCAGTGCTGTCTTCACTGTTTCCGGAAGGGTGGCAGGAGATGAGACTTTCAGCCGTCTTCACTGTTTCCCAATGGTGAGAGACAAGACTGTTCAGTCCTGTTTCTTCCTGTTTCCCGGAAATGAAGGCGAGAGACAGGTGTGCTGCCTTGACTGTTTTGCGGAAAAGTTAAGAAGCTTTCAGTGCCTCTTCACTGTTTCTCGGAAGGAAGGCGAGACAAGACTTTCAGTGCTGTCTTCACTGTTTCCCGGAAGAGAATGGCGAAGACGAGAGACAAGACTTTCCCAGTGCTGTCTTCACTGTTTCCTGGAAGGAAGGCGATAGACAAGACTTTCATTGCTGTCTTCACTTTTCCTGGAAGGGAAGGCGAGACAAGACTTCAAATCTTCTTCACTGTTTCCCAGAAAGGAAAGGCCAAGACAAGACTTTCAGTGCTGTCTTCACTGTTTCCTGGAAGGAAAGAGGAGAGCTGAGATTTTCAGTGCCGTCTTCACTGTTTCCCGGAAGGGAGGGTGAGAGACAAGACTTTCAGTGCTGTCTTCACTGTTTCTCAGAAGGAAAGGCGAGAGACAAGACTTACAGTGCTGTCTTCACTGTTTCCCGGAAGGGAAGGCGAGAGACCATACTTTCAGTGCTGTCTTCATTGTTTCTCTGAAGGGAAGGCGAGAGATGAGACTTTCAATGCTGTCTTCACTGTTTCCCAGAAAAAAGGCGAAGACAAGACTTTCAGTCCTGTCTTCACTGTTTCCCAGAAGGGAAGGCGAGAGACAGACTTTCAGTGCTGTCTTCACTGTTTCCAAGGAAGGCAGAGACAAGACTTTCAGTGCTGTCTTCACTGTTTCCCAGAAGGGAAGGCAAGAGACAAGACTTTCAGTGCTGTCTTCACTGTTTCCTGGAAGGAAGGAGAGAGACAAAACTTTCAGTGCTGTCTTCATAACTGTTTCCTGGAAGGGAAGGGGAGAGACAAGACTTTCAGTACTGTCTTCACTGTTTCCTGGAAGGAAAGGAAGAGGACAAGACTTTCAGTGCTGTCTTCACTGTTTCCGGAAGGGAAAATGCGAGAGACAAGACTTTCAGTGCTGTCTTCACTGTTTCCAAGGGAGAAGGAGAGACAAGACTTTCAGTGCTGTCTTCAATGTTTCCTGGAAGGGAAGGCGAGAGACAAGACTTTCAGTGCTGTCTTCACTGTTTCCCCAGAAGGGAAGGCGAGAGACAAGACTTTCAGTGCTGTCTTCACTGTTTCCTGGAAGGAAAGGCGAGAGACAAGACTTTCAGTGCTGTCTTCACTGTTTCTGAAGGGAAGGGAAAGACGAGAGACAAGACTTTCAGTGCTGTCTTCACTGTTTCCTCTTGGGAAAGGCGAGAGACAAGACTTTCAGTGCTGTCTTCACTGTTTCCCGGAAGGGAGTGGCGAGAGACAAGACTTTCAGTGCTGTCTTCACTGTTTCCTGAAAGGGAAGAGAGACAAGACTTTCAGTGCTGTCTTCACTGTTTCCCAGAAGGGAAGGCGAGAGACAAGACTTTCAGTGCTGTCTTCACTGTTTCCCAGAAGGGAAGGCAGAGATGAAGACTTTCGGTCTTCTTGCTTCTCAAGACTTCAGTGCTTCCCCAGAAGGAAGGCGAGAGACAAGACTTTCAGTGCTGTCTTCACTGTTTCCCGGAAGGAAGGCAAAGACAAGACTTTCAATTGCTGTCTTCACTGTTTCCCAGAAGGGAAGGAAAGACTTTGCTGTCTTCTTGAGGACAAGACTTTCAGTGCTGTCTTCACTTTTTCCCCGGAAGGAAGGCGAGAGACAAGACTTTCAGTGCTGTCTTCACTGTTTCCTGGAAGGAAGGCGAGAGACAAGACTTTCAGTGCTGTCTTCACTGTTTCCCGGAAGGGAAGGCAAGAGACAAGACTTTCAGTGCTGTCTTCACTGTTTCCCGGAAGGGAAAGGCAGACAAGACTTTCAGTGCTGTCTTCACTGTTTCCCGAAGGGAAGGCGAGAGACAAGACTTTCAGTGCTGTCTTCATTGTTTCCTGGAAAGGAAGGCGAGAGACAAGACTTTCAGTGCTGTCTTCACTGTTTCCTGGAAGGTGAATGCAAGAGACAAGACTTTCAGTGCTGTCTTCACTGTTTCCTGGAAGGGAAGGGGAGAGACAAGACTTTCAGTGCTGTCTTCACTGTTTCCCTGGAAGGAAGGCGAGGGACAAGACTTTCAGTGCTGTCTTCACTGTTTCCTGGAAGGGAAGGTGAGAGACAAGACTTTCAGTGCTGTCTTCACTGTTTCCTGAAGGAAAGGCGAGAGACAAGACTTTCAGTGCTGTCTTCACTGTTTCCCGGAAGGAGGGAAGGCGAGAGACAAGACTTTCAGTGCTGTCTTCACTGTTTCCTGGAAGGAAAGCAGAGAGCAAGACTTTCAGTGCCGTCTTCACTGTTTCCCGGAAGGGAAGGGTGAGAGACAAGACTTTCAGTGCTGTCTTCACTGTTTCCTGGAAGGGAAGGCGAGAGACAAGACTTTCAAAAGAAGGCAAGACAAGACTTTCTGTCTTCACTGTTTCCCAGAAGGGAAGGTGCTATCTTCACTGTTTCCTGGAAGACAAGACTTTCAGTGCTGTCTTCACTGTTTCCTGGAAGGAAAGGAAGAGACAAGACTTTCAGTGCTGTCTTCACTGTTTCCTGGAAAGGGTAGGCAGAGACAAGACTTTCAGTGCTGTCTTCACTGTTTCCCAGAAGGGAAGGCGAAGACAAGACTTTCAGTGCTGTCTTCACTGTTTCCCAGAAGGAAAGGTGAGAGACAAGACTTTCAGTGCTGTCTTTCACTGTTTCCTGGAAGGGAAGGCGAGAGACAAGACTTTCAACTGCTGTCTTCACTGTTTCCTGGAAGGAAAGGCGAGAGACAAGACTTTCAGTGCTGTCTTCACTTTTTCCCGGAAGGGAAGACGAGAGACAAGTCTTTCAGTGCTGTCTTCACTGTTTCCTGGAAGGGTAGGCAGGACACAAGACTTTCATTGCTGTCTTCACTTCTTCCCGGAAGGGAAGGCGAGAGACAAGACTTTCAGTGCTGTCTTCATTGTTTCCTGGAAGGAAGACGGGAAACAAGACTTTCAGTGCTGTCTTCACTGTTTCCTGGAAGGGTAGGCCAGAGACAAGACTTTCATTGCTGTCTTCACTGTTTCCCGGAAGGGAAGGTGAGACAAGACTTTCAGTGCTCTTCATGTTTCCTGGAAGGGAAGGCAGGACACAAGACTTTCAGTGCTGTCTTCACTGTTTCCTGGAAGGAGAAACAAACTTTCAGTGGAGAAGATGAGACAAGACTTTCAGTGCTGTCTTCACTGTTTCCTGGAAGGAAAGGCGAGAGACAATATTTCAGTGCTGTCTTCACTGTTTCCCGGAAGGGAAGGTGAGAAACAAGACTTTCAGTGCTGTCTTCTCTGTTTCCTGGAAGGGAAGGCAGACAAGACAAGACTGTTTCCCGGAAGGAAGGCAGAGCTTTCTGCTGTCTTCACTGTTTCTCCGGAAGGAAAGGGAAGAGACAAGACTTTCAGTGCTATCTTCACTGTTTCCTGGAAGGGAAGGAGTTTGAGACAAGACTTTCAGTGTCTTCACTTTCACTGTTTCCTTCACTGTTTCCTGGGAAGGTGAGAGACAAGACTTTCAGTGCTGTCTTCACTGTTTCCTGGAAGGAAAGGCGAGAGACAAGACTTTCAGTGCTGTCTTGTTTCCCAAGGAAGGAGGCTGTTTTCACTGTTTCCCAAAGGAAGGCGAGAGACAAGACTTTCAGTGCTGTCTTCACTGTTTCCTGGAAGGAAAGGTGAGAGACAAGACTTTCAGTGCTGTCTTCACTGTTTCCCGGAAGGAAGGGTGAATGACAAGACTTTCAGTGCTGTCTTCACTGTTTCCCGGAAGGAAAGGCGAAGAGACAAGACTTTCAGTGCTGTCTTCACTGTTTCCAATAAGGAAGATGAGAACAAGACTTTCAGTGCTGTCTTCACTGTTTCCCGGAAGGGAAGGCGAGAGACAAGACTTTCAGTGCTGTCTTCACTGTTTCCCGGAAGGAAAGGCGAGAGACAAGACTTTCAGTGCTGTCTTCACTGTTTCCCGGAAGGAAAGGCGAGAGACTAGACTTTCAGTGCTGTCTTCACTGTTTCCTGGAAGAGAAGGCGAGAGATAAGGTTTTCAGTACTGTCTTCACTGTTTCCCAGAAGGAAAGGCGAGAGACAAGACTTTCAGTGCTGTCTTCACTGTTTCCCGGAAGGAAGGCAACTTTCAGTGCTGTCTTCACTGTTTCCTGGAAGGAAGGCGAGAGACAAGACTCAGTGCTGTCTTCACTGTTTCCCCGAAGGGAAGGTGAGAGACAAGACTTTCAGTGCTGTTTCACTGTTTCCGAAGGGAAGGGAGAGAGACAAGACTTTCAGTGCTGTCTTCACTGTTTCCCAGGAAGGAAAGACAAGACTTTCATTCTTTACTGTTTTCACTGAAGAAGGCAAGACAAGACTTTCAGTGCTGTCTTCACTGTTTCCTGGAAGGGAAGGAAGAGACAAGACTTTCAGTGCTGTCTTCACTGTTTCCTGGAAGGGAAGGCGAGAGACAAGACTTTCAGTGCTGTCTTCACTGTTTCCCAGAAGGAAAGGGGAGAGACAAGACTGTTTCCGGAAGGGCTATCTTTCAGTGCTGTTTCACTGTTTCCCGGAAGGGAAGGGGATGAGACAAGACTTTCAGTGCTGTCTTCACTGTTTCCTGGAAGGAAGGCTAGATACAAGACTTTCAGTGCTGTCTTCACTGTTTCCCGGAAGAAAAGGCAAGAGACAAGACTTTCAGTGCTGTCTTCACTGTTTCCCGGAAGGGAAGGCAGAGACAAGACTTTCAGTGCTGTCTTCACTGTTTCTCCGAAGGAAAGGCGAGAGACAAGACTTTCAGTGCTGTCTTCACTGTTTCCCGGAAGAGAGAGACAAGACTTTCAGTGCTGTCTTCACTGTTTCCTGGAAGGAAGGCGAGAGACAAGACTTTCAGTGCTGTCTTCACTGTTTCCCAGAAGGAAAGGCAAGGAGACAAGACTTTCAGTGCTGTCTTCACTGTTTCCTGGAAGGGAAGGTGAGAGACAAGACTTTTCAGTGCTGTCTTCACTGTTTCCTGGAAGGGAAGGCGAGAGACAAGACTTTCAGTGCCTCTTCACTGTTTCCCGGAAGGAAGGTGAGAGACAAGACTTTCAGTGCTGTCTTCACTGTTTCCCGGAAGGGAAGGGTTCACCCCGGAAGGAAGGCGAGAGACAAGACTTTCAGTGCTGTCTTCACTGTTTCCTGGAAGGAAGGCGAGAGACAAGACTTTCAGTGCTGTCTTCACTGTTTCCCGGAAGGGAAGGAAGACAAGACTTTAGTGCTGTCTTCACTGTTTCAAGGGAAGACGAGGGACAAGACTTTCAGTGCTATCTTCACTGTTTCCTGAAAAGAAGAAGGCATTGCTCATTGTTCCCGAAGGAAGACGAGAGACAAGAAGGGAAGGCAAGAGACAAGACTTTCAGTGCTGTCTTCACTGTTTCCCGGAAGGGAAGATGAGAGACAAGACTTTCAGTGCTGTCTTCACTGTTTCCCGGAAGGAAAGGCGAGAGACAAGACTTTCAGTGCTGTCTTCACTGTTTCCTGGAAGGGAAGGCGAGAGACAAGGCTTTCAGTTCTGTCTTCACTGTTTCCCAGAAGGAAAGGCGAGAGACAAGACTTTCAGTCCTGTCTTCACTGTTTCCCTGAAAAGTTTCACTGAAGGGAAGAGCAGAAAAGTCTTCACTGTTTCCTGGAAGGAAAGGCGAGAGACAAGACTTTCAGTGCTGTCTTCACTGTTTCCCAGGAAGGTGAGAGACAAGACTTTCAGTGCTGTCTTCACTGTTTCCTGAAAAGGTGAGAACAAGACTTTCAGTGCTGTCTTCACTGTTTCCTGGAAGGGAAAGAAACAAGACTTTCAGTGCTGTCTTCACTGTTTCCCAGAAGGAAGGCGAGAGACAAGACTTTCAGTGCTGTCTTCACTGTTTCCTGAAGGAAAGAAGACAAGACTTGTTTCCTGAAGGGAAGGCGAGAGACAAGACTTTCAGTGCTATCTTCACTGTTTCCCAGAAGGGAAGGAGAGAGACAAGTCTTTCAGTGCTGTCTTCACTGTTTCCCGGAAGAAAAGGCGAGAGACAAGACTTTCAGTGCTGTCTTCACTGTTTTGCAGAAGGAGAGGCAAAAGTTAAGGCTTTCAGTGCTGTCTTCATTGTTTCCCAGAAGGGAAGGCGAGAGACAAGACTTTCATTGCTGTCTTCACTGTTTCCCGGAAGGAAGGCAGAGACAAGACTTTCAGTGCTGTCTTCACTGTTTCCCAGGAAGAAAGATGCTGAGACTGACAAGACTTTCAGTTTCTGTCTTTCACTGTTTTCCCCGGAAGGGTAGGCGAGAGACAAGACTTTCAGTGCTGTCTTCACTGTTTCCTGGAAGGGAAGAAGAGACAAGACTTTCAGTGCTGTCTTCACTGTTTCCCGGAAGGAAGGCGAGACAAGACTTTCAGTGCTGTCTTCACTGTTTCTCCTGGAAGGAAGGCGAGAGACAAGACTTTCAGTGCTGTCTTCAAGGGAAAGACATTTCAGCGAGAAGGACAAGACTTTCAGTGCTGTCTTCACTGTTTCCCGGAAGGAAAGGCGAGAGACAAGACTTTCAGTGCTGTCTTCACTGTTTCCCGGAAGGGAAGGCGAGAGACAAGACTTTCAGTGCTGTCTTCACTGTTTCCCGGAAGGGAAGGTGAGAGACAAGACTTTCAGTGCTGTCTTCACTGTTTCCCAGAAGGAAGGCGAGAGACAAGACTTTCAGTGCTGTCTTCACTGTTTCCTGGAAGGAAAGGAGAAAAAGACTTTCAGTGCTGTCTTCACTGTTTCCTGGAAGGGAAGGCGAGAGACAAGACTTTCAGTGCTGTCTTCACTGTTTCCCGGAAGGAAAGGCGAGAGACAAGACTTTCAGTGCTGTCTTCACTGTTTCCCAGAAGGAAGGCGAAGACTTTCAGTGCTGACTGTTTCAAGGACTTTTCAGTGCTGTCTTCACTGTTTCCCAGAAGGAAAGGCGAAGACAAGACTTTCAGTGCTGTCTTCACTGTTTCCTGGAAGGGAAGGTGAGAGACAAGACTTTCAAAAGTGCTGTCTTCACTGTTTCCTGGAAAAGGCGAGAGACAAGACTTTCAGTGCTGTCTTCACTGTTTCCCGGAAGGAAAGGCAGAGACAAGACTTTCAGTGCCTGGAGGAAAGGCGAAGAGACAAGACTTTCAGTGCTGTCTTCACTGTTTCCCAGAAGGAAAGGCGAGAGACAAGACTTTCAGTGCTGTCTTCACTGTTTCCCGGAAGGGAAGGCGAGAGACAAGACTTTCAGTGCTGTCTTCACTGTTTCCCGGAAGGGAAGGCGAGAGACCAGACTTTCAGTGCTGTCTTCACTGTTTCTCCGAAGGGAAGGCGAGAGACAAGACTTTCAGTGCTGTCTTCACTGTTTTTGGAAGGGAAGGCGAGAGACAAGACTTTCAGTGCTGTCTTCACTGTTTCTGGAAAAGAGAGACAACTGTTTCTTCACTGTTTCCTGGAAGGAAAGAAGAGAGAAGACTTTCAGTGCTGTCTTCACTGTTTCCCAGAAGGAAAGGCTGTTTTCCTGACAAGACTTTCAGTGCTGTCTTCACTGTTTCCCGGAAGGAAAGGCGAGAGAAGACTTTCAGTGCTGTCTTCACTGTTTCCCGGAAGGAAAGAGAGAGACAAGACTTTCAGTGCTGTCTTCACTGTTTCCAGAAGGAAGAGGCAGACAAGAAGTGCTGTCTTCACTGTTTCCCGGAAGGAAAGGCGAGAGACAAGACTTTCAGTGCTGTCTTCACTGTTTCCCAGAAAGGGAAAAGGGAACTGAAGGAAAGGCTAGAGACAAGACTTTCAGTGCTGTCTTCACTGTTTCCTGGAAGGAAAGGCGAGAGACAAGACTTTCAGTGCTGTCTTCACTGTTTCCCTGGAAGGTTTCCCGGAAGGCGAGAGACAAGACTTTCAGTGCTGTCTTCACTGTTTCCAGAAGGAAAAGGCGAGAGACAAGACTTTCAGTGCTGTCTTCACTGTTTCCTGGAAGGGAAGGTGAGAACAAGACTTTCAGCGCTGTCTTCACTGTTTCCTGGAAGGAAAGGCGAGACAAGACTTTCAGTGCTGTCTTCACTGTTTCCCGGAGGGAAGGCGAGAGACAAGACTTTCAGTGCTGTCTTCACTGTTTCCTGGAAGGAAGGCGAGAGACAAGACTTTCAGTGCTGTCTTCACTGTTTCCTGGAAGGAAAGGCGAAGACAAGACTTTCCGTGCTGTCTTCACTGTTTCCCGGAAGGGAGGGCGAGAGACAAGACTTTCAGTGCTGTCTTCACTGTTTCCCAGAAGGGAAGACGAGAGACAAGACTTTCAGTGCTGTCTTCACTGTTTTCCTGGAAGGGAAAGGTGAGAGACAAAAGACTTCAGTGCTGTCTTCACTGTTTCCTGGAAAAGGAAAGACTGCGAGACAAGACTTTCAGTGCTGTCTTCACTGTTTCCCGGAAGGAAAGGCAAGAGACAAGACAGTGACTGTTTTGTGGAAAAGAAGACAAGACTTTCAGTCTTCACTGTTTCCCAGGAAGGGAAGGCAGAGACAAGACTTTCAGTGCTGTCTTCACTGTTTCCCGGAAGGGAAGGCGAGACACAAGACTTTCAGTGCTGTCTTCACTGTTTCCGGAAGGAAAGCTCTCTTCTTCACTGTTTCACAGAAGGAAGAGACTTTTCACACTGTTTCCTGGAAGGAAAGGCAAGAGACAAGACTTTTCAGTGCTGTCTTCACTGTTTCCAGAGACTTTCAGTGCTGTCTTCAGGAAGGGAAGGTGAGAGAGACAAGACTTTCAGTGCTGTCTTCACTGTTTCCAGAAGGAAAGAAAGACTTTCAGTGTTGTCTTCAGAAGACTTTCACTGCTGGTTTTACTGTTTCTCGGAAGGGAAGGTGAGAGACAAGACTTTCAGTGCTGTCTTCACTGTTTCCCAGAAGGGAAGACGAGGGACAAGACTTTCAGTGCTGTCTTGACAGTTTCCTGGAAAAGAAGAAGCTGTCTTCACTCTTTCCCGGAAGGGAAGACGAGAGACAAGACTTTCAATGCTGTCTTCACTGTTTCCGGGAAGAGAAGGCGAGAGACAAGACTTTCAGTGCTATCTTCACTGTTTCCTGGAAGGGAAGGTGGGAGACAAGACTTTCAGTGCTGTTTTCACTGTTTTCCGGAAGGGAAAGTGAGAGACAAGACTTTCAGTGCTGTCTTCACTGTTTCCCAGAAGGAAAGGTAAGAGACAAGACTTGCAGTGCTGTCTTCACTGTTTCCCAGAAGGGAAGGCGAGAGACAAGACTTTCAGTGCTGTCTTCACTGTTTCCCTAAAGGGAAGGTAAGGGAAAAGACTTTCAGTGCTGTCTTCACTGTTTCTCGGAAGGGAAGACGAGAGACAAGACTTTCAGTACTGTTGTCACTGTTTTGCTGAAGGAGAGGCGAGATACAAGACTTTCAGTGCTGTCTTCACTGTTTCCCAGAAGGGAAGGTGAGAGACAAGACTCTTCAGTGTTTCTGTCTTCACTGTTTCCTGAAGGGAAGGTGAGAGACAAGACTTTCAATTGCTGTCACTGTTTCCTGCTTCCCAAAGGGAAGGTGAGAGACAAGACTTTCACTTCACTGTTTCCTGAAGGAAGGGAAGAGAGACAAGACTTTCAGTGCTGACTTCACTGTTTCCTGAAAGGTAGGCAGGAGACAAGACATTCATTGCTTTCTTCACTGCTTCCCGGAAGTGAAGGCGAGAGACAAGACTTTCAGTGCTGTCTTCACTGTTTCCCAGAAATGATGGATAGAGATAAAACTTTCAGTGCTCTCTTTACTGTTTCCGGGAAGTAAAGGCGAGAGACAAGACTTTCATTGCTGTCTTCACTGTTTACCTGAAGGGAAGACGAGAGACAAGACTTTCAGTGCTGTCATCACTGTTTCCTGGAAGGAAAAGCGAGAGACAAGACTTTCAGTGCTGTCTTCACTGTTTCCCGGAAGGGAACGCGAGAGACAAGACTTTCAGTGCTGTCTTCACTGTTTCCCGGAAGGGAAGGCGAGAGACAAGACTTTCAGTGCCGTCTTCACTGTTTCCTGGAAGGGAAGGTGAGAGACAAGACTTTCAGCGGTATCTTTACTTTTTCCCGGAAGGGAAGGCGAGAGACAAGACTTTCAGTGCTATCTTCACTGTTTCCTGGAAGGGAAGGGGAGAGACAAGACTTTCAGTGCTGTCTTCACTGTTTCCTGGAAGGGAAGGCGAGAGACAAGACTTTCAGTGCTGTCTTCACTGTTTCACGGAAGAGAGGGTGAGAGACAAGACTTTCAGTGCTGTCTTCACTGTTTCTCAGAAGGAAACTGTTTGAAGGAGACAGAGACAAGACTTTCAGTGCTGTCTTCACTGTTTCTCAGAAGGAAAGTTGAGGGACAAGACTTTCAGTGCTATTTTCACTGTTTCCCGGAAGGGAAGGCGAGACACAAGACTTTCAGTGCTGTCTTCACTGTTTCCTGCAAGGGAAGGCGAGAGACAAAAGTTTCAGTGCTGTCTTCACTGTTTCCTGGAAGGGAAGACAAGGGAGAAGACTTTCAGTGCTATCTTCACTGTTTCCCGGAAGGGAAGGCGAGACTCAAGACTTTCAGTACTGTCTTCACTGTTTCCTGCAAGGGAAGGCGAGAGACAAAAGTTTCAGTGCTGTCTTCACTGTTTCCCGGAAGGAAAGGCGAGAGACAAGACTTTCAATGCAGTCTTCACTGTTTCCTGGAAGGGAAGGCGAGAGACAAGACTTTCAGTGCTGTCTTCACTTTTTCCGGAAGGAAAGGCGAGAGACAAGACTTTCAGTGCCGTCTTCACTGTTTCCTGGAAAAGAAGAAGCGGCCTTCACTGTTTCCTGGAAGGAAAGGCGAGAGACAAGACTTTCAGTGCTGTCTTCACTGTTTCCCGGAAGACAAGACTTTCAGCGTCGTCTCCACTGTTTCCTGGAAAAGATGAAGGTGTCTTCACTGTTTCCAGGAAGGGAAGGTGAGAAAAAGACTTTCAGTGCTGTCTTCACTGTTTCCCCGAAGGAAAGGCGAGAGACAAGACTTTTAGTGCTTGTTTCACTGTTTCCCAGAAGGGAAGGTGAGAGACAAGACTTTCAGTGCTGTCTTCACTGTTTCCCGGAAGGAAAGGTGAGAGACAAGACTTTCAGTGCTGTCTTCACTGTTTCCCGGAAGGGAAGGCGAAAGATAAGTCTTTCAGTGCAGTCTTCACTGTTATCCGGAAGGGAAGTCGAGAGACAAGACTTTCAGTGCTTTTTTCACTGTTTTCTGGAAGGAAAGGCCAGAGACAAGACTTTCAGTGCTGTCTTCACTGTTTCCCAGAAGGAAAGAGGAGAGACAAGACTTTTAGTGCTGTCTTTACTGTTTCCCAGAAGGGAAGGCTAGAGACAAGACTTTCAGTGCTGTCTTCACTGTTTCCTGGAAGGAAAGGTGAGAGACAAGACTTTCAGCACCGTCTTCACTGTTTCCTAGAAAAGAAGAAGCTGTCTGCACTGTTTCCCGGAAGGAGAGCTGAGAGACAAGACTTTCAGTGCTGTCTTCACCGTTTCCCAGAAGGGAAGGCGAGAAACAAGACTTTCTGCACCGTCTTCACTGTTTCCTGGAAAAGAAGAAGCCGTCTCAACTGTTTCCCGGAAGGAAAGGCGAGAGACAAGACTTTCAGTGCTGTCTTCACTGTTTCTTGGAAGGGAAGGCGAGAGGCAAGACTTTCAATGCTGTCTTCACTATTTCTCAGAAGAAAAGGCGAGAGATAAGACTTTCAGTGCTGTCTTCACTGTTTCATGGAAGAAAGGCGATAAACAAGACTTTCCGTGCTTTCTTCACTGTTTTCTGGAAGGGAAGGCGAGAGACAAGACTTTCAGCGACGACTTCACTGTTTCCTGGAAAAGAAGATGTCGTCTTCACTGTTTCACGGAAGGTAAGGCAAGAGACAAGACTTCCAGCGCCGTCTTCACTGTTTCCCGGAAGGGAAGACGAAAGACAAGACTGTCAGTGCCGTCTTCACTGTTTCCCAGAAGGGAAGACGAGAGACAAGACCTTCATCGCTAGGTGATGTTCGATATCTTCATATCTGATTGATTTCTTCATTCCAAAGATCGTTCAGACCCTACAGTAAATCGATGCACTAGATATTTTTAGGCGTACTTGTACTTACAACGATATATCGTGGTGTTTTGGCAATTCGTCCTGCACGGCTGCTTTTGAGAGATGATTAGTAACAAAGATGCCTCTGTAAGAAGTTGGCGAAAATTAGCTTTTTCTCAATTTAGTAAGTGATAGTTTCCTTCTCGTGCGCTCTCATACTGTCTGACTTGCAATTTCATTTTATATAAAACCGACAAATTTCATAATGTATTTGTTAAGTTTCTTTTACCTATAAGCAACCAGTAGTGACTGACGTTTTCCAGACTGATCAAATTTTCTAGGTTTGAAATATGCGGCCATTGCTTCTGGCTGTTCGAGTCACTGTGATCATGGATCCAGTAATGAATGTTGTTTTTTTATTTATTTTTTTATTTTTTTAATTTACTCCTCAGTACACTAGCATCGACCTTTGTTTTTTTTTGAGTTTGATACTTCCAAATATCATTTCAGTATGCACTGTCTTCACTTTTTCATACGGTTGATTCAGGTGGTCATTCATTCACTGTAATGAGGAGAGGTTTACGATGTTTTGATTCTAAAGGACCACTCTAACAATGCCGATCCAGGTAGTCCCTCTTAATTTTGGATTTATGATTAAATATTCCATTTATTTTGTCAAAAAGAAGTTTGAGGAGTCGGTATTTCACCAAAAATTCATTTTGTCGGCGGCGAGCGGTTCTGGTCTTCAATTCGGGATTCAAAAAGCTTCAGCCGGAAGTAGTGTTACGGATGTATCATTCAGTAATTTTCTTTGCCTGTTTGAGGTAGTCTGTCAGCAGCACTTGTTTCTTTTGAAATTGACAGATTTCATTTCCTTTCCATGGATATTCGCTAAAAAATGAGAACCATTTGGGAGCATATTTCTATTTTTCTTATTATACCTTCAAAGATACACCTAATTCATAGATAAGTTTAGCTCGGGTAACTTAGAACTGGCAAACTTTGAAAGCTGAGGCAATATTGACCATCAAATGTTACTATATTTGAGGGGCCGCAAAGCAGAAAAATCTCTCTATCCAGAACAAGGAACGCCAACTAAAATGTTATGCATCCGTAATCTACTGTACTACCGTCCTTCCAAGGATATTCCGCCATCACAAAACATATAAACACAAACACAAAACATACGCCAGATAAACAACTTGCTTGCCATGCAGGTGTAAAAAAAAGGAATCTAAAAGTATCGGCATATACAGAAAAATAAACCAACAAAAACAAACTGACCTGAGTGATCCCTCACCGGAGAAGTAATATCCGATGGAAGGTAAAAAGGTTTCGCTCACGTACACTCTCCCCTTCTGTTGATTACCAGAGGTATCGTCTTCATCATAAAATATATACTGACTATGAAACACAAGCACAGAGAGAGAGAGAGAGAGAGAGAGAGAGAGAGAGAGAGAGAGAGAGAGAGATAAGACAAAATTCATTCTTATAAATATGCAAGAAAAAGAAAATAATGTTAATAGAAGAAAGTATGCATAATAATATATAAATACCCACGATGACGCACTGGCCGTGTCAGCGACCATCTTAATATCAGAACAACAGAGCAGCAGAAACAAGGAAAGAGGCAGACCTAAGATCCCTTTACAGGACGTAACAATGCCATAAAAAGTAAGTTTAGTCAACAAGTCCCGAGGTCTGTTTCAGCGCCACGGACTTGTTACAAATTTCATTCGTTCTGTACTACTCGTGTAGTTGGTGATGATGTTTGTAAGTTTAAGACAATTTGAAATTGTAATGTTACTTCGACGTCTTAATTCACAAGAAGGTATTTTCATGAAAATCCATTCATTTCATAATAGGACCTAATTAAATGGGCAGTATCTGTCAAATAACGGAGGATAATTATCATTACTATTATCCTTCAACTACATCATGAATTATTATTATTATTATTATTATTATTATTATTATTATTATTATTATTATTATTATTATTATTATTATTATTATTATTAGTGATTAAAAACGCTAATAGTAGCACGAGTCTTAAAATGGAGAAAGCAACTCACAATTCTGTAACTGTAAATGTATGATGAGAGTGAAACTAGACAGAGAGCTTTCGAGAATCTTTAAGATTCTCCTTTTCAATCTGCCTAAAAGTGGAAAAGCTACTCAAGACAAGCAACCTTATTTACAAAACAGAAACCGGTCGTTAAAAGAGACAATGGTAGATCAGGTAGTGTCGTCCTTTTCTGAAGAAAATCCTGCCAGTCTCCTTGAACGTCTAAGCCGCGTACACACTTGTGCATTTCTACGCGTCTTATCATCGTTGCGTATCACCCAGTGATACGATACGGTGCAACAGGTTTTATTGTATCGACTTGTTGGGTATCCGCGTGTTGTAATTTATCATCGTTCCGTGGTGCAACAGTGTTATTCAGTTTCTGAATGACACTTTCATTTTTTAAAATTGTTTTTAGCCATTGAAATAAATAACTTCTAAGTATTTATCCCATGTCAATGCTTTTTCAGTAAATGCAGCTTAGTTACTAACATTTTTCACATTGTTAATTATTGGTTTGAATACAGGCTATGTGAGTAGTGGGCTATATATGGAGCTGTTTCACAGAATAGGAATATGAAGTAAATATACAGTATGTATATGATGAGTTCATATATTATGGATGAATAAAGATAATACAATATTATTTATTCACCTTTTCCAGTACCAGTGTTCTTCTTCATTTTCACCTTCTCCCTCCTTAAGGGTGCCAGAAGATATTCCATCTTCTTTTACACATCTACTGATGTTCCATTTCCTTGGCAATTTCCTCCCACTCATCTTGTTTACTATGCTTGTTGTAATGATCCACATGTTTAGGGTCCCAAATCAGGTCCCTTTTCTGGTAGGTTTCTATGAGCCTTATGAGGTCCTCCTTACTCCACCCCATTAGTGTGAGAGAGGTGCGAAATAATGAGCAGGAAGACAAGTACTGCTAGTTTACTGATGAAGCGATCCGCTTATAAAGCAGTGTGCGGACGTCTGCGTATAATGTAGAGACTGCGGGTACAAAGATTTACAGGTGACCTGAGGTCAAACTATTTCTCTACAAAAACAGGACAGGTACATACAGAAAACATAATGATTAACAATGTCTGGTCTGTTACAAAAATACTCTGTTACATATACATAATGCATGGTCACTTGAACAGACAATAAAATATACAATTCACAATAATGATAATAATTTGTGTTCGGCCGACTCGGCCGACCCCAGGTCGAATGTGAAGGCACCGCAGAAAACGGGATGTTCATTATAGAGAATGCGTTGAGCGGGGACTTTACAATACTCCCCCCCCCAAAGACGTAGGTAACGTCTGATCAAAGCAGGTATCTGCTGGGTGACGGAGGGGGCCCCGTTTTCTCGATGTCAACTGGAGGGGGTGGTCGCCTTCCCGGACGCCCTCTAGAGCGGTGTGTTGGGGTCCCTCCCTGTCTGGTTTTGGGGGCTTCCGGGGACGCCCACGATGTTTTCCTGTGCATGGGGCTGGCCGGGGGTTCCTATATCCTGCGGGAAGCGTTGGGAACCGCCCCCGACGTCCTCCTCCAGGAATGGGGGCTTGAGGCGGTCTATCGATATCCAGTCTTCCCTTCCATGGACGGCTACACGGAATGCCTTTTTGTCCCTTTTGAGCACAAGGAAAGGTCCTCTGTAGGGCCTGGTTAAGGGTGGCCACACAGCGTTACCCCTGATGAAGACGTGGGTGGCGGAGGAAAGACTGGGAGGCTTGAAGGGGGACGTCCTGTTGGTGTATGTCCTCTGGCAGGGGGCGAACTTCCCAACCCTGTCAAGGAGCGAGGGTGGCCTTCGTCAGGAAGAAGGGCTCCTGCTGGTCAGGGCCCCACACTAAGGTCTTTGGATGACCCTTGAGGACCTCTGTCAGGAGGGCTATGGTGTGCGTGATCCCTGGGATGAATCTCCTGTAGTAGTTGACCATTCCAAGGAATTCTTATACGGCCCTGACGGAGGTAGGGGTGGGGAACTTCTCGACAGCCTTGACCTTTGACGACATTGGGCAGATGCCCCCTGGAGATATCTTGTGGCCCAGAAATTCCACCTTCTCAACGCCGAAGGTGCACTTGTTGAGCCTGACGACGAGGCCACTCTCCAGCAGGCACTGCAGGACCTTCCGGATGTGCCGCAGGTGTTCCTTCTGGGATCTGGAAAAATTTAGGATATCATCGACGTAGCAGACACAGAAGTCCAGGTCCCCCAGGATGCTATCCATCAGCCTCTGGAAGGTCGCACCTGCATTCCTCAGGCCGAAGGTGGAGAAGGTGAAGACGTAGGACCTGAAAGGCGTGATGATGGCAGTTTTGGGGATGTCTTCTGGCGCCACTGGTACCTGAAAATATGATTTTAAGAGATGTAACTTTGAGAATATTTTAGCCCCTTGGAAGGAGGCCATTAGGTCCTATATGTTTGGTAGAGGGTAGTGGTCAGGTTCTGCACCATGTGAAGGGGAGAGGCCCACAGGCTGGGAGCCTTTCTGCATATGCCCATCCTTTCCATCTCAGCAAAGGCCTTCTTGGCCTCCTGAAGGCACTGTGGGGGAAGCCATTGGAACTTCCCGTGTGTCGGGGCCCTTTGTTTTGATGTGATTATATATCCTGTGTTTGGCAGGGGCCCCTGGCACCTGGCAAAGCTTGGGTTTGAAGACTTCTGGGAATTCCTTCAGGAGGGAACCATACTGGTGGGGCGCAACGGAACAGACGGCGGGCTCCCTGGGGCCTGGCGACAAGGGCAGGGACTGGCAGGACTCGGTATCCAGCAGGCGTTTGCAGCCGACGTTGACTGCCAGTCTGAAGTGGGCAAGGAAGTCCGCATCCAGGAGCAGGGTCCTAACGTCCGTGACAATGAATTTCCACCTGTACCTCCGGCCAAGGATGGAGATTGACAGGAGCTTGGTGCCGTAGGAGAGGATGAGGGAACCGTTGGCGGCCGTCAGGGAGGCAGTTGGGTCCGGCGGACGTCTGCAGTCCTCTCTGGAAGGCGGGAACACTGACCGCATGGCTCTGGTGTTGATCAACATCATCTGCTGGAGATGGTGTCGCGGACGTAAAAGCCTACTGGTGCAGGGCCCCTGGGTGTTTCAGTTGCTGCTGCCATGATGGCCCGTGTGGGTGGACGCCGCCTTCCCCGTTTTTTGGAGGGAAGAAAAGGCAGGGGGCTTCACATTTCCGGGCAGCTTTCCCGAACCTCTGGTGGCAATAGCAAAGCCCCGGCCTCTCCTTCCCCTGCTGGTGGGATGGCTTCCTCTGGGCAATGATGTTGACGGCCTCCGTGGTTGGGTCTTCTGGCTGGAGGCAGTTGATGGGGTGTGCAGGCACAGACACCCACTTTCCTGCCTTCGTGGAGTCCGTCAGCTGCTGCGCCACCCTGATCAGGTCCTCGACCGGCAGGGTGTATGTCTCTGTGATCTGCCCACAGACCTCTGGCAGTAGCTGCCGTAGGAAGTTCTCCCTCGACAGGCTGGTTTCTCTGTACCTGCCACTGCTGTCAGTCTCGGGGAGGAGGAGGAGGTCCTGGAGGGCATGCCACGTTTCCAATAGGTTTCCCTCCTGCCAGGGGTTGATGGCGAGGTCGAGGGCATGGGCAGCTCTCTTGGATACCGGCAGGGAGCAGGTCTCAACGAGAGTGGCTTTTAACTCCTGGAAGGTGGCGGGGCTCGATGTTGTCATTAACCACAGGGCGATCTTCTTGTATATCTCCTCCGGGAGGGCGTTGATGGCGATGTCCACCTTCAACACCTCGTAAGTTAGGCCTGCTACTCTGAATTGCCCCTCAACCCTGTAGAACCAGGACACTGTGTTTTGATTGGTGAATGGCGGCAGCCTTAAGCTGAGGGCCGCCTTTGGTTGGTCCGTCGGGGGGGTCATCTCGTGGGGTGCAGGTACTGGCATGGAGGAGCGTGCGGGAAGGGGTTGTGTGAGGGAGGCATCTGCCTCCGAGAAGTTCTCGGTAATTTGTATGTAGTTGGGAATGTTTGTGTCCATGCTCATTCCACGCTCTCAATTGGAGTGTGAGGGAACACTCGCATCAATACATGCTTGGGAGCGTGCCGTGTGGGTCCGCAAATGATGCTGATGGCCTGCTGAAGAGGGTCGGTAATGCCTGAGCGCTTTGTTAGAGCGCCGTAGTTAGTCCATTAGGGGCGTGGGTTGGTTCATTGGGCCATGACTTAGTCGCCGTTTGGGTCCGTTAATGGCTTTCGGGAACCACTCCGGGGGTCATTACTATGAGAGACGTGCGAAATAATGAGTAGGAAGACAAGTACTGCTAGTTTATTGATGAAGCGATCCACTTATAAAGCGGTGTGCGGACATCTGCGTATAATGCAGAGACCGCAGGTACAAAGATTTACAGGTGACCTGAGGTCAAACTATTTCTCTACAAAAACAGGGCAGGTACATACAGAAAACATAATGATTAACAATGTCTGGTCTGTTTCAAAATTCCTGTTACATATACATAATGCATGGTCACTTGAACAGACAATAAAATATACAGTTCACAATAATGATAACAATGTGTGTTCGGCCGACTCGGCCGACCCCAGGTCGAATGTGAAGGCACCACAGAAAACGGGATGTTCATTACAGAGAACGCTTTGAGCGGGGACTTTACAATAGTAGATCGTGCTTCACACTAAAAATACGAAAAATAGCAAACACAATCACGGGCAGTCACAAACGTGTCTCTGCAGGCGTGGCCGTCCACGATAAGACTGAACGTGCAAAGGGACAATGCCAGCTCCCTGTCCACACGAGGCTATGTGAGTTGTGTATCATTCCTATGATGTGACGGTAAAAGTCGAACCAATGGCGGACCGAGCCCATTGCTTATGTTTGTATCATATTTTGACATGCAACAGTGCAACGCTTTCCCATCCACACTGCTACTCAACGATGATATGATACAAATACATGGAAATGTAACAAGTATGTACGCGCCTTTAATGGCATCTGCACGAGGCCCTCGTTCTTAAGGTGACAACAAACAGCACCTGTTACTGGAAGTGACGGCGCACCTGAACCTGAACTGCAGAAGGACAGGCAGCCCCACCATCTGATGCTGCTGAAGGAGCGTCTTTAGAATTATGCTTCTTATTCGTTCAGTCTTCAGTATATTTTCTACAAATTAGATTATCAGAAAGCCTACCTTCTCTGATAAAGCATTTATTGCCCTCCAAGGAGAAACTACTATTTACAGCCTCATCTTCCATAAGCCTCATCATACCAACGTCCTTGCTCATAAAAGTAGCCTTCGTTCTCCACTGTTTACGAGATAATCAAGTTTCAAACTGTGATTGACCAGGGCACTGTTTTCCGCTTGTAAATTGTGTGCTCTTTCGTGTTCACGATTCTTGTGAGGAAAGCTCTCCATTTTCCCCATTGTCTTTCATATCACATTTAGTGCAGTTAATTTCATAAGACCCAATATATTTATCGTGGTGATTCTGTGTACTATTGTTATATAGAGAGATTTTTTATTTATATTTTTATAACTAAAAACATTTGATTTTGTTATGTGATTTTTACTGACAGTTCCTTATTCTGTTTAGATTCAGATTAGAAGGTAGCGCTGGGCAGTTCATTAATTTCTTTTTGTTTTGTTCTTTTGAGGTACCGATATTAAATATCCTTCTTGCTTTCTTAAAAGTATTGTTAATAAACTCTTCTGGATGAAAGTTTATAACACATTTTTGATACTATCTTATTGTCAGTGAAATCCGGATCGCAGATTTTAATAGCTATCAAGACGAAATGGACAAAGGGGTTGGTTTTAACTTTAATCATTAGTGTGTGAGGAAGAAAGAATTAACATATGTTTCACCATTAGTTCCTTTCTGATATACTGGGAATTTACAGGTGGAAATATCTAAAGATGCCACCTTATTGTCTATATCATATCCTGCACTGAACTGAATAACCCGCAAAATACTATTAACGCATTGTAGAAAATTATGCTGTTCTGCAGCTCTACCTTAAAGATAACGAATATACCATCTCTGCATCTCAGTCACCACCCTCCCTATAAAATAAGGAGTTCAAATGGCGGCATACAGTGTTGAAGAATTTCAGTTTCAAGGAAATTCCTTCATAATCTGGAGAGCCTACAGAAACACCAAACTTTTCCCTAAATTCTTGTTAACGAAAAACAATGTGTAGGATACACAAAGTCGACCGAAGTTCACGAATTGTTCGCTGAGTACAGCGAAGTCAATATTAACTAAATCAGACTGCTCTTTGAGTTTTTTTAAGAACATATCCTAAGGGTACGTTTATGAAAAGTGCTGTTACATCCAGACTAATCTTTTTACCCTGAATATTTCCCAGTTTCTTGAGTCGTTCCATGAAAAGTGAAGAAGAGGCGCTTCAGAAAGAATATTCAACTAACTAGGGGCTCGGTTGTTCGACTAAACACTGCTAAAACTGATTGTGGTAAATTGCCGGTAGCTACTATACGACGGAGAGGACAACATGCCCATGAATTTTTGATAAATCCCAAAAATGCGGAAGACTCAGATTTTTATTGGAAATCTTACTTAGTATAATGAGTTCATGTTCAGTGTCAGTCATTGCACTGGCAGTGTTTCCCACATTATTAAGCTTCACGTGCAGCGATTAACTGAAGGTGTTTCATATAGTTTAGTATAAATGATGTCATTACCAACTAAATAGTTCGCTTTGGATGTGTAAGTTCCATCGTCCATGATGACAATTGAAGCCTTTGTCAGATGTCATTGTTATTAAATAATTAGAGCCTCGATGGCTCAGTCGGTTACAGCAGCAGCTTCGGACTTCGTAGAGGTCTGTGGCGCGGGTTCAAATCCGCAGCCGACTGATCAGAGAGGCAGACACTTTGCTATCCGTGTAGACATCCCGGGATTATATATGTAATCAACGGATAGGTTTGCTTAAAAAGCAAATGGGCGTTACAGACTAAATACACACACAAAACAAAGCCACTACAACACCTTCTAAAAAAACATAACAAACATCTCACACGTCTCGAACTCTCGCCCTACCCGCGCAACAACTTCTCGCTGCTTGGAAGAAAGGGCGTTGGGTCGGGTATGATACATGAAACATACGCTACCGGGGTCTCAGCGATGTCAGGCAGGGCAGCCGATCGAGACTACAGGTCTACCCCAAAGCCAAATCAAAAGTCCTTCAAAAGAAGGCATCGTGCTTACCCCATACAAAAATGGGAAAAAAAGCACGTTAAAAGAAGAAGAAGAAGAAGAAGATTGTTATTAAATCATTCTTTTAAAGCTCATTTGTGTCTTCTTGCTAGAATATAAATTTTTCATGTGGATGATTATTCATTAAAATACGTGTCAGACAGTTTAATTGAAACTTACTGTGTCTGAAATTAAAATGTTTGATGTTGCTAATACCTTGAAAGGGGTCTGTGTTGCAGGCAAAGTAGTTCAAACCAAGACCAAGTAGTTATTTTTGTTCTTTTGTTATGATCAGTGAAGACAAATTAGTCACTTGGTTATTTTCACCTATTTTGTTCCATATTGTCTAATCAATTTGATTTTTGTTTGCTTTAGGTTATGCTTAAAATTATGTGCTTAAGGCTACCTCACCCATTCTCCGTCTGGCGCCCTCAAACATGCTACATGAAGATCTTATGATCTCTCATCTGTCTCCTCAGATCCAAATGGAAAACCCAGCCTCCCAAGTCGCCTCTTTCATTTCATCTTCAAGAAACGATCTCTGGAACTCAGAGATTCATGTCCCAGAAAGGAAACTCCACAAATTCGTCCAAAAGTTTTCGGAATCACATGTCCGTTCACGGCAAATTTTCAGTAAGCCCAGCTGGTTCTTCTTCCTATCACAGGAAGTCCACTTTTCACGAACTTCCGGTACTTACAAAGCCCCATCTGGGATCTGAAAAATAGTGTTGTCCCTTCCATGTGTGCAAACGCGGAACCAGTGATTTAAAAAACACTCATAGTAACAGGAATCTTACAATTGGGAAAAATGTTTTCAAAAGTACAAATACAATTTAAGAACTGACACTACAGAGAGAGCTTTTCCACTCAGCCAGATTGAAAAGGAGAATCGAAGATTCTAGGAAGCTCTCTCTGTAGTTTAAATTTTTAAATAATTTTGTACACTGACATGAATGTGGTTTTGTTATTATTATTATTATTATTATTATTATTATTATTATTATTATTATTATTATTATTATTATTATTATTATTATTATTATTATTATTGGCATCCTTCCACTTTTATGCCCAGTTTACCTTGTCTGTCTGTCCGTCTGTATATGTGTTTGGTCCTCCATATGTTCATTCATCTGCGTAGCTCTTTAATGCCAATATCTTTAACGATAGAGACTGCCAACTTCATACATGTCATCTATTGGAGATGAAGATTGTATACTATGCGGAGAATCCAAGGGTCAGGGGCAAGGTTGTACCTAGATATCTAAGGTCCAATAGGGTGAATAACCTTGGTCATAGTTGAAAAACTTGAGTCTTCATATTTGGCAGGAATGCTTCCCTGATAAAGCTCTCATATGGAGGCAGGTCATGCTTACAGGTCAAGACTGAATAAGATCCTAACTTTGGGCAAAACTTTCGAACTACACACGAGATATGTGATAATCTAGAATAAGTCCAACTTGTTTCTTTTGTTTTGCTATTCATTAATGAAAGTGAGGGTTCTAATACATGCTTGTTAGAAATCTCTCTCAATAACACACGTCTATATAGCCACTTTCTTTACTACTTTTGGTGGACTACCTCTGCAGCTTCGAAGCCCTGTTGTGGCTAAAACTGAACCCTGCCTACTTACAGATACTACATAAGCAAACAACAGGCATAGAGCTCAACATTGGGTAGCCACCTCAGCCTTGCCCTGGTATCTGGTAGAGTCTCCTATGGGTCATCGCTCAACTATGCATTTTTATACAAGTCACCTACTTGACTTGCAAACCTTAACGCGAACCTGGCAACAAAATGGCCTAGCAAAACTCCTCATCAAAATAAACACTCTTCAAGTAGATAATTTCAATATATTTGATACTATCAATGTTTCATAAAGATTATCAGCACCTGATCAAGTCCTGTCATCTTTTTCAGTTAAATTTCTTTAAGCTAGAAATTACCGTTAAAAATCTGACATTGAAGCTAATAGCAATAGTTAGCTTGCCAGCCACGCTTTACACTAAATTGTTCTGGGAGGCTGAACAGCGACAAATGCGGTCTTTTGGTCTCTGAGTTCCCTGTACCCTAACTGATGAAGTTTTTGTTGAATGTATGTCCCTCAGGATCTAAAGACACTTGTTTAACGTTCGTTCAGGGAAAGTAATAATTAAATTAACAAAAAGTATTCCTCAAAAGAGAAGAACCAAAAATTTTTTTTTTTTTTTTTTTATGAGCTAATGCTGCTGAAGTCAGGTTGCAGGTAAGGCAACGGTATTAACCTTTCACCTAGTAATTGTGTATTTTGGTGTGGCTACTGGTTCCTGAAGAAGCACAGAAGTTTACCGAGCATTGAATGACAGGGGAAATCGTGTTCATTTTAGTTTGTGTGGAGTTTATGGAAACTTGAATCCTGATATCTGGTGGTTGACCGGCCTCCCAACATAGACTCATAAACTTCGTTAAAGAAACTGATTTATTAGTGAGGTGAACATCAAAGTCATACTTATAGGTCAATGGTCAAATAAGAATTTAACCTTGTCCATAAATTGATATTTTACATCCATATTCTACTAATGAAGTTGATGTCAACAATGAGCTCAAGAGTCCAAATTAAGGCCCTATCTATGGGTCAGAAGTCGAACAGGAATTTACCATCCCTAGAGATATTGTGCTTTACATTTTCATCTTGGTGAATGGCCAGTCTCCCTATAAACTCTTCATATTCGACATAAATGCTTCACTAATAATTTGTCTAATTTGCAGAGTACAGCCAAAGGTCTAAAGAACTTTACCTTGGTAATAACTTTTGTTCACTGCAAAAAGTGTGTGTGTGTGTGTGTGAGAGAGAGAGAGAGAGAGAGAGAGAGAGAGAATCACCCTGATTCCCTTGTGATGCTGTAAAGATCAACTACACAAGATGACCACAATACACTGATTTTTTGTCGTGTGGATAGAAAGTGCTTACAGTAACAATGCTTGGGACGACCTGGACCTCACGGGTCTGATGATATTGGTGACCCATGACCACATGGTAGAGAGGGTGCTCCATGATGACTGCCACTCTTGGCAGCTAAACCGAAGTGCAGCAACGGAATGTAGGCTGCACATTGTTTAACAAACACATCTTGTTTCATTTTTTATGTTCGTGAAAATACTCCTTTATCTTTTCATTAAAAAAATCCTTTCTTTCTTTCTATGCCCACTGTTCACCTTCGCAGGCATCTAGTATCTGACCTTCCTGTTCATCTGTCTGTTTGTGCATGTGCTTGTCTATCTATCTAGTCCCCAAGATGTGTGTCCACTTAAGGTGGTTAGTTTTTCAATGTATGGTTTTAAATCTTTTATTATTATTATTATTATTATTATTATTATTATTATTATTATTATTATTATTATTATTATTATTATTATTATTATTATTCAGAAGATAAACCCTCTTCATATGGAACAAGCCTACAGGGGCCATTGCCTGGAAATTCAAGCTTCCAAAGAATATGGTGCTCATTAGGAAGTAAGCACCATAGGGTGGTAATACCATCAGTGCACCTCACGGGTGCACTGTAGGCATTACTTAAGGGTCTTTGCAGCGTTCCTTAGGCCCCTAACTGCAGCCTCATTTCTTTTAATTTATCTCCGTTCATATTCTCTTTCTTCCATCTGACTTTCCACCCTGTCTAAAAATTGTTTCCTAATGCAACTACGAGATTTTCCTCCTGTTACACCTTTCAAATCTTCTTACTGTCAATTTCCCTCTCAGCTCTGAATGGCCTCATAGGTCCCAGCGCTTCTCCTTTAGCCTAAATTCTATATTCTATTCTCTATCAGGAAGTGAAAGAAGGCAAAGGGAAATGCAGAAAGAAGAGATCTCACTTATTAAAAAGAAAAAAAAATTAATAGATAGGAAAAATGTATTAAAATGCAAGAATATCATTAGGATGGTAATGCATTGCATCTTCGCTTGAACTTTTGAAGTTCCAGTTGTACGACATCCACAAGGACACTGTTCCACAGTCCAACAGTGCGAGGAATAAAGGACCTCTGGAACTGAGAAGTTTGACAGCGAGGCACATTTACTGCATACTGGTGCTGTTGTTTAGCGAATCTGGTTGTCCTCGGCCGGAAAAGTGGATCAGGGATCAATAATGAATGCAAAGTATCAGAGAGTTACTAGAGCAACGCAGTAAACAAGAAAAGGCAGTTATTAGAAATATAGAGAAAACTCTATATAAACTGAATGCAGCTGACGCAGCAATCACTTTCAATAAAACCTGTTTGAAAGAGGGTCTACTACCCATATATATACCAATTTCTGCCTGCAATCCCCTTCCCCCTATAATCAGCCAGACGCCTGCACCCACCTAGGATTTGACTAAATGTTTTAACCAGATGCTGACCCCCTATGTGCCCAACCACTACAGCCTCCATTCATCAGCGGAATTCCTGGAGGAGATCAGAGATTCTCCTGGGGTTGGAACCATCCCCTCCTTGGACGTGGAATCTCTTTTCACCAATGTTTCTGTAGAAGAGATCATTGACCTAATCATTGAATATGTCTACAGGGACCCCTCTGTGACCCACCTGAATATCCCAGAAGGGTCCCTACAGGCCCTCCTTGAGATATGCACGAGAGGCCCCTTTCTCCACCCACATGGGCCACATGTATAGACAGAAAGATGTTTCACCAATGGGCTCGCCCTTAGGTGTGCTCTTCTCTAACTTTTAGGTGGGAACAGTAGGAGAGCAGGTCTTTTCCCGTAAATGACGAGAATGAAGTAGAGATGCTCCACCGCACTTTCTAGGAATGCAGCTCATTGAATTACACATTGGAATTCAGCAGAAGTGGACAGCTTCCCTTACTCGAAGTTCTCGTCTGCAAGACTGACGACAGCCTGAGAACCTCTGTACACACGAAGCAGACCAACCTCAGACTTTGTCTTAATGGAGACATCTAAGGTTGCTAGAGGCGCTCTTAAAACAGCAAATAAAGCCCTCATTAAATACAACCCAGGAAATTTTCTTCCTACCCACCAGCATTAGATGACTTACTGTGCAAAGGCCTGTAATAGACACCATATTAAGCCACACTCCCGGTCCAGCAATGCAAAATCCAGTGAGCCACCCGGCGACCAATGAAAATATTTGCCGGATAATACCAGGCAGTGATGTCATGTAACATTACGCACCACACAGTAATGTCACGAACCAACCCTGACGCTTGGTGGGACTACAGCTACGCGACCATTGAGTCTGAAAATTTGGCTTGAGAAGAACTCCTGCTGTCCAATCCACGGCATGCATTTCGCCTCAGCCAATCAGCAGTCAGAATGCAGTTGACCCCCTGCTGACCATTGCATATATAAAGAGTAGGGCCTAGCATGATCATCAGTCTACTCCTGTCCTTTGCCGTGAGAATGCTCAACAGAGATTGAGAGAAATGCTGGCCTTACACAGTGCAGCAGATAAGTAGAAAAATACTTCAGTTTGTGATACAAGTATGAAATTTGGCACAAGTGCTTATTTTAACCCCCTCTTTTGAAAAATCTGGGTGTCCACACGGAATTTTAATATGGCCACCAGCTTTCAAGATGGTTGCTAGTTGTTTCGATTTCTGACACTTTGAGTAAATCAGTGTTGAAATCATTACATCAATCATTATTCAGATGTCCTCCTGAGTATAAGAGATAATTGTAGATATCACCAGAGCTCCTACTACTATATTTACCAATGTGATAAGGTTGGCATACAAAATGGCTGCCATGAAACATTTTGCTTGATAACTCTGCAGCTAAGAAAGATAGAGACATGAAATTCTTATCTATGGCAAGAAACAGAGGCCAGAGACTCTGTTTCTAGCATTTCTATTGGGCTATTATCAATATTGCATCTTGGAAAGGGACCCCATAATGCTACAGAATAGTATACAAGCACAAGACTATAATGGTGTATGATAACAAAGTATCTTACCTACGTTTGAGCACTGTCTCAGTGTCTTTCTTTAAGCCTGAAATGAACGCAAGACTTTAACGATGCATGCTGTCACCCTTTAGTGTGAAAAATTCTCATTCAGGTGTATCTGAAGCATCATTTACAACGTTATGGTTACACCTCACATTATGATTACACCTCACATTTGCAGCTACACAAAGCTGTGCATGCAAGCCCAAATCTGTAGGAATTCTGGACTTGAAGGAAGCAGGGGGGATATTTGTGAAGGAGTCAAGTAGCTCAGGTACAGATTGTACCCTCTCTGGCCCAAACTGTGCCGGCTGACGCTCTTCCCCTCGGTTATCTTTGGCAGGGTGCTGGAATACCAAAATGCTGGTCCCATGAAAAGAAGTAGTAGCCATAGTTGCTGAAGGGTTGTGATCGATGTTGTCCATGACAGCAGTGGTAAACAACCCCTTTCTCAAGACAGGTGAACAGACTACACCCTCTCCTACATACTTGGTGACAGTGGCATCCCCCCGTCAGGCTGATATCGCCAGCACCCTGTCATAGGAAATGCTCTTCCATGATCATGAAGCATCTAGTTCTTTACTGTGACATTGTTCTTTCTCAAGATTTCTTAGATGGGACCTCTCCCTATTGCAAAGGCCAGTGAGACATACAAGATGGTATGTCAGCTCTTGTGCAATCACCTGCACCTAGTTTTGCCAATAATTTACCATCATTAAGTGTGTGAGTGCACTCATGTAGTCTCCTGTTGAGATTCATGGTCATTACTTGTTGAAGATCTGATACAGGTGCCACATTTTCACAAAAAATGCACTGTCATGACTCATTTGACTCTGTTTAGCATGCTTTTCCTGTGGGTTCACTACCTTCAACTGTAGATCTTTGCTTTCTTTCATGATCAAGTTTTGCATTACTAAACATGACTCCACAGCTCTTGTGGTATTTTGCCATGTTTTGTAGCAGTGTTGCCTCTATGCCACTGTCTTCATCCAGCCTTCCTGAGTCAAAGTTAAGTGGCATTTCACCACTCTCCTGGAACAATGGCAAATTGGTTGAAGTTATTATGTACCCATCATGTTCAGGATTATGATGTACAGAGGCCAAGGGTAAAGACAGACCTTCATTTTTCTTGTCTTCCTGGCAAAGACAACATTTGCTCCAGTCAGTCTTCATTTTGCCTGTGATTTAATTTACACTTGCCATTATACACTCTTGACTAAGGCCAAGGTGCTATCCTTTTACCACCCTAATCTGATATGCACATTGATGTATGGGATACAACTAGGTTCAGTCATCCTACACCTAGCCCGATCATTCATCCAGTGCCATTCAAGTCACGTGTGATCTGTACACCATCCAGGAGATTACATGAACAAGCCATGTAGAGCCCCACTTACCCTTGCTCGGCTCTCCCACGTTGGCACCTATTGTCAATTCAGGCGCAGCTGTCTAACTAGATCTACCAACTATATATATATATATATATATATATATATATATATATATATATATATATATATATATATATATATATATATATATATATATATATATATATATATATATATATATATATGTATATATATATATATATATATATATATATATATATATATATATATATATATATATATATATATATATATATATATATATATATATATATATATATATATATATATATATATATATATATATATATATATATATATATATATATATATATATATATATATATATATATATATATATATATATATATATATATATATATACTTTCTACCAGCTAATTGATATGGGGCTATTAGATAGCATTTAGGGCACTAAACTACCAAACTATGCTAAAGCAGCTAGGTACAGGGTAAGTAAAGCAAGATTAGCTGACGCTGAACCCCATGCTGAACTACACAGCAGTGAAGTCACCAATGCTCCCTGGTTGTGTTCTGATATTCACTCTTTTAAACTAAACTAAAGATAAAATCACCACCTAAATTATGCATAGACTTGCAAACTATTATATTGAACAGGCAGACAATTTTCCATGCCTACTGAACCCTGAGATGCGATTATTTAAGGTTTTTGGCTGTCATATTGGATGCCATCTTTCTTTATATATGCTATATAAAATCTTTAACAGAAATGTATTTTATTTTTGCTTGACGACTCTGTCTAAAATATGTATAACCAAAACAAATACATAAAACATGACCAGAGGCACATGAGTCCCATGTTAAAACCTTGACTGGTGGCCATCTTGAAAAACGGCAGCCATTTTGCAATTTTAAATGGGCACCCAGTAATTTTCAAAAAGTTTCCCCATTGAGAAGATATGTAAAAAATTTCATGCTTGTATCATTAACTGAAGTATTTTAGTAAAAAAAAAAAAAAAAAAAAAAAAATTATCTGCTACACTATACATGTAGCTGCAGTTACAACGCGACAGACCTGGACAAATCTACGGACCATGAAACCCAGATTTCGGTTACCGGACGCGTATTGTGTAAGTCGGAAATATATTATATCCTGATTCACTACTATTTCCCTCTCCAGAAATGATAAGTATCGGAGAGTTACTAGCGCAACGCATAACCAAGAAAAGACAGTTATTATAACAATAGGGAAAACTCTATGGGAACTGAATGCAGCTGACGCAGCAATCATTTTCAATAAAAGATGATGACGACTATTATTATATCATCATATAAAATGAGCAAAATACTGACATGGAACAACCCTGCAACGTCACATTTAGCTCATGAAAGTAATTTCTCACAAAGTGAAAAATACTTTTCCACAAGGACAGGAGGAAAAAGAGAATCAAATAGCAAATGAAAAATGGGAAATAAGTGCCTGCATGAGTAACGGTATGAGAGAGGAAAATAATTCTGAATGACAATTGAAGGCGACGTTAGGCCTTTTTTCAAATTTCAGTGAGACCACCCAGGCAATATCTCAGGAATGTCTGATTAAGCTGGCCTTATTGAGTGGTGTGGTGTAAAAGAACATAAAAAGAATTAAATCCTCTGCAAGAGAAAGACATAATTGATTAAGCTGATGATGAAATCCCATTCTTTATTGCAACTTGGATTTGAACTAGATGTAAAGGTTTAGTAATGATCTCCTTTGAGCGATTGACATGTGCTTAATAATAAATCGGTAGATTTCAAAGAGTTCTCAGCCATTAATCAAGTGGAAGACAAGAATTTAAGGAGGCGAAAGGAGGGAGAGGAAAAGTCGATTAGCGAAGGGAAAGGCGAGAGATGATAAAGAGACAAGATTATGCGGGAGGGAGAATTACTGGGAAAGAGGCAAAAAAGAAGCGAAAATCGAAAGGAAAATGAAGACAGAGGTAAGATGATAATTCAGAAGGGAAGAGGGAAGGTCGATAAAAAAGAAAGGACTGTCAATGTGAAAGGTTTAAAATGATAGAAGCGGAAAATTAAGCCGAGGAACATGGGTAGGAAACTAGTTAAGCTTCATGACGAATTTCAAGACACGCAGTCTTACCAAAGACTCAAAGATTCTCAAGAAAAAAGAAAGAAAATAAGAAGATTAACGGCCCAAGAATATGCATTTCTGTTTTGGAGTAACATCTTTTATATCTTCAATAAGGGACTACTCTTTCTTGCCAAGTTAGCGCCCAGGGGAACGTATTCGAGGCTTCCGCAATTTTCATGTTGTTATCAGATAATTTTTTAAAGAATTTTAAGAAACTGGCATCTATACTTATTTTCAGAAGAATAATGCAAGGATCAAGAATGTAAAATTGACATGAGTTACCCTTTTTTATTCTTACCATGATTGTTATTAGAATATTATCTTTATTTAATGTCATGAAATATCTAAATTCAGCTGTATTAAAAGGGCATTTATCCACAGGGCAATGTCCCACAAAAAGAGAGAAAAGGAAGAGAAAGAAATGACTTAATTACAGAAATGGGAAAATAAAAACTTCAATATAAGCATGCGTCAGGCGATGTCAAAACACAGATCGTTCAAGAGAGCGCATCAGCATCTCCTCAGCTGAAGAAAGACCGCCATGAGAGATTCCGCAAGGGAAACATCTGGCCCTTCCCGAACCCAAATAAAGAAGTTCAAATCCTTTATGAGAGAACATCGTAGAGAAGATCTTTCTTGAGTGACGCACATTAATCTTATGATGGGTTAGTGAATGAAGACAGGCCTCTCCTGGCTAAGTAGTAATTCTTTAACAGTAATAAAATAAAGGTGAAGGAAAAGACGAAGGGAAAAAAGATATTAATGGTAAAGGGGAAAGATGGGATATACAGATGTCAATGGGAGAAAAAGGAGAGAATAAACAGATGTCAATGGGAGAAGAAGGGGAGATGATAAGCAAATTGTAAGCAAAGGTAAGTTAAGACTAAAATAAAGAAGCAGCGAAGAAATTCAAAACAGAGAGATAAAAGAGGGGAATCAAGTATAGTGATAAGAGTGAGTATTATATATATATAATATATATATATATATATATATATATATATATATATATATATATATATATATATATATATATATATATATATATATATATATATATATATATATATATATATATATATATATATATATATATATATATATATATATATATATATATATATATATATATATATATATATATATATATATATATATATATATATATATATATATATATATATATATATATATATATATATATATATATATATATATATATATATATATATATATATATATATATATATATATATATATATATATTATATATATATATATATATATATATATATATATATATATATATATATATATATATATATATATATATATATATATATATATATATATATATATATATATATATATATATATATATATATATATATATATATATATATATATATATATATATATATATATATATATATATATATATATATATATATATATATATATATCACTAAAGGACCTCATTCAAACTGGATGGTATCTAATGGAGTTTTTATTAAGAAATAGTTTACAAGCTTTCTTGAACAAACAGTCCACATTATCAAGTATCCGGATACTTGATAATGTGGACTGTCTGTCCAAGAAAGCTTGTAACTATTTCTGAATAAAAACTCCATTAGATACCATCCAGTTTGAATGAGGTCCTTTAGTAATTCTACTAATGCACAGAGCAATTGTGTATGTGATAAAGTTAATATATATATATATATATATATATATATATATATATATATATATATATATATATATACTATATATATATATATATATATATATATATATATATATATATATATATATATATATATATATATATATATATATATATATATATATATATATATATATATATATATATATATATATATATATATATATATATATATATATATATATATATATATATATATATATATATATATATATATATATATATATATATATATATATATATATATATATATATATATATATATATATATATATATATATATATATATATATATATATATATATATATATATATATATATATATATATATATATATATATATATATATATATATATATATATATATATATATATATATATATATATATATATATATATATATTATATATATTGCTACGAATGTCCAGGGATACTTACTTAATTCTGGGTGGAAACAGATAACGCAAGGGAGTTCCTTTTATTTATTACACATCTGACTCAATGTTAGGATAATTCGTAGACAAAGCAAGGGTAATCTATGGCTTAGGGCCTTCTTCATGTGAGGGAATTACAAACACTCAAGGGTTCTCTTTGTAATGTGATGTCTCACTGCGACAAGGTGATGAATGAAAAAGTAGATTCTTTCCACTCCTATTTAATGAAGAGACGTAAACAAACGTGAGAGCGGAGGATGAGATCTGATGCTCGTCACTCGCCAGTGACCACTGGCTACCTTATACATCGCATTTGGCGGGAAAGACAAAAGTATTGTCTGCTAAAATACAATGTTGCCACGTTGCATAATTCAGCCAGTGATCTTACAGTATTTATAAGAACGTATAAATGGTTAAGCATGAATAGAATATTAAAGGTAACATAAACATACTTATTCCTGTAAAATAATAATAATGAAAGTATACAAGAATACATATATTTGATATCTATACACTCTTAACTAATTATATTCACATAACAACACAGATCAGAAGAATGACGAATTCCTGGGCAGGTAATAACAAGGGCCTGCTAAAATAATGAATCCTACACAGAATAAATATTCTACGCTGACAATACCTTCGAAACAGGGAACATCGCAGTGGGAAGGGGAACTGCACATGGATCGGCCGAGAGATTCCACAGTTGATGCCTACCTGCAAATATATGCAAGACGGTTTCTTGCAATAATAATAAGATGCTCAAAGGGAACTGAGGAATGCACAGATGGTGCCAAATAACTCAGTCAACACTAATGCATAGTTATGTTAACACCGAATGCTCCAACACAAATTACTAAGGTGATCGCACAATGGAAAAATAAAAGGAAAATATTAGATAGAGAAATAACAGGAATTGTAACTGGCTAAAAAGGACCTTACTCTGGCACATTACCTTAGTCAAGATGACAATATCTTTCGTTCAATATTGCGCTTGCGATGGAGGAGGGAATTATAATGCCACTACAAAATATATTGGTCGAGGCCCTGGGGTCAACAACTGGAAGATTCAAAGGGACAGGCAAGGCAAGGACGTCTGTCCTCGAGTTGTGTGCTAAGCATTTTCTCTGGTGATTTGAGGATACCTTGGGCGTCTCTTCCAGATGGTGCAAAGGTTAATTTTCGTCACATTTTCTATGTCGACCGCATGGTGTCAGTCAACCCATGTGGAAGGTTTAGAATGTGGGGGGGCAACTTCTCTTTTAGCTCCTCCCTTGCGTGCTGGATGCAGGGGTACCTGGAATTAGGCCTAAAAGGCAGTCACTTTGAACAGAAAGAGAGGGTTTAGGCTTATCCATTTTGAGGAATGAAGGAGAGAGTTTATGAAGAGGCGAGTTGAAACCTCAGTTCTAGTAATTAATTAGGGACATTAATCTATTTCTTTCTCAGTTACTTTGCAAATGTAAAAACAGGTGAGGTTGCAAGAAAACAGCCCCAGTCGTTGCACCTCCCCAACCAAGTTAGCTTTCACACCCTAGACCAGGTGAGAATGATTACCAGCGAGCAAACTCACTTAAATACTTTACTTCTCTCTCATTTCACTTTGGTGCTTTATAATTTAACTTAAACTTCTGCGTAGTAATTAAATTCAAGAGGCAAGCAACACTGTGACATTTACGTTACCGGAGAATAAATATTTGCTACTAGAAATGGCATATTAGTAATCTTAAATTCCTATTACGTTAAGGCAGCGTTAATCAGAATATTTTTTTCACAACGAAATGGTATAGTTATAACAATGAATCAATACTAGATTAATTCTATAGATACTTCATGTACTCTTAATAATAATCAATTACGAAATTTGCACACATGCAGTTAGTCTGCCTTGAAGAGGCGTTACAATAAGGTAAGTGTGGTCTTGGTTAAGTGTTTCCACGATACTTGAACAATGGCTCAGTGCCATTTGGGCACAATAAACACAAGGTCACGAGTCTGAGACTCGAGATTTATTACGGGGATTCACATAGAGGACAGATGACAGATTCAAAGTAATCAATGACTGTAAAATAAAGATGACGATTACATATGCCAAAATTACATTCCTTAGCCTATGGAAGACTGCTAGGATCATTTCTTGGCCCAAGAGGCCGCAAAGGTAGCCAGAGGGCGCGACCCCTCTGGCAGGATCATTTTCCAGCATCTGCAGTAATGGGACTATGCCAAGTTGGCACACATATAATAATAACTAATGGTGATGGCATATTGTATTTTAAATGCATCATGCTGCGGTGGCCATGAAAAGGAAGTTGTAGGACTTATACAGTTGGCATAGCTGTCAATGACACTCTGCATCGGCAGAGGTGATTGATGGGGCCTTGGTAAGGCATAAAGTAAATGTGAGTAATAATCAAAAGTAAGGAAGGAAATGTTAAAAGGGAAGCATAAGGATAAAGTTATAAGGAAAATAGAATAGTGAGGGACCCTAACATCCTCTTCTGGATAGAGGGTGCCAAAGTCTTCGTAGGATAAAGGGATGGCACTGTGCCAGTTTGGCACAGGTGCCAGGAGAGCTCAGGAGCTCTCTTTAAGCTACCTGGAATTATCCACGCCCGTGGTATTTCCTCCACGGACCTCTCTTACCATAGTTGGAGAATCGGTGGACCCGAGCCCGGAGGGCGGTATTTGAGTGCCACCTGTGTCTGCTTCTTTGACGGCTCATGCTGGGACCTTCTTTACAAGCTCTCTACCATGATCCGTTGCAGTTCCTTGAGTTCATCGGTCATTTGAGATATGGCAGAATCCTTACTCACTGTTGTGTCTGCGGCGGACTGAGACAGAGAGGGGGTGATCGTGGGGGGCGTGAGAGGCTCCCAAGTAAGAATGACCAGCTCAGACACAGGTTGCAAGGCCGCACCTTTGGGTGAGCTTCCACTGTGGTCAGAAGGATCCGTCTCCCCTACAGGCGTTGGTAGTGGAGCCAAGCTGGGAGAAGAGAAGGGGCCCGAACTGGGATCTCTAGAATGGAGATCAGGGGCGTGCTCTGGCACTGGTACTAAGGCAGGGCCAGGCACTGATTGATTTGGAATTTGCTCGTCATTCGGGATGGATGGAGCTTGGCACTGCTCAGTGCACCCAAGTGACACTGGCAGCGATTGTGAATCAAGAGTTGGATCTCCTGGAGGGGGATCTACTTGGGGCTCTGGCATTGGCACTGGTGCAGGGCCAGGCACTGGAATGGGATCGAGAATCGATCTTTGTGGGGGGGGGCCACTGCACATTGCACTTAGGTGGCACGGGCAGTGGAACGAAATCAGGCATTTAAATTTTACTCATGCCTAAATAATGATTTGGGGGATTTGGACCCATGGATTGTTCTAACTTAGATGGGGACTAGAAGTCCTGCCCCAGGAGGAGGTCATAACCTCCAGGAATGTATATAGCAACTGCGAGGTTGCAGATTTCTGATCGATGATTCCTCGTGACCCTCAGCTTGACGGTAGGAAGTATCATTTTGAAGTGATTGATACCCTCAATTGTGACAAGTTTATGTCTGTTGATGATAGCTCCATGGGGAACTTTGTCTTCCCTTATGAGGGATATTTGTGCTCCAGAATCATCAAGTGATTTGACCTGGCTGGTGGGGCATCTACCTTAGGGAAGTGCCACATAAATGGGACCCTGGGCTTCAGGACCTAAAGAGGTTGGATTGGTGACTGCCAAGGCAAGGGTGGGCATACTTGATTTATTATTATTAGGGTATTTTGCCCATTGGGCGGAGTGCCCATAGAGTTCGCAAGCAGGGCAATAAGTTCGACTATAATCTCTACCGGGCACTGTCCCATAGGAGGGAGCAGGCCCTTTACTCTTCGTCCATGACCCGGGTGTGGCTCGGTGTGTTGTGCCGTTTGAGGATGTAGAAGGATCTTCTGGCTGATTCTCAGCCTTCAAGCAGCACTGTTCAATGGAGTGCCCTATTCTCTTACAATACCCACATTCTTGTGAGGTTGCTGAGAGTTGGTGAAGGCAGGCGAGGAGGGATATAGTTTTTGGCCATGGGAACTAAGATGGGGATGATGCGTATCCCATATATCAGCCCAACGGCAGCGCTCGACCACTGTCTTAGGCGCCTTATCGCACATACGAGTGGCGAGAACTGGCTTGGCATAAAATAAGAAGTCCTTAAGCTGGAAAAGACCAAGGACTTCCTTCACACTAGTGGCTTTCAAAGATTGTAGCCATTGTTTAATGGCCTGGGTCTTCTTGAAGATCCACTTAGACCAGGTTTGGCCTGATTCCTTGGACATATCTCTCCACCTTTTCCTCCAACTGTCAGGAGTTATTTTAAAAGCCTTTATGATGGCTTGGCGGACAAGGGCAAGATCTCCTTGATCCTCAGGGGGGAGAGCGTTGAATGCAATGGCACCCTTCCCTTCAAGGTACCTTCTTAGGATCAGAGACACTTCTACAGTAGAGGGATTATAGGTCGTCATGACCCTTTCAAAATGGTCTAGCCAGGCTTCAGGCTCGGCTTCGCCCAGTCTCTGGTGAGAGTGCCTATACTGCTGAGGGTTGAGTGAGGAGAGGGTGTGGATGTGTTGCGCATGTCGTAAGCTGCCATTGCAAGCTGATGAGCTCTTTCTTTTCCCCTCTACTGTCTTTCTGCCTCTTCTCATTTCTCCTGGGCTATTCTTCCCTTTTCCTTCTCCTGCCTTTCTTTCTCCTTCTCCTGTCTTTCTTTCACCTTCTCCTGTCTTTCTTTCTCCTTCTCCTGTCTTTCTTTCACCTTCTCCTGTCTTTCTTTCTCCTTCTCCTGTCTTTCTTTCTCCTTCTCCTGTCTTTCTTTCTCCTGCCTTTCTGCCTTTCTTTCCACCTTGGCATCGTCTACCCTCTCTTGGACCCATTCCCTCAGGGCTTGTCCTGATAGTCCCATGTCCTTTCCAGCGGTCATGTAGAATTTGAAGTCCTCATTTTGTTGGGTTCTGGATGTCGTAGACATCTTGAGTTAATGCTTAAATGGAGGCGACCCGTTAGAAAATCAGCATGTCTGAAAAGACTCAGGGTGTCTGAATAGACTCAGGGCTGTTCGAGGGAACAGGTTTAGTATGTCTGACGAGACTCAATATTGTTCGAAATGAACAGATTCAGGGTGTCTGAATAGACTAAAGTATGTCTGAAAAGACTCATTTGCCTGAAAAGACTTAAATTTCTGGGGCCAGAAGAGACTCAAGTTGTCTGAAAAGACTTAAATTTCAGGTGTCTGAAACATTCAGTTGTTCAGAATGAACGTAAATGGACATGTTGGGATAAGACAAATCTCAAAGTGTCTAAAAAGACTATTAAAAATTAATATGTCTGGATAAGACAAATCTGGAACACTCAATTGTTCAGAATGAATGAAAATTAGCATGTCTGTATAAGACTGTTAAAAATTAATGTCTGAATAAGACAAATCTCAGGATGTCTGAAAGCTCAATTGTTCAGAATGAACAGGAATTAATATGTTTGAGTGAGACAAATTTCAGGATGTCTGAAAAGACTGCTAAAATTTTAATGTCTGAATAAGACAAATTTGAGGATGTCTGAAGAGACTGTTAATTCATATGTCTGAATAAGAGAAATAATTAGTATGTCTGAAAAGACTTAGTTAAAATTTAATATGTCTGAATAAGACCAATCTGAAACACTCAATTGTTCAGAATGAATGAAGATTAGTGTGTCTGAATAAGACAAATAAACAAGAATAAGACAACCTCAGGGTGTCTGAAAGATTGTTGAAAATTAATATGTCTGAATAAGACAAATTTCAGTTAAAATTAATATGCCTGAGTAAGACAAACTTCCGGGTGTTTGTTAATATGTCTGAATAGACCTAGTGGTTCTTAATGAACGAAAATTTAGCCCAAGTTAACGTAAGCCTTTATGTATATTTTATTTTGTGGGAAGACACTGCAGAACTAATTAAAAGAAAGGGCTTACGGGGTAAAGGAAATTCTCCTTGCTCTGTTAAATAATTCTAAAATGTGGCGTAATGAAATCTGTACATTGATCTTATTGATCTCCAATGCACGAGGGTAAGAAAAGAAAAAAAAAAACGATGCTTAATCTTATAACATGCGTGGGGAGGGAAAGTTATTCTTTGTCATCAAAACAACTTAGCTCGCACGTGTACTCAAATGTTTACTTCTGGGCTCGTAACATCTGCCGACAAATGAATGAGTCAGGTGGGTGAGGTGGGGGGGAGGGGGTCTTCTTGACTGCGTGTCTGGCCTTCTGTTTTCGTTACCTGGGCCTACCCTTTTGTAATGAATGAACGAGGGAATTTTTGCTAAGGTTTATTGCCTTCAAAAATGCAGCGAGGTGCTCGGCGTATAGATAAAATTAGCAAGTGAAAGAAAGGGATTTATATACATGCGCTGTGTGTGCCGTTTTATAACAATGGAATTTGTAATGGAACTCACAAATCAAAGATGGCGGACGGTTAGGGATGGACCCACGTGGCCTGGAATTGACTATTCTCTCGTCTTGAGAGTGGAAATTTAGATTCCTAAATACTTCCTAGCTGTTCCTATCAATCTAGCGATGGAGAGAGAGAGAGAGAGAGAGAGAGAGAGAGAGAGAGAGAGAGAGAGAGAGAGAGAGAGAGAGAGAGAGAGAGAGAGGATAAATCTAGCGATGCAAAAATGGCTGGATTCAAAGCCTTGGTGGTTGCCTACAGTGTGCCTATCTTGGAGTTCAGGACTTTCAAATTGTCCTTATCATGTGAATGAAGGAATAGGGGCTTTATTCCTTTTATTAACTATTCGACTGAGTTACTCCCTAGCTTTCTATTCTTAAAACATGCAGCTAACATGAAATAGCACAAAAATCTTGTGAAATTGTTAATACGCTCTCTCTTCTCGTGAACTAATTTGGCATGCACATGATCTATCAATAACCTAACGATGACTGCAGTCACTTTTCGCACCAAGCATAAACCTAAACAAAATATTTTGACACGTACTTATGCTGTGGATCTGGGTCTTCTCATGTGCTTTAAAATGAATGTGGTATGATATCAAGATCACCTCTAAAATAATGCTGACCAGCTAGCAGTTGCTATTCTGCTGATAATTGCAAGGCAATCGGATCCTTGGCAAGGTACACCAGTTGCTACGAATGTCCGGGGATGTTTACTTGACTCTGGGCGGCAATGGATAACACAGGAGTTCCTTTTATTTATTACACAAAGGAAGGGTAATCTATGACTTAGGGCCTTCTTCAGGTGAGGGAATTACGTAAAGCAACTCTCTTTTAGCTCCTCCCTTGTGTGCTGGTTGCAGGGGTATCTGGAATTAGGCCTAAAAGGCAGTCACTTTGAACAGAAAGAGCAGGTTTAGGCTTATCCATTTTCGGGAATGAAGGAGAGAGTATATGAAGGGGCGAGTTGAAACCTCAGTTCTAGTAATTAATGAGGGACATTAATCTATTTCTTTCTCAATTACTTTGCAAATGTAAAAATGGGTGAGGTTGCGAGAAAACAGCCCCAAGCGTTGAAATATATGTATATATACACACACACACACACATATATATATATATATATATATATATATATATATATATATATATATATATATATATATATATATATATATATATATATATATATATATATATATATATTCATGATGTTGCCTTGTAATATGTATATCATGCGATATTTTGATATATTTATTCTTCTGTTTATCATGTGTTATGTGTAATGATAGTGATTGTTGAAGTGTTGTATTTAGTTTGGCATCAGATCTCAAAAGAACTTATGATTTAAATAACTTAGTAGCATAATTGAGAATTAATAATATCTTTCTTGATAAAAGCATAGTATAAGGAACACGTATGTCTGTCCTAGTGAGAACTTGTTTCATTTCAATTTTCATCTGTTGAGATAAGTGAGAACGCTTTGTTTTGGGTTAATGTGATGACAGGTTGGAATAACAATTGCCAATTCGTTCAGGAAATCAACTCAGTTTTTGTCTTGTTTATAAAACACGTCAGTCATAATTAGCCAATTGCAGCATGTTTCGATCATGTAGAGGTTTCTGTTAAAGGTTCATCCCGTACAAGAACAAGATGAGTGATTTCACATTGTTACATGCATTGTTCGAGTCACGTACACCACTTTGAGAGAAAGAATACATGTCTTGATCAGTTCTACCATGTTTTGTAAGATTGCATTCAAAACGTATTGCTGGGATGACGTCACTTTTCTTCTAGAAATTTCTCCATGGCATCTCGCACTCAAAATGCTTCAATGACATCACCTCCCTGCTTCTAGAACTTCTCTTTTGTATCTCATAACCAAAATGCTTTAATGACGTCATGTAATTGTTTCACGTGCTACTGGAATTCTGAAATTTGTTTCAGTCTGATTTCCAAGATCAATTAGTTTGGTTCCCTCTCTCTCTCTCTCTCTCGTTCTGAAAAAGAGATTACTTTTAACATAGTGTTTTGTGGTCACGTATTAGCATTAACTTTTGAGATCAGAATTTAGTAAAGTTATTTAATTTGTAATGGCGCCTGGTAAAAAAGTGTGTTTTTGTGGTAAAGCAGCTGCAGCAAGTGATTTTACAGAGTTTTCACGAGTTTGTGTAAGGTAACGTGAATTTTACTTATTAATACCATGGTATAATAAGTTACGAAATTTTGCCTTAGTGAAATTATTATTGATAAATCTTATTTGTATTTTTGTGTGTTTTCTCTGATTGCAATCTCTTCATATTTTCACATTTTTTATGTTTGTGATGTAACATTTATTTACGCAGCATTTTAAATATTTTTTGGTAATTTAACATTGCATATTTGATTTAATTTTTCATTTACTAAGATTTTCTTTTCAAATCTTGAGTAATTCTTGATACTTTAAATTTTGTTTGATTAATTTAAAATCCTGATAAAGTTTTTGTGAAATAGTTTTGTTTCATAATTTAATTCAAGAATTAATTAAGTTTTGTGTTATTTTCAAGTAATAATAAATTTTTCAGATTGTGAATTCTAATTATAAACTTTGAATTTAAAAATAAATATTTGTATTTAATATTTTTAGAAAAACTGTTTCATTTATTGACCACCAGTGAATAGGATTAATTGTTTGTGCATAAGGGAAAGTGATAAACATGTTTTGTTCTTTTAGTTTTGCTAAAGTGAATCAAGACCAGGGAAACAGTTAAAGTTGTGTGATGGAGTGATGCCCTTTTACTCTAGAATATTTCTTGTTTAACTGTTGATACCTCACACATATTCTGATAAACTTAGTTTGATTTTTCAAGTGATTAATAAGTTTTGTAAGGGACCACTGTTACCTTTAGAGTCCTCAGTCGTAAATCTTTTTGTTATGAGAGTTCAGGTATCTGGCTGAAATGAGGTATATTTTTAAATTTTGTGATTAGTTGTGTATTAACCAGGTAGTTGGTATGCATCGTGACACTGTATATATATATATATATATATATATATATATATATATATATATATATATATATATATATATATATATATATATATATATATATACATACTCTCAGACAAAGCAAAGCCGTGAAATACATTTTTGAAATTGAGCTCAGGATTTTGTCTTTTCCCTCACCTAATGCCCTAAGACCTTTAGTTGCAGGCTGTACAAGTTTCTTGATATTTTTAATTATTTGTTCATTTTATGATTACTTAGTGGTAATTTTGCTTTGTAAAAAGTAGAATATATCTATAGCATATGCGAAAAATTACTATAAATTGTATCAATATTTCAAGACTAGTGTGCTGTGTTAATTTTTAATTAAGAGATCCCTGTGACGTAATTATTCCGTGCAGGCATTTCATTGAGTTTTATGTGAATAACAAATATAAAATATGTATAAAGGGAAACTTTGTACCTTCTTTTCCTTTATGCAGTTTTTTTTCTGTTTTTGTCACTCATCTCTTTCCTGTTTCTCTTCTTCTTATACTGCAGTGCCCTTCATCTCTTCCTCTCTTCTTTCTTTTCCCTTCCAGTCCTTGTCTTCCAATCACTTCGTCTGCCTTTTCCTCTTGTGTTCCTTACTTATCATCTTTTAAAGATCCTTCTATTTTTCGGTCCTGCTTTACGAGCCTATTCCCTCCTCTTTGTCATCTTCTAACCCGAGTAGCCTCCTTATTGCACATACACCGACTCTTCCCCTTTACCTCACTATCCTTCGATTTCCCTCTTTATCTCGCTATTTTGAATTTTTTCGCTGCTTCTTTATTTTGTTTTGCATGTATATTAATAATGCGTTGCCACTGCTTATGAAACTGTGCAGATATGTTTCTTTTTGCTCAGCGATTTTGCATGAATGCTTGCTTCAGTGCCCAGCTGGTTTGATGTCAGTTTCCGTTCCCTTGAAAACTGGGAAAATTCTTCTCTTTTGAAATCTAGTACATATCAGCATCCTTGAACAGTGAGCCGTACTGGTGCGGCTTCTGGCGGAAGTCCGCTGGTGGGATGTGGGAACGTAGAAATTTGTTCGTAAGTTCGTTCCCAATGGGAGGGGCGAATAAGTAGAAGATTATGATTTTGTGTACAGGTGAATTAGTAAGACACGAACTATTATTTGTGTAAGACGTGTTTGTGGTAGGCCTTTTGCTACCACTGTTGAGGTAAGCTGACATTTTTTTATGCCCAAGCTGACATTTATTATTTGTGTATAACCTGTATTTTTTTAATTTATTTATGTCCTGATATTTCATATTTTACCGATTTTCTTTGATTTGTGTTTTAGGTCTTAATGACCAGGGAAATTGCCCTATATTTCAGCGTTGATGTTTCAAAGTGATTTTCTCTCGTTATAAGGTCACGAGATAAAGGAAACTGTGACAGACGTGTTGACTTCAGTCATGTAGACAATTCTGGCTTTTTTCTTTTGGGCAGGATTTGATTAGTTAAGGTCAGTGCTTAATTTTGTCCTTTTTGAAGTTAGGGGCTTGTATTACCCGATAGTTCGGTTAATCCCATTTATCCATCCATTATGTTAGACTTATTGAATAAAACTATATTTTGTAAGTTTGATAGTCTCTTTGAAGAACCTAGCTATAAATGAGAGAATGGGTAGATTTGGTGATAGGAAACACGAGATCCCTTCTAAAACTGATGCCGGATGAAGATGACAGACAGAGGTAAGTTCCACTTACTTTCGGGTTTTTAGTTTGAAAGTGGGGGTTAACGTGTGTGTGTGTGTGCGTGTGCTTGCTCTCTTTGGGCATATTTTCACTCTCATGCAGTTCCTATTGAAATCAGTGGCATTATTAGCAGAGACCACCTTTTTATCTAGACTTTAAATCAGTCAATAGGCTGCTCGTCAGGCAAGCTTGTCAGGAATAAGGAAAAATTATTCACATTTCTTTCCATTAACTTATACTCGATGGATTGTTACCCCGACTATCGGCAGTGTCTTCAGGACTAGATTACCAATGAACATAAAAAAATTTTATTACAGCATACAGACTTTAAAGCTAATCCTTATATGTAAAATATGACGACTCTGGAGTGCTGTGTGGCAGCAAGGGCACTTCTGGAGTTACGTAGGACATGTCCTATGCCACGGAGAACAGCAGAGGCTGTGAACGTGGGTGTGATTTCTGTCTCTGGCCGATAGCTGTGATCTGGTCCTTTGTTGGCATTTTCTGTTGTATGTTCAGGAGTATTCTGTTGCATGTCTCATCCTTTGGATTCTCACAAAAGTCTTAAAGTTTCCTTGAAAAATGATGGATGAAGTCCGTGTCCCTTTGTACATTTAAAGCAGAACTTTATTGATTTATACTTACGGTTTCTGCTATTTGCAATCTGTGGAACTGGGCTTCTCTATGCACGATCTCTGTGCCTTCTAATAATTCTTCTAATGTTAGTTTCCAGTTGTGGGGTCTACATAAGGTTGGAATATAGCCCCTAGGATTTTGCGAGTTTGCAGTCTTCATCGTACAGTGGCACTGGTGCGACCTAAGTAGCAACTGCTGAGGGATCTACATATCCCTCTGTGCCGGCAAGGAGGAGCATTGGTAACTGTGCTTACAGGCATAAGCACACAAAGAAAGGGTCATTGTCGGGATGAGTAGACAGGGAAGGAGCTTACAAGGCGGAAAGGGGATAGGGAAGCCGTGCATAAGGGGTGGAGAGGGGTAGGCGGGCATTTGACTTCTTTTGGGATTTACCGGTTGTTGAAAATACATTGTTTTATGTTTTTTAATGATTCTGTTTTTCACATTTTATTAAAACATATTAAATTTTAATGACCGTAGTTATGTACAATGCAAGAGAGAGAGAGAGAGAGAGAGAGAGAGAGAGAGAGAGAGAGAGAGAGAGAGAGAGAGAGAAGCCCTAGATGTCTCACTAGAAAACTCCCACACATGCTATACCATTCATACTATACCATGTACACTCACACACACTTTTTTTTTATGTTATGGTATTCTTACTCTTATTTTTATTTAACGATAGTCTTAGTCTTATTTTTATTTTCTCATTTTTGTTTTCTAGGTGTTTTGTCATAATTTTCACCGAATAAAATGATAAAAAAACATAAAAATTACAATGCAAGAGAGAGAGAGAGAGAGAGAGAGAGAGAGAGAGAGAGAGAGAGAGAGAGAGAGAGAGAGAGAGTGTGTGTGTGTGTGTGTGCTTTCGTGACTGTTATAGGCTAAAGTGAGGGGAGATGATTTGTTCATTGTGGAAATGAGCAGACCAACGTGTTACCAAGATCTAGGAAGATTTTCATGACGAAATTGGTATTATGAATATTTATAGTAAATATTATACTGTCGGGGTGTTGTACTAAGACCACCGAGAAACAAAGCCTGTTGGATATAACGTCATACCGTGATGACGTCGACCGTGGTGGCCCTAAGCCGACGACTCCTTTTCTTTCACGCTTCCTTCCTTGCATCACTTACTTTTGAATGTTTTTCATATTTCCGTTATTTTATTTTTGAACGGGACCATAAAACTTACGTGACATGGTGAAGTACTGTGCCTTGGATACCATTCCGACTCGTTCAGAATAAGTATAGCATTTCAGATTGTAAAGTGATCGTATAGCCTAAACGGTTTCAAATGTACTAACCTAATCGTAGCCTAACTTTTATGCTGCGACACCCAGGTTACTTCAACTATATTATTCTAACTCGCAATCAAAACCATAGTGCGTTGTGTATATTACCCAAGACATAAATGGCACAAACTTCCTGTTAATTCAAATGGTGCATTTGATATTCTTAACCGGAATTGAGATTTACATGAGCAAAGTCTTTACTTTGTACTACTCATCCAAAGGACACTCCAAGAAATTCTCCTTACGTTAGATATGCATATCTCCTAAAGGAAATCTTCCTAAAAGAACTTTAAGATGAAAAGGAATACTTAGTGAATTTGAAGGCACCGACAACTAGGCTGAATCTCCCAATTCCTTCCTAGGTACAACTACACTGCACCAGAGCTGTAACAAGACTGACTTAACGACTGTTGTTGACGAACAACAAACGTTCCACTAACAACTGAACCAACAAACAACCGACGACCGATACTTAAGCACTTTTACACATATTTACTTTTAAATACACGAAACAGCCAAACACAGTGCTTTTCACAACTAAATGCAAACACAACAAAACCTAATATCCTTCTTCCACATAATACGCACTTCCATTTTACGTAAATAAGGAAAACACAAAACTATACCACAACTGGTCAAAGTTTCGATAGATACAGCTTGTGTCTTTTATTGGACGAACTTACTATGGTTAGTAGATAAAACTCAGCAATATGTTCACTGCAACAGGTATTTGATTGTCTCTGGATGATATTAGGATAACTTTTGACTACAATATAAAGTCTGCATTTATTACACTGGAAACACGCTACGCCACGTCGGGAGCGCAAACAAACTTACAGTTAGGTTTGTGCAACAAGTAACGTAAGTTAGGACTGTGCAAGTATAGCCTACATCCAGGTATACCCTAAGAAAGCTGTAGCCCGAAAAACGAAATTTGACGTAGGAAAAATCTATTTTTGGGTGAGGTAGTAGTTGACCATCCTGAGGAATTCCTGGACGGCCTTGAAGGAGGTAGGGGTGGGGAACTTGGTGACGGCTGCGATCTTTGATGCGAGCGGGCGGACGCCATCTGGGGATATCTCGTGGCCTAGGAAGTCAGCTTTTTCGACGCCGAAGGTGCACTTGTCGAATCTGAAGAAGAGGCCGTTCTCCTGCAGGCGCTGCAGGACTGCCCGGATGTGCAGCAGGTGCTCTTTGGGGGACCTGGAAAAAATTAGAATATCATCCACATAGCAGACGCAGAAGTTCAAGTCCCCTAGAATGCTGTCCATCAGCCTCTGGAAAGTTGCCCCTGCGTTCCTCAGGCCAAAGGTGGAGAAGGCGAAGACGTAGGACCTGAAGGGCGTGATGTTGGTAGTTTTCGGGATATCCTCTGGAGCAACTGGTACCTGGAAGTAAGATTTTAAAAGGTCTAATTTAGAGAATATTTTGGCCCCGTGAAAGGAGGCCGTGAGATCTTGCATGTTTGGCAGAGGGTAGTGATCAGGTTCAGTTGTAAGGTTGAGCCACCTGTAGTCACTGCAGGGTCTTCAGGAGCCATCCGGTTTCTGTACCATGTGGAGGGGAGAGGACCACAGGCTGGAGGCCTCTCTGCATATGCCCATCCGCTCCATCTTGGAGAAGGCGTCCTTGGCCTCCTGAAGGTGCCAAGGGGGAAGCCTCTGGAACTTTGCGTGCCCTGGGGGCCCCTTTGTCTTGATGTGGTGGTAGATTCCGTGCTTTGCTGGGGCTCCGGGTACCTGACGGAGCTCGGGTTTGAACACGTCGGGGAACTCCTTCAGCAGCTGGGCATACTGGTGTGGGGCGATGGAGCAGATGGTAGGCACGCTGGGTCCCGGTGCCAGAGGGAGGGACTGGCAGGAGTTGTTGTTGAGGAGACACTCGCGACTGACGTCGACTGCCAGCCCGAAGTGGGTGAGGGAATCATCACCCAGGAGTGGGGTCTTTACGTCTGCGACAATGAAGTTTCCCGTATATCTCTGGCCAAGGATGGAGATCAACAGGAGCCTGGTGCCGTAGGAGAGGATGGGTCCGGCGGGCACTTGCGGTCCTCCCTGGATAGTGGAAGTACTGAACGAACATCCCTAGTGTCAACCAACATCATCCTGCCGGAGATGGTGTCGCGGACGTAGAAGCCTAGTGGTTTTGGGCTGGGGGTTCCTCTGCTGCCATGGCGTCCTGTTCTGTTGGCCGCCGCCTCCCCGTTTTTTTGGATGGGCGAACGAGCAGGGGGGTTGGCAGTTCTGGGCGTCCTTGCCGTACCACTGCTGGTAGTAGCAAGGGCCCGGTGGGTTTTTCTTCTGGTGATATGCTGGCCGCCTTCTAGTGACAGCGCTTACCTCCTCCTCTGCGCTATCCTCCAGCTGAAGGGAACTGATGGGGTGTGCGGGCGTGGATGCTCGCTTCGCTGCCCTTGCGGAGTCGGTCAGCTGCTGCGCCGTCCTTATCAAGTCTTCGAGCAGCATGGTGTAAGGGTCGAGGATCTGCGTTTGGACCTCCGGGAGGAGCTGACGGAGGAGGATCTCCCATGATAAGCTGATCTCGGACTGCCAACCTCTGCTGTCAGTGCCGGGAAGGGTGAGGAGGTCCTGGATCATGCCCCAAGTCTCCAGGATGTTCTGGTCATGCCACAGGTTGGTAACGAGGTTGAGGGCACGGGCGGCCCTCTCGGCAATTGGCAGGGAGCAAGTCTCGACGAGGGATGTTTTCAGGTGATGGTAGGTGACGGGGTGTGTGGCAGACACCCACTGGACGAGTTTCCTGTAGACCTCCTCCGGCAGGGCGTTGATTACGGTGTCGGCTTGTAGCACCTCGTCTGTGAGTCCCGTCAGTCTGAACTGTCCCTCGACCCTGTAGAGCCATGATGATGGGTTGCCCTGTGTGAAGGGCGGCAGCTTTAGGGTGAGGGCGGCTTTAATTTGTTCCGCCGGGCAGGGCAGCGTGCGGGGTGCAGGTAGCTGCATGGAGAAGCATGTGATTCTTGGCACGGGGAAGGGTGCGGGCGATATGTGCGGGAGGTAGACGTCTGAGTCCGTGAAATTCGCAGTTAACTGTACATGGGAGGGAATGTCCGCGTCCATGCTCACTAGTGCCCTCTTAATTGGAGTGGGATACTCGCATCAATACGCACTTGGAAGCATGCCATGTGGGTCTGCTAATGACACTGGTGATTTGCTGATGAGAGTCAGCATGCCCGAACGCTGGTTACAGCGCCGTCTTTAGTCCGTTAGGGGCGTGGGTTAGTTCCTGGAGCCAAGACTAGGTCGCCGTCTGAGTCCACTAATGACTCCGGGAACCACTCCGGGCTCACCACTTTAAGAGGTGCTAAATAATGAGCAGGAGAAAAGTTACTGATACTTCATTCAGGACGCAGACCGTTTATATAGCAGCAGACTGACGTCACACAGAGGAATACAATTGAATCTTGGTGACCTGAGGTCAATTACTCTCAACAATAATTACAATGGATAAATACAAGTTGAGTTAAAAGAAAATGGACAATGACTGATCTAACAATATTCTAATACTGTGCAAAAGAAACATATGCAATATAAGTTAGTAACAGGTACAATTTTACATAGATAAGCGAGGTTGATTCAGTATGGCTGATCCTGCTTGACCCGCTCCTATAGGAGCGGTATATAGAAAACGGGTTGTTCATCATAGAAGGGGTAGTGGAGCTAAGCACAAAGGTAAGCTAAATAAGATATGCTCAGCATAGGCCATGTAGTTGTGATGAAAATCCAGACTTCGTACGAGGATCAAGAAAGTTAGTTGGCCACCTTCAGATTAGGGTATTTGATACCGTCTACTATACATATATGGCAGCCTAGCTTACACTATACAGTATACCCTATACATATACGGTATAGTATTTTTATTAATATTGCGAGGACAGGAAAGGTCAACTGGGTATTAAATTATTTATTACCTGAGCACAAGTATACATGGCAGAGTGTGGACAGAAATGCGGTGCCCAACCTCTGATCGCCGTGACCCGCACTCTGAGCAATTTGTGTTTGTTGACAGACAAACAAATGGCAATTTTGAGAGACATAACAAATGTACAATGATGAAATACATATCTGCGGAAAGGCCAGAAAATTCTACACATGAATATTTGATTGAGAGTCTTGACATATTAAGAAATGCAATGCATGACATGACTGATGAGAAAACAAAGAGACATCTGACATCTTTACAATATCAGCTAATTCTGGAGGTTCATGCAGATTGACTTATGATAATTCAGTACAAGAGAAATTGAATAACACAAGAATTATCATAGCCTACACTATGGTATATAGTATACATGTATGGTAGCCTAGCCTACACTATACGGTATACTCTATAGATATACATATAATTGGAATGCCCTTCTTGGAAGATATCAACAAACACCAGCAAACTTGAACCATGTGTTTACTTAAATCTCCATATATTACCGTTACCATTGACAGTAATCAAAGGTAAGGGACAAACCTTATTGGGCCTAGATTGGCTAAGGTGTATAAAAGTAGACTGGCCTAAGGGTTACAGGTACAAAACAGGAGCCTACAGAAGGAATTTCAATAACTAACCTAACCTCATTGCATAACTATGTTTTGATACTCAAATACACAAGTTGTACAAATATTAAAAGGCCATCTTTCCTCTTCCGCAGGTAAGAGTTGAGTACAGATTAATGCAAGAGCATATTGTACACCACAGTGCCCAGCCATTGTGTGTTTCCTAACTGCAAGGAAAATTATAAAACCCGGTTGACAGTTAGTGTTTTTCCATTCCATAAGGATGACCACCTATCTTCAAAATGGGTTTGTGCAATCAAGAGGGAAAGAGAGAACTTCATCATAATCTGCTCCTATAATTTTGATCAATATAACCTCTATATGAATATAATTGTGTTGTCATAACACTTACCACTGGGCACTAGTTGAAATTTTACAAATCTTTTATCAGGTTTGCAGTCTACATTTTGTACTCAAGGACATTAGATGGGAAACTTCGTATTTTTTATATATATATAAAAAAAACAGGGTCGACTCATAAGGCAAAGCTGACAGTACCGCACCTTCGTGAAGGGGGCCATTCCATCCCAGTTTCCAAATTGTCCTTCGTACTTATCTGCTTCATCACATCGAAGTGATCCACCTGATTTGAAGAAAGGCTGGAGAACAGAGTCAGCAATGAAGGCTGCATTAGTAGTAAGCTTAGAAGAAATTTCATATAGAGAAGTGCGAGAATTTAATTCTGTCACAGAACTATTGGAAAAGCTTCAGTTCTTGACAGACAATGTTGGACAGTAATACAAGATGAATATCTTTTAATTTGTCGTGTTTTACAATCACCTTGTCCTAGAATAATAGTGTCGTTAATGATTAAGTCTAACTGTGCAGTACATGCATTTGTTCATGATGTTGAAGTCTGTCGCTTAGGAGATTTCCACATTCCTACAGTGTTGTTCTATTAGAATATGAGAATCATTACTTTAAGTAACTGTGTGAAGTAGTAAGTTTGGGAGGTGTTTGCTGAGTAAGGAAGAACCGCCATAGCAATATTCAGGTAACTGGCGATGTGTAAAAACTGACCAGAACTTCATTTTTACTTCCCGTATAGTCAAGTGACATTAAATGTTCAACAAATATGCAAGCTTATCAGTGATTCCTCATTAGGCTAAGAAGGTTTAATAATGGCGACGATCAAAGAGAAGTTAGCCTAACAGGCTATATGAAGAGGACCCACCCCACAAGCTTATCTGGCAGTTGCTTTTAGGTAGGCTGGCTAGGCTATGCATGATATTCGCTTTCTTAATGTCATAACATGTTTGTGGCTGTTATAGCTTAGGATAGCTATATATTCTAGTGGGATTACGAGAGGAACAAGACATTATTTGGGACTAATGTTGATCTAGGGCAAGGGATAAGACCCTAGTGTGAGGGCCTAGCTAGCCTATTCGTCAAGTCCAGCCTAGCCTAACTCAGCATGGCAGATTTTGCTAGGTATGTTGAACCATTTCGAGTTCACAGTGAGGATGGCAATGTGGCCAACAGATGGCAGGACTGGACAACAGATTTTTGGAATGTTGTAGCAGCCCATAACATTAAGGATAAGAAGAGGCAAAAAGCCCTACCGCATTTACTTGCGGGGAAAGAAATAGCAGAGATTTACAAAGGGTTCACAGATGCACAAAAAGGAGGGGAAGACGATTTGGAAACTGTCATAAATTCAATTGAAGAATATGTGAGAGAGGGACGAGATAATGGGCAGGAAGAAAAGTACCGCTGGTTTACTGATGAAAGCAAGCTTCTTATAAAGTGGGATGCGGATGTCTGCGCAGTTCGCAGAGACTGCTGGTACAAAGATTTACAGTTGACCTGAGGTCAAAGTAATTTCATACAAAAATAGGACAAGGTCATACAGAAAACATAGTGATCAATAATGTCTGATACATAACATAAATAACTCTTTACTTGTACATAAAGCATGATTGTTTACAAAGACGACATATATACAATTTACAACTATGTTGATAAATATATATTCTGATTGACCTTAGGTCGATGTGAAGGCACCACAGAAAACGGGATGTTCTCTACAGAGAACGCGTTGAGCAGGGACTTTACAATACTCCCCCCACAAGATGGAGGCAACGTCTGATTAAACCAGGTATCTCCTGGGGCGACGAAGGGGGCCTCGCTTTTTCGATGTCAACTGGAGAGGGTGGTCGCTTTCCCCGATGTCCTCTGTAGTGGTTTGTTGGGGTGCCTTTCTGTCTGATTTCAGGGTTTTCCGGGGATGCCCCTGCGACCGGGGTTGTTTGAGGGGCTGCTGCATCCCGCAGAAGATCTTTGGGTCTGCCTTCGTTGCTACCCTCCAGGAATGGGGGTTTGAGATGATCTATTGAGACTGTCTTCCCACCCATGGATGGATATTCGGAATGCCTTCTTGTTCCTTTTCAGTAGAAGGAAAGGTCCTATGTAGGGTCTAGTCAAGGGTGGGCGTACGGTGTCGTCCCTGACGAAGACGTGGGTGGCAGAGGACAGCCCAGGTGGCGGAGGACAGCCCGGGGGCCATGAAGGGGACGTCCTGTTGGTGAATGTCTTTTGGCAGGGGGTGAACTTCGCAACCCTGTCTCAGAGCCTCTGCATTCCTATGTCGTTCCTGTCCTCTGCGACGAGTTCCCCCGGGACTACCAAAGTCTCCCCATAGACTTTTTCCGATGAGGAGGGGTTGCCGTTGGCTCTGGGGGCAGTCCTCAACCCGAGGAGGACCCAGGGCAGCTGGTACTTCCAGTTTTCAGAGGAGCAACGAGCCACGAGGGACGCCTTCAGAGACCTGTGGAACCTTTCCACCATTCCGTTGGCTGCGGGGTTGTAGGTGGTGGTGCTGTGGTGAGTGGTCCCCCATCAGACGTGCTGGGGCAGTCCACAGCTCAGACAGGAAAGTGGGTCCTCTGTCTGTTGTTATGTCGTCTGGGACACCGGACCGGCTGATCCAGCTGGAGAGGAGGGCTTCCGCACATGCACTGAAGGTGGCTTGTTCCATGGGTGTAGCTTCAGGCCACCTGGTGGAGCGGTCGACGACTGTCAGAAGGTATCTTGCTCCTCCTGATGGGGGAAGAGGTCCTACCACGTCAACGTGGATGTGCCCAAAGCGTCTCTTTGGCTGGGGCAATTCGCCCACACCCTATTCGGTGTGCCGACCCACTTTGCTTGTTTGACACTGCATACACTGCCTTGTCCAGGCCGTTGCATGTTTCTGTATGCCATGCCAGATGAACTTCTCCATCAGCAGTCTGGCTGTTGTCCTTCTGGACGGGTGGGATAAGCCGTGGATGATGTTGAAAACTAGCTGACGTCTGGAGGCGGGTACTAGGGGGGCGGGAGCGTCCGGTACTGACATCGCTCTGTAATGTTGATCCTCCTGAGCCGAAGGGCACATCCTTCCACTTCAGCGACGTGATGGCTGTACGGTAGACTGGGGTCTCAGGGTCAGCAGCTTGTTAGTAGGCGAGGTCCTCGTAATCGACCCCGAGCTGTATGGAATCGATCTCGATCCTCGAGAGGGCGTCGGCTACCGGGTTCTTCCTGCTGGGGAGGTATTTGATGGTGCAGCTGAACTCCGCGATGGCTGCAAGGTGCCGCTGCTGCCTAGAGGACCATGTGTCCCCCAGTTTTGTGAAGGCATGGACCAGCGGCTGGTGGTCGGTCTAAATTGTGGATGGCATCCCCTCCAGGAGGAATGTGAGGTGCAGTACCGCCTGGTATGCTGCGAAGAGTTCTTGGTCGAAGGTACTGTAGCGGGACTCAGCGGGGTTTAGCCTCCTAATGAAGAAGGCGATGGGCTGAGGGGTCCCTCTGATGACCTGCATCAGGACTGCTCCGCAGGCGACGTTGCTGGCGTCCATTGTCAGCTGGAGGGGAGCGCTGGGGTCCTGATGGGCAAAAGTTGTTGCTTTGGCAAGGGCAGCCTTCGTCAGGAGGAAAGCCTTCTGCTGGTCGGGGCCCCACACTAAGGTTTTTGGACGTCCCTTCAGGACCTCCGTCAGGGGAGCCTTGGTGTGAGCAATCTCCGGGATGAATCTTCTGTAGTAGTTGACCATCCCAAGGAATTCTTGTACAGCCCTGATGGAGGTTAGAATGGGGAACTTCTTGACGGCTCCGACCTTCGATGGCATTGGGTGGACGCCTTCTGGGGATATCTTGTGGCCCAGGAACTCCACCTTCTCGACGCTGAAGGTGTATTTGTCAAACCTGATGACAAGGCCACTTTCCTGCAGGTGCTGCAGGACCTTCCGGATGTGTCGCAAGTTTTCCCTGTGGGATCCGGAAAAGATTAGGATGTCGTCAACGTAGCAGACGCAGAGGTCCATGTCCCCCAGGATGCTGTCTATCAATCTCTGGAAGCCTTTTTGCATATGCCCACCCCTTCCATCTCTGCGAAGACCTTTTTGGCCTCCCTAAGGCACTGTGGGGGAAACCATTGGAACTTCGCATGTATCGGAGGGCCCTTCATCTCGATATAGAGGTATATCCCATGTTTGGCAGGAGTCCCAGGCATCTGGCAGAGCTAGGGTTTGAAGACCTCCAGGAACTCCTTCAGGAGGGAGCCATACTGGTGGGGGCGATGGAACAGATGGCGGGCTCCCTGGGGCCTGGCGACAAGGGCAGGGACTGGCAGGACTTGGTGTCCAGCAGGCGTTCGTGGCCTATGTTGACTGCTAGACTTAAGTGGGCGAGGAAATCCGCCCCCAGGAGTGGAGTCCTGACGTCCGTGATGATGAACTCCCAGCTGTACCTCCGGCCAAGGATGGAGATCGACAGGAGCTTGGTACCGTAGGAGAGGATGGGGGTATGTCATAGAGATATTAATGTAGTAGATAAAGTTTTAGTTAAAAACACTGTTAAGGGTAAGCTTCAACCTCCATTTTTACCTGATCCTCATACTGTATTGTCAAATAACAATACAGTACAATGATAACAGCTGAATATAATGGGAGGAAAGTAACTAGAAATTCATCTTTTTTTAAATTGCTGTCTCCTGACATCTACCAAGCAAAACCTAGTCTTGTCAATAACTCTCAAATGTACGATAATTATGTACCATCACCTTGTAACAAGCGAACTCAGACTATTACATGTGTTATTTTTGGCATTCCTTTTCGCCACTTGCTGCAGGCTATAAAAATATGGTATAGATTGTGTTCTTAAGAATGATGTTTGTTTGATTTTTATATTTTGCTTTAATAATGATTGTTAATTTCCAAGGGGAAGAGGGATGTTTTGTTCTTAGAATATGAGAAACATTACTTTAAGTAACTGTGTGATGTAGCAAGTTTGGGAGGCGTTTGTTGAGTTAGAGGAAGAACCGCCAAACCAATATTCAGGTAACCGGCGATGTGTAAAAACTGACCAGAACTTCATTTGTACTTCCCGTATAGTCAAGTGACATTAAATGTTCAACAAATATGCAAGCTTATCAGTGATTCCTCATTAGGCTAAGAAGATTAATATAGAGGTTCATGATACGAGTATCATTAAGCAGGTATTGAATAACTTGCAGAGAGCCGACATTGCTGAATGTAGGATATTTCTAAAACCAATAGCATTGCTGTTTTAAAATTAGTGATTTATTTTCTGGCAATAATTTTAGATGATCAGTCATTCAAACACTTGCCTGTGCTGAAATTCGTATTTGAATAACTGCAGTTAATGACTGAATAAACTTGATTAATCATCAGAGCTGGTAATTTTGTCTTCCTTTTTACATAATTGTTCACGTCAAAGTTATAGACTCTTGAGAGATAAGAAATTCCTAATATTGCCTAGGAGAGAGAGTGTTTCCAAACAGTTCAGCCCAGCATCAGAACAAAATGACTCAAATTTTCGGATGTATATGAAGAATAAATGTAAATAATTACTATCCAATGACAAAACAGTGATACTGATGCTGGATGAAATTCAATTGAAACCATATTTTGATTATAAAGGCGGAAACATAGTTGGTTCGGCCTTTGACAGCAGTGAAGCTGCAACAAGTGCATTTGTTATGTCGAACAGCGTAAAGTACAAATCCAAAGAACCCCCGCAGGCGGCCGTTCCGTCAGTGCAGTTCATGTGGTGCAATGTAGATATTACTTAAGGTTCTTTGCAGCGTCCCTTCGGCTCATAGCTGCAACTGCTTGCATTCCTTTTACTCTACCTCCTTTCATATTCGCTCTTTTCCATCTTACTGCCCACCCTCTCCTAACAATTGATTCATAGTACAACTGAGAGGTTTTCCTCCTGTTACACCTTTCAAACCTTTTCACTGTCAATTTCCATTGCAGCGCTGAATGGCCTTAGTTGCCCCAGTGCTTGGCATGTATACCTAAAACCTATAATTCAATCAACCAAATTCAAAGAAGTAGTGCATATCATTCCCACTAAAAGCATGAAAGCTGATGTTCTGCACTGCACATGAAGAAAGTAATTATAAGCTTAGAAAAAATAGGTTTCACCATGTTTTGCGTTGTAACAGATAACAATGCTATCAATGGGAAAGCAATGTCTTATTTTGCCAGTCCTCCACAACTGTCTATAGTGTATCCCACCCATTTCAGAGTAACATACCCAATTTTCGTGTATGATTCAGTACACTTGTTGAAATGTATCAGGAATTATTGGCCTGGTCAGAAAGATATAAATAATACAATGAAGTTCCCTTGGTTCTCCTTTGATGGGAGTAATATGTTAGAAAATGAAATTCATTAGGCGCCATTCAGCTCTCTGAAAAAACTTCATGAACGAGAAGATGGTTTGCTCTTGAAATATTCATATAAACTGTCATTAACAGCATTATCCCCTCCCCCCCCCTCACCTTTTAGAAACAAAATGTTCATTTAGTTTTACAAATATTCAACGAGTTTCTCATTCAAGCTGTATTAACTCTTGGAAAAAATCAGTGTGTGCCTTTTTATTCAGAAGTTGCAGAATATGCCAAAATTTTTAACGTTTGGATTACTATAATGAATGTAAATTCCCCATATAAAGGTCAAAGGTTAAATAATAAATATGCTACTCCAATAAGTAATAACGCTCATGACATAAAATGTCAATTTCTCAATCATTTCTGCGGGAGGCTACAAAATAGGATGGCTTAAAAGTGTTTGGCGGAACGCTAACAAAGGTAACACTCAGCACTGAAACACAACTGATGCAACATTAGAAATAACGGAATACCGTATATCTGAACTGAAAATGAGTTATGTGTTGATAGAAAAATTTCAAACAGATAATCTAGAGGCAAGGTTTGGTCATTATCGTTAACTTGCAGGTGGCCAGTACAATATTTCCGTATGTCAAGTGTTTGAATGTGAAAAGAAGCATAGGATGATGTCTGCATTAAAGCAAGAATTACCTTTCCATAATAAAAATGTAAGGCCGAGAAGTTTTGATGATGTGAAATGGAACGATTTGGAGAGCAGGCTACCAGTTATAGACAGGAGTTTTGTATATATGATATATCTCTGAAAGTATCACAAAGTGATATTGATCATTGCAAGGAGGTTTTCCTATAATAATTTATTTGACAGGCTATTGCTGTTACGTAGTTTTCAAAAAAGAAAAATGCATCGTTTGTAAAGATTTGATAACATGTCCAGATAATAAGGAGAATGTATCAGAGAACCACAATTACAATACCTTATTGGTGTCAGTGGGTAGGGCTTCGTTATTATGGCCAGATGATATTACAGCAAAAATGGTGATATATAGTTACATCGTCATTAATAAATTAACACAAACACCTAAATTCAAAACATTAGAGAAATTTGGCATCGACGGTGATATATATATATATATATATATATATATATATATATATATATATATATATATATATATATATATATATATAATATATATATATATAATAATATATAATGCTCTTGCTGATGACGAAGCCTAATTTTCAAAATGATTTTTGCAATGAAGGTCATAGTACAGGAAAATAACAAAATTAATAATATGGGCGTCTTCTAACGTTACATTGACCATTGTTTGCAAGAAAATAACTCCATTGTAGCCAACAAAAACTTGACTAAAAAGAGAAAGTTAGAAGCTTGAACTACCAAGTAATGGCTGTATGTAAAACATGAAAATTATTTCATTCACATACAGTAGAATAAACCATCTTTTTTTGTGATGCATAGAAACCCATGCACTGCCGTCTTGTAATTTGACGTTAACACTATTTATGTATGTATAAATATTATTTTTAATAATAATACAGTGATAAACATGTTTGAACTTCGGTATATACTTATTGTATTTTGGTTCAGTATCTTATATTCATCTCATAACCTGCGTTTCAAGGTAGTATTATTTGGTGTACACAAATTAGTGTAGACGAGAAAAATAAGCAAATTAACTTATTACCATAACTGGCAAACAACCAAGGGTCTGTTTTAGTGACGTTTTGTCTACCGAAAGTGTTTGTGAACATAAGCACTTAGAAAAAAAGGAAACGGAAGAAAAATGAAAAGAGAGGTATAATGAAGGAAAGAGGTCATTCTTTGAAGTTTATTTGCAGGCAGAAGAAATGCCTATGTAGCAAAATATGATATATGGAAAAATAAGGAAGTCAAGGAGATAGTAACAGAAAGAAAAAATAAGGGAGTAATGAAAATACATGTGTAAATCTGAGCAAGTGTTTTTGGGAAAAGAAGTTGATTTTTAAGGAGAAAATGGAGAGAATGGATCTTAAGCTACAGCAGAAGGTGTCAAAAGGAGAGGTGCTATCTGACGTAGGCACTGCAGTTCTACGTTAATGAAGCGAGTCGTTGTTTTTGTTATCGAGATAAAATATAAACAATAGACAGCTACAATGATGCAAGAGAAGAGTGTGTTACTGCAAATTTAGGAATAGTTGTGGAAGTGACGGTGATTATGTGGCAAGAGCATTTAAAAGGTTGAAGAATGTGAACTCAAAAAGAAGTTGATTGGATTACAAGTGAATTGCTTAATGGCTAAACGGGGCATTACATGTATGTCTCGACGAGGGAAAGTGAAGAACAAATGAGTGAGAGGGATAACTGTTTCCTAGGACAAGGGATAAGTGAACGAAATTTGAAAAATCAAGGGTGACCATATTATTTAGTATGCTTGAAAAGGTGTCTGACTTTCGTGATTGATCCAGGGATAGCAGTAGAGATTTGGACAAGGAGTAATCATGAGGATTAAGTGCTTATTATGACTATTGTGTGGAAATTTTTGGGGGTAAAGGCATGCTGAGGGTACATGATTTAATTGATCATTTGTTGTGGACGATAGAAACTTGCTTTAATGAAGACAAATATCGATTTGATGTAAAATGGGCTTTAGAAATTGGTGCTTTATTTCTCCTGTGCTGTTTATCATGTTCGTGGAAGAAGTAATAACAAAATGTCAGTGGAAGGTCAGATATAACTGCAACCATATTAGGGAAGAAACAGGGTCCTGAACTAAGGTGACTGGCTTTTGTGAAGACAGCTGCAAGGATTGGTGAAAGAGTTTGAAAGTGTAAGATGGGGAAAGCAACAGTTGATGCAGTCAAGGGCAAGGTTAAAGGAGCAAACAGAAGTCAAGAAAAGGAAGACATGCATGTTAATATGGGTGGTGGATTAACAAAAGTGGCTTATTTGAATAGGAATTCCAGTGTAAAGGGACTGGATGAGAGAAGAGGTGAGTTGTAGAACAGATAAAGTCTGAACGTTATCAGGGTTTGTGCTAAAGGTCTGCATGAGAAAACTAGCATCTTTGGAATCAAAAGTGAATGTATATGAGGACTGTTGGGTCATCTCTCCTATAACGTAGTTGAAGAATACGAATAAAGTAAACAAGGCAAAAGTCGATGAAATGAAGAAAATTTGCAGCATATTTGAAGAAAACTAACTAATACAGAAATGCAGTTTAGAGGTAGCAAAAAACTGTTTTCTGGGACTTGGTTTCTCAAGGAAGCAAGGAAATAAGCTGGCGAATATCATATAATTCTGGGTAGTTGGAGAAAAAGGAGACTTACAAAGTTTCATGCGCAAGGTAATGCCAAGGCTTGTATTGTATGCAGTGGGAGGTAATATGCAGGTCAACCTTTCTCTGAAGTTGTATGAAGCAGCTGATTCTGTGAAAGTTGTCTGCATGAGGGTTCATCCTTGGCTTAACAGTGAAAAAAGGAACTTGCAGTGACTGGTGCCCTATCTTTGCTTCTTAGGCGCTGTGGTCTATTATAAAAAAATTGCTTATTAGTGAGTACTCACACATGCGCGGACACACGCACACACACACACACATGCAAATAACGAGTTCCCTTTACCTTGGTTATAACTTACTCCCTAAGGAAATGGTATGTGTCAGTACTCGAATCTTTTCTTTTTTCTTTTTATAGTTCCATCTAGTACCGCATCTGCAGTACATTACACTTTCGAGAATAGATGAAATCTTTAATTTTCTGTTATGCTCAAGAACCTTGATTTAGCGAATATTAATTTCATACATAAGTATAGTGTCGAAGTTGGGTTAGTAAGATATTAGTGAAATATTATGTTCATTTATGTTTAAAAGCGTGTCAATGTGATTTTCTCAGATGTTTTGTATAATCTATTTATTCATAATATTTCCAGGCTGGCTGAATTGACCAAAATTACATAACATCTACTCTGTATGTATATGTGTAAATGCCAGGATTTTCGAGAGCTGGAGGCGACTGTTATAAATATGGCTAGCCAGGGAGAGAGAGAGAGAGAGAGAGAGAGAGAGAGAGAGAGAGAGAGAGAGAGAACAAGGCAGAAGGTGTGGCTAGCCTTGCGCCCCCAGTCGTCTCACGCAGTTCGAAAGAAACAGCGTTTTCAGTTCGACAGAAGCTGCATACAGCGTTTTAAATGTTGTGAGCTGATTTGATATCTTTCCTTTATTTCACGTTTTAATCACACCAAGAGCAAAGCCATTGGCCACTTCTACCAATGAACCATACCCTACTTACACATTGTGGGATATAATTTGGCGACTTTGCCAGGATTAATTTTGGCGTGATCCTACCGTATAAGTCTAAAGTTTAATTATAATAAGTCATAGTGGCAGAAATAGCAAAGGTTGTGGAACTGTCCAAAGAGCTAGGTTTAGAAGGGCAAAAGTTAAGGGCATTTGTAAACCAGCAACAAGCCTAGCCCATGCAGAGTGAGAGAGGGAGAAAGAGAGACAGCAAGATCAGAGGCTGAAATGGAAAGACAAGAAGCTGAAAAGGAAAGTCCAGGAGCTGAAAGGCAAAGACAGGAAATTGAATGACAATGGAAACACAAACGTCAATAAGATCCGTGGTAGCAATCGGTAAGGGAACTCCAGAGGGTCAGGTAAGCAGCAAAGACCAGATACGGCTTTTGAAATGCATAAAGATTTTTAATCTTCACTTTCAGGTCATCACTGTGACCAGATCATGGCGTTTTGGAGTCCAATATCTTGCTTAGAAATTTAACTTGCTTTTTGTTCGGTAAAATGCATGTAAGAAGCCCCCCGGAGCCGAATTCCCCCTTTAGTATTTTCTTTCTTTCCTTCTTTCTTCTATCAATCGCTTGCTAAAGTAGTCGGCGCCATCTCTTTCAACCCTCAGGAAGTAATGAAAAAATAGTCGACTTGTGTTGGCTACAGGACGACTTTTTTTTTTTGTTTTTACCTCATTTACTCTAAATTTTCATGACTATGTGGTTCCCTGATTAAATAGTAATAACTGTAGAGTTAGCTTTACGGTTATTGAGAGTTATTAAAAGGTGTCTAGATTGCAAAGTATTCAGTTTTTGCCAGGTTGCTTACATGTTAGGATACCAGAGACATCTCAAATATAATGATAACCCCTCAGGTGAAAGGCCCCTCTCTCCCAGGGATAAGAAGCCCTGGGGTGGCGTTTTACTCCCTATACAGGCAAAATGACGTTGTATGTGATTTATATAGTTTATTGCTTCTTCAGTGAAATTCACTATAGTTTTTGGTTTAGAATCAACATGCCACGCGCATATTATAAGAGGAAATCGACCAGGGCTTCTTACAGAGAGAAAGCTCTACCTGGATGCTCTTCGGGTAATTCTTCATGGGGAGAGTTTAAATCTGCCTCAGAAATTATCTAGTACATTAAGATGCCTCAGGTTGACTCATTCTTCAAAGTACATCGTGAAGTTTTAGTTAACAGAAATTTTATTCCACGACAAATGTAGAATCTGGATGAAATTTGAACTACTAATGTTCAGAGGCCTGTAAACGTAGTAGCAGCATAGGGTTCGAGAGCCGTGGAGAAAATGGCTACCGGCTAAATAGGAAAAACAATTCCTGTTTGATGAGCAAGGAATGCTGAGGTAAATGCGTTCCTCCAATTTCTGTTTTTGCAAGGAAAAAGTTTTCTAAAGTTATTTTGAATGGAGGACTTCCTGGATGCATTGCTCCCAGCACCCCAAATGGTCGGACAGATGATGACTACTTTAGGGAAAGGATAAGTCATTTAAGTTACATGCCAAACAAATTCAACAAGAAATGCATATTTTAATCTTAGATGGTCATCACAGCCACAAGACCACAGAAGCTCTTGTTTATACAAGAGAAAACAGTATCATCATGATAACCCTTCCACATCACAGCATTCACAAAAGGCAGCCTACTATATAAGATTGCAGATAATTGGATGATAACTAATGCTGTGAAAAGAATCTGGCAGTCAGTTTGATGTAGTACGAATAGTCGCCCCTGCATACAAGAAAACAGCTACCATGAATAAGCTGTGAATGGCCTTAGAGCAGCTGGTTTGTCGACAAAATCTTCTGCAAGGATTTTGCCGCCAAAACCTCCTATCTAGTCGTTTTAGATTTCAGTAGAATTAGCGAACGCAGTGATTGCGTGTCAGGAAATGACGAAGTGGAAGTTATGCGGTGGTTCTGATTTGGAAAATGCCAGTATTATTTCATTTGTTGCATGTCCTTTGTTCTTGAAAAGTGCACTGTACGTTACACCTTTGGTTATCTAGAGTTTTTGAACTAAGAAACTTACTTGTAGTAATGTAATTGTAAATTTGAAATTTCTGAAAAAGACGCCCTTTGCTGAAGCCAAGCAAAGCGCTTCCCCTCACTCTTATTCTGGCTACGCCATAGACCAGGCGCGTTTCAGGTGTGTGTGCTGATTTGCCAACCGGACACTCGCCAGATCGTTCTCGAAGCATTAGGTAATTGTACCGTTGTTTAATCCAACTTGATCGGCGCCGATCTCTGCTTTGCGTTGATGTGTATCATGTCAAGTAGTCACACAACTATCGTAGGCTCGACCGACTTGCGATTTTAGTGATCTGTAACAGAAAAGAGGTAACTTTTTTTTTTTATCTTCATTGCCGGTTTCCACGTGTTCCAGAAAGTCTTCATTTGTTCATTTTCAGTGCGTTTTGGTTATGAAAACCAAGCTAAATCTTGCATGAACGTAACATTATTGTAAATTTACGGTTAGTTTGTAGTAACGTAAGTTCAGTAGCTTGGGTGTTTTAGTAGTTTTAGTTTGTGCGTTATAGTATATTTTTTGTAGTAAAACTTTTAAAAATGAATTCGCGTTTGTGTAGCCACCATCTGTAGTGCTGGTTCAGAGCCAGAATTTCTTTTAGACTGTATCAGGCCCAGAGCAGCGCCCAAGAGCCAGTACAATGAGTTACAGTCGAGAAATTCTCTACATGGTCCTTCAATGGCTGTATATTTGCTGATGATTCCCTAGCTGCAAACCTGACCGAGGAAGAACCCCTAAAACTTGAGCCTACAAGGAGGCCAACTGACAAGATCATATGTGAGACAGTGGGCGTACTTTATGCAAAAATGATCGCCACAACAACAGGTACGAAAGATCTCTGAGCCAACACGGAGTCCCCAACCTGGAACATCAAAAGAAACTAAAGCAAAGAAAATTCTTTTCAGTCTTTGTAGCCAACCAAAACCTAACCAAAAGCGAGAAAGAAAACGGAAAGCAGAGAAGGCGAACATAGCCATGTCATCTCCACACAAAGTGCAACTTCTTGAAATGAAATCGTCAGCCATCTTCCCACCCAAAAAAACGCAACAAAATATCGAGGAAGAAAATCCTACCTCCTCCATCCTCTGATGATGAAAAAAGGCCTTGCTTGTTGTGTGCTGGGCCCGAAATTAATTGTCTGCAATCTGTTTCCTTTAATTGTTATAATTTTTTTTAAGATTCTCAGTACTATTACTGTCATAATCATTATTATGAATACTATTTTTTTCTACTTCTTCAGCAACTGTGGATATTTCCGATTATCATTTTTATCATGTTTATCTCGTGTATCTGGATTGTATGTATGTATGTATGTATGTATGTATGTATGTATGTATGTATGTATGTATGTATGTATGTATGTATGTATGTATGTATGTATGTATGTTGTCTCTACTTTGTACATTCCATGTATATGGCCTTGAGCTGAAACAAAATGTATTATTATTATTATTATTATTATTATTATTATTATTATTATTATTATTATTATTATTATTATTATTATTATTATTATTATTATTTGCCACCAGCAGGCCATCGGAAAAATGGACTGAATGGTGCATGTCTTCCCAAAACTGACTCACGAGGAATGCGCATCAGGAACCGAACGTTACATATGTCATAATTGTGAGTCTGATTTATAATTTTCTTGGGTTCATTGTGTAATTTTGCTGACCATAAAGATTTTCACATAAGAAGAAATGTTTAGTTGCAATGTTTTCTTCCCACGGAGGGACAGAAGCCTATGCTCACATGTTGTTATGGATGATTGTAATAAAGGAAACATTTGATTATATTTATAAATGTAAAAAATAAATTATTCCCAATTTTCCTGTCAGCACATATGTATTTTCTGTTTCACAACACAATTAGTACAAAGAAACATTGTAAGAAAAAGATATAGAAAGAATGATCAAGTTACCTTAATGTTTGTTATGATTTTTCTTGTGATATGTGTAATGTGGTAAAAGGCCTACCCACAAGGCGTTTTACCATACATGTGGGGCAAGACGCCCCGTTTTGAATTTTTTATTCAAAGTCAATTTTCATAAAGTGAAAGGTATGATAAGTTAAGTTGGTGTGGTACACACACAAGATCGGCCATAATGTAAGCTTTCGATGAAACTCTTCAAGATCCTACCCCCTAACTATGGCTCCCAGAATGCGTTCTTCCTAAAGGGGGTCTCCTTTTCTCACCTTACCCTTCTTCAGTACATCTGTATCTATCAAATCATATGTCAGAGGCTTGGATGTTAAAAATTTAAAAGCCTGCTCATTGGCCCACGCTCATCAGTATTTTACTGGCTGATGTGGCATCATAGCAAGCTCAGCAGACTATCAAATCATCAACATGGAAGAAGACACTACCTCTGTGATGTTAATAGCTATAGCAAAACATGTAACATTAAGGGTATGCCCATACCACAGTAAAACATGTCATAAAGACGCAGCAGCTTATATCATACACACCACATAGTGGATAAATACAAGTCCACGACTTATTAGTAGTCCTAACCAGTGCTTTACATGATTTGCCAAAGAGTCATTCTGAGACTTGTTCCCAGTTTGTGATACATGTGCTATAAGCTTCTGATATGTATTTATGACATGTTTTACTGTAGTGTGGACGTACCCTGAGAAGAATTCCCCGTGGAATGCCCTCCTCCTGAATAAAATGTGTGGAGAGAATGTTCCCTACTCTTATTTGAATGAATCTGCCTAATAAAAAGAATCAGTGAATCTAATCATGTTACCATGAATACCTGTTTTGCATGGTTGTAGGCCTAGAGTAGATTGATTATTTTTAAAACCAAACTGCAGTAGACAAACTGAACCTTCACATTTGATTACCAAATTAACCTGGTGTAAATCATCGTTTCTATCGTCCTACGGGCAAGGTTAGTGAGAAAAGTCAGTCTGTAACTAATGGATTCATAGGTGTTCCTATTAGGTTCCTTAACCGGAATAATAGTGGCAACTTTCCAGCCCTTGAACAATACATCAGTCTCCCATATCTACTTCGTTATTTTCCAAAGAGAGAGCTTAGCATTTTCTGGCAGGTGCTTCAGCATCTCATGTAACATTGTATATTCCCAAGGGGCAGCATATTTAAATCCTTTAAGAGAAAACTTTGCATAATGTATCTCCTTCCCATAAGAGGTGCTGTATGTTCCGAGGCAATCTGAGACTCATGATCCTTGGAAACTGGGCATAGTTTGTTTTGAGCATGGAATATTGAAAAATGTTGACCAGATCGCAGTATCATTCATTTTTAAAGTGGTTGCCACTAAGTTTTCTGATCTGTTTCGAAAATTGCTTTCATTTGGGTCTTATAATTGACTCAATTAATGCAGTACAGCTGTAACTCCTAAATTTTTTTTTACAGTAATTTTAGAATTTCTTGTCTTGACTAAATTTGCTGCAATCTGCTCCTCGGCCTTTCATTCAGAAGGAGATTGAGCAATGGATTTTTTAATATTTTAAGTGAGCTGGGAATTAGCCTTTTTCAATCAAATATTCTCTGACTGACTATACAAAATATGGGGGTGCATAACCTTAAATCTATAGCAGATACGTGATTGCTCAAGGTATTACGAAAGGTCACTGACCCATTATTGTACAGACAATGGGTTATTGTTTGTAATGTTTTCTACCAATTTTCCTTTTGAATTTAATACATCACCACCCCACATAGGATTATGGGCCTTGGAATCACCAAATAATCGGAATGGAGAAGAAAGCTGGGACATAAAATTCTGAACATCATTTTAACTGTCGTGTTTGGGAGGAGGGTATATGGAACAAATGAACACTTGCAAACAATGTTCAGGTTACAGATAAAATGATGCGAAGACTCTTGAGCATTAATTGCAGTACTGTCGTGGGTATGGTCATGGTCACTAGTGAGAGGTTTTAGTATCTTTAGGAGAGATGGGTCTGCTGGCATATTATTTTCACTTTCCTTTGTAGAGATGAAACAGATTCCGAGCTGCTAGATTGGAAGTCAATGTTTATATTGTTGCACGAAATATCTGGGAGTATTTCAGCCAAACTAGATTCCGCTGGGGTATGGTCTTCATCATCCTTCCCTGGATCAGTCATTTGGGTAATAAGAGGCAAATTCAGATGCAAGAGGAGAAACAGGTTTAGAGACAAGCTCCTTTTTATGGGTTGAGATGTTATACTTATTATTTTCTCACAGAAGTGGAAGGTCGAGATAAGGATTTTCATCCCTTACTCGTAGAGCCAAATTTCAAACACCTCAAGGTATGTGACAGGTATGTGTTGATTCAGTCATCTTTCATTCAGGAGTACCTTACTTCCAAAACTTTATGGTTGTTACTTCTAAGGCCTTCTGTTCAAAATTATATCAACGGAGAATTTCCGAATTTGGGGAATGCCCGCTTTTACAGTAGAAATAAATCTATCAGGAGGTCACTGACAGAGAAGATTATTTTTTTTTTAACATAGCATTTTTGTTTGTTCAGGCACTTTAGTGTGGCCATATTCATAACACATGAAGCACTGGCTAGGTCAGATTTTGAATTTTTCAACCCTGTTGGAATCTAGTTCGTTTGAAATACTCCATTATATCTTAAGGCATTATGTGGCGGAATTTAAAAGAACACAAAAAAAACAGTACACAACACTCACCCTGGTCCTCGGTTGCTGGAAGATGGAGTAAGGCGTCCACGGTCGCCAACACAGCATACAAAACCCCACAAACCAAACCAAAACAGAAAACACACGACTCACGAACATACAGCAACAAGAACAGCACACTAACAAGGAAAAACAACAACTCTGCATCAGCACACAAACAAACTGTTTTAGACCAAAAAAAACGACTGACCGGCACTAGCTCTGACTCAAAAACTGCCCCAAAACCGAAAAATCCTCACATATATTCCACAGACAGACAGCGCCGTAAACAAACTAACGACCTCATCCCTCTTCCAACAACCGAAGCACTCACTAACGACAATTACACTCTCTCTCTCTCTCTCTCTCTCTCTCTCTCTCTCTCTCTCTCTCTCTCTCTCTCTCTCACAAAACGTTGGGAAATGCTAAATAAAAACAAATTTATTCATCCCTCTATAATTCTCCCCCCTTTTAGCATTTCCCAACCAATACCTTCCACACTGCATTAAAATCGCCTTACGCAACACCCACGGATGCTCACTAGCAGGTCCTCTAGTTCGCGTTCGTGGGCACGCAATCATTCTCTCAGAATCATTCTCTCTTCTAGCAACATTCAAATCCACATCTTCTCCTCCATTCTCTCTCAGATTCACGCTATCTTCTTCACTATTCCCACTCTCAATTTCATCCACAATCACATCTATACCCTCTAACTCGTTCCCGAATACCTCCCCCAATTCTTCAACTAACCCATCCCATTCGCTCATTGACCTTTCCAATTCTTGCAACGATTCATTCATGCTTTCAATCACTCGTCTATCACTGCTACGCTCTCTTACTCTTACACTTTCGCTCACCTCAACCGTTCACTTACCCTACACGTTCAGTCAACTCAGTTATATCAAACCCGCATATGCTATACGTTCTATTCATACCATCCCATTCATCCGTATTACACGCTTTATCACTCATTTCCACTTTGGCACTCACACCCCTATCACACAACTTACGACCATTCCGTTCACTTACGTTCTTCCCTTTCTTACGTTTTCTGCCATACTCTATCAAAACAAATTGCTTCATGCACTCGTCAGTCTTTCCAGCAAAGCCTCCCTCATGCAACAACCCCTCACGTACATGCATCACACGCACCGCTTGCATCCTGGAGGATCCACCCATTTGAACCCCCTTCACACTCAGTTTCCCGAATTCGCTGTCACAGTCACCCGCTTTTGTCTACATACACTTGATACATGCCCTTCTATTCCACATTCGACACACTTCGCTCTCGGTTCTGAACACATTCTCGCATAATGCCCATTCTTACCACAGTTGCCACATATTACATTCACTCGGGTACCCCTACAACCATTAGCAATATGACCCACCTGTCCGCACCTGTAGCATTTAACCCCTATCTTTCGTACACTCCCTTACCAAATGTCCCGGTTGCCCACACCCGAAACACGCTCCCAAAGCCCACCTACACTCATTCTTTGTATGTCCTTCCTTTCCACATCTAAAACACTTCGCTCGACTTCCACTCATCGACCTTCCCCTTTGTACACTACTATCCCTAATCCGTCCAACCCGTTGTTCCCTTATAAACCCACCATTCATCCTCACTGGCACCTCCACATTACTTGCTCTTACACTCCTATCTATTACACTATCGGCCATTCTCATTGGGCCCCTCAACACTGCATCCTAAAGCTTCCAAACTCTGGTACTCTCTCATCTACCCCAGCCCTTACACTTACACTTCTGCTCTCTTTTATAACCCTGTCAAGCTCATAATCTTCTACAATTTCCAAAATTTCTCCCCAAGTCAACCTTTCATTCGCCCATCTTTTCTTCTCCTTCCGCTTCAAGTTCACAAATTCTCTAACTCCATCTGGCACTGTCCCTAACAACTTCCGTACTAACTCCTTACATTCATCTATCCCATCATCCCCAAACTTCTTCCTTGCCAACGTCTCCAGCCTACAAGCATACAATGACAAGGTTTCCCCAGCTTTCATTCTTGCCTCATCAAATTCATTCTTCCTCTTATACTTAACATTCGCTTTCATACGCCTCGCTTGCTCAACTAGTCTAGCTTTCACCTTGTCATACTCAACATCTCCCACACTCATATTAACCCTATACATATCAAGCAAAACCCAGTCAAATATTCTCCTAATTCTCGTGCCCACACTCTCTTACTTTCCCCATACTTATCCTGACAAAACCTTTCATACTCCCTAAAGAAATCATGCACATCCCTACTTCCATACTCATTATACCTTTCACACCAGGGTACCTCCCTCACATACATAGCCTTTCTCACTTCTTTCTCACTTTCACTCTCACTTTCACTACTTTCGCTCTGTCCTTTCATACCCTCTTCCGAATACAAAGAGTCCACTTCCGCACTTACATTCATCTTACTCATTGCACTCTTCTTCCTCTCTTTTTATCCACTTTTATCCACTCACCTCCATCCACCTCACTATCACTACTGCCTTCACCCTCTCCCTTCTTTCCTGCCTTTCCCACTTCCTTACCCTTCTTACCAATTTCCTTTCCCTTTCCCTTCTTCCCTTTTTCTTCCCCTGACTTATCCTTACTTTCCCTCTGTTCCTTCCCTTGCTTTTCATTCCCCTTTTCTTTACCCTGCCTCTCATTCCCTCGTTTCTTACTTCCTATTCCCATATCACTTTCATCACTCACGCTTCCATTCACTTCTTCCTCCTTTTCCTTCTCTCTTGCCCCTTCACACGTTCCAGAGAACCTGTCTCCAACAGCCCCTTCTCCAAAAACACCCTTGAACATACCTTTCACCATTTCTTCCACACCTTTCATCATTCCCTCCAACTTTTTATCCACCCTCTCTTCTGACTCTTTCATCTCCCCTTTCATTTCTTCTTTCGCACTTCTTAGCATTCCCCCCATCTTCTCCAACTGAATCCTCAACCTCTCATTCTCACCCCTCAACCACGTATTCTCCTCTCTCAACCTCACCAGTTCCTCTTCCATCCTTCTCTTCAGTCGCACTACCAGCCACCAATCTCAATTGCAGCTGCAATACCAGCTGCCCCACGTTGGGCGCCAAATATTATGTGGCGGAATTTAAAAAAACACAAAAAAAACAGTACACAACACTCACCCTGGTCCTCGGTTGCTGGAAGATGGAGTAAGGCGTCCACGGTCGCCAACACAGCATACAAAACCCCACAAACCAAACCAAAACAGAAAACACACGACTCACGAACATACAGCAACAAGAACAGCACACTAACAAGGAAAAACAACAACTCTGCATCAGCACACAAACAAACTGTTTTAGACCAAAAAAAACGACTGACCGGCACTAGCTCTGACTCAAAAACTGCCCCCAAAACCGAAAAATCCTCACATATATTCCACAGACAGACAGCGCCGTAAACAAACTAACGACCTCATCCCTCTTCCAACAACCGAAGCACTCACTAACGACAATTACACACTCTCTCTCTCTCTCTCTCTCTCTCTCTCTCTCTCTCTCTCTCTCTCTCTCTCTCTCTCTCTCTCTCTCTCTCTCACAAAACGTTGGGAAATGCTAAATAAAAACAAATTTATTCATCCCTCTATAATAATATAGACATTAAGTCCAATCCAGCAGCTCTGAATCTGTTCATCTCTACCAAGACTAATGAAAATGTCCAAAAGTAATGTAGTCAGCAAATTTTGGAAAAGAAGATGGTGTAATTGCTCCCATAGCTTAACAAAATAAATGTGGGGAGGGCTTCTACATAAAATTTCTTCCCCTGACAAGTAATAAAGGTCTTCACTGAATGTTTTCCTCTTCAGGTTTTGAAAGAACTACAAGGGATAACTACTTCATTATATCCATTTGGAGAAGGTTTGAAGTTAGTCAGCAAAGCTACCTGCATATCATTACCTGCCTTGATTAAAATGTTTTTACATACTGTTTACAGCCCTGAGGTGAGATAATGCTGAGCTTCTAATGTTGCACACAGAATCTACTCTTTCCTCTTGAAGCAAATAAAGTTTTATTTGCAGCAGAACTGCCAGAGAAAATAATGTAAGCTTCAAAGTACTTATAATTAGATGTAACACTAAGCTCATGCCTTGCACTAAGCCTTCATGTTTCATGTCATTAACTAAAGCTTCATAGACTAATGACTATGTGCATTACAGTACATGTTATTTTTATTTAGACAACAAATAATCTTATAACTCTGGCATCCCCTTGATTTGGTCTTGTGGAAGTCAGTAAGAGAGTCCATGACCGGGGTTATAAGTTACCTAAAGAATGTACGGGAGCCATCAGCTATGCAAGGAGCACGTCAGTGGATCCAAGAGAAGGCGATTAAATTTTACTCAGATCCTTGAGAATGAAAGGAAGAATTGAAATAACAACCGCTTTGAATATTAAGAAAATGTTATTAGCAATTCACATTTTCCACGAATGGTAGAGTGAGAGGCAGTTTCTCCAACAGTCCGCTCTATATTCAACCCTTATTGGATAGCACCAAAACAGACAGACATAGGTACAGGTGTAAGCTAGACCTGCTTATTAGAACAGAGACCATGTGGACTTAGAATCATCTTCCCTTTATGTGTAATAATGGGCTTCCTGACTAAAGCTGAGAGTCTTAAGACAAGGATTGGCTCTCCTGGATTCTTATGAGCCAACCCTTGAGGAGAGTTGCGCCAAACTGTTTTCGGGGTGGATAAAGTAACTTGAAGCAAATCCCTTCCCAACCATGATCTCTTCCTCCATTCACCTAAGAGGTAAATTTTGACAAATATGGAAACGTGAGAGCAATTCACGCCTAAAATATTGTCCCTCATGAGCACTTCGATATAGCAGTAAAAGAAGTTGGACAGCAAGATAGAAGAGAGCCTATTAAATAATAAAGATGTAGAAGTAATAATGAGAGAGAAAGAGCAAAATGTTAAAGTCATGCACCTTCATTTCTCTTGATAGGAGGATATATATATATATATATATATATATATATATATATATATATATATATATATATATATATATATATATATATATATATATATATATATATATATATATATATATATATATATATATATATATATATATATATATATATATATATATATATATATATATATATATATATATATATATATATATATATATATATATATATATATATATATATATATATATATATATATATATATATATATATATATATATATATATATATATATATATATATATATATATATATATATATATATATATATATATATATATATATATATATATATATATATATATATATATATATATATATATATTTATATACACAGTATTTATAAACATTATATCCATGAACACACAATAAAGGCAACAGTTCGATGCTCTCATAGGCATGAAAATGAAATAAAGTCAATAAGGAAAGCAGCGAACTAACATAGACTTATAGAACCTTAAAGATGAAATAAGAAAATGTCTGGAACCACTGAGAGCCAAGAACGCTAAGCTGCTAAAAAATATTTTTACTTAATGAGACCCTCACAGACAACTCAGAACCTCTCTCGGTTAGTAAGGATGACGCTCTAATTGTCACCAGAGAGAGAGAGAGAGAGAGAGAGAGAGAGAGAGAGAGAGAGAGAGAGAGAGAGAGAGAGAGAGAGAGAGAGGTCTGAAGAAAGTTTTTGTTCTAATCCTGCTCAGGTGTCCTGGAAAGAGAAGTCGGTATGGGAGCAGAACGAGGAAAATTTTCAGGTAATTTCATCTGCCATTATGGGAGATAAACCGTGACACACGGTTGAAGCGGACCCGATGAAAAACTAGATTTGAGTTTCAATTTCCGAAAGAAAATATTAACACAGCTGATAAGGCTGAGGCCTTCGCAATCTGTTTGCTTCTGTCTTTCTCTCACTTGTCCTTTGTGGCCTTAGGTATTACAGTATTGGTCCTCGTCTTTGACAAGTCCTCTGTTAGAGCGCCGCATTTTTGCCCCGCCCTATTGCTCTCTTCAGTGGAAGGTTGAAGAGCAGTGACGGGAAATTACGTTCTCTTCTCAGCTCCATTCTTCGGACGTAATTTATCATGAATGTCTTTCATGCTTTGTAAGTTTTATGTAGAATTAGTGGAGAGAGTAAAATGTTTTTTTTTTTTAATGAAAAGGTCAGAGAATGTTAAATTATATCCTTATAGTCAAGTTAACATGAGGTTTGACTCAGAAAAAATTGGAACAAATTATTTTGGTACAAATGTATCAGATACCACTCTCCAAATTTTGAATACAGCGCCAATTTGGCCATCTCCCATCACTAAGCGAGAATATCGGAGATTTCTTAAGTTGAATTTCTTAACATAGAGTGTATGTGTCACTTAACTGATTTTGATAAGTAGCGTGGTTTTGTTAAGTAATTCCCAATTTACTTTATGTGCTTCGGATATTCTAATTGCATCGAAACTAAATAACTTTCAGGTTGGCGCCAAATCATTTGTGCTGGCGCCAAGATCCTGCGTGTTGGTGCTAAATCACGCGTGTTCGCGCCAATTTCATGTGCTACTTGTCTGCCAAACCACGATTAATTCATGCTCACCTACTGATCCTAGGTCCTGGCTTTGCATATGTGCACTTGTAAGAAAGCTCCATCCCTTTGTCATTTATTTGTGTAAAGTCACAGGTCAATCCTCACTTGACATTTGCTATTTCCATGTTGCAACTATCGTACTCTGCGGTATAAAAGCAGGTGGAAGCGCCACCTCGCTCCTGTGAACCCTTCTCTCCTTGGACCATCAGATGAGTTGTTTTATTACTTTTTAATATTTAATTGTCCACGGGATAGGGCCGTGTTATCATACTTTTATTAAGACTTGTGACTAATGGAAGACACGCGCCGATTGGAATTTACGTATCCCCCCCTTTTTTTTTAACAACTGCACTGTCACCTATTGTTGGGAATAATTGCGTTGTTATTTAATGTTTTGTTGTGATAAATGCAAAATCATAACAATCTTTCATAAGTGCCTTCAAATGAGCCTTTTGTATTGCTGTGTCCTCATAACTATACAACTAAGACGATACTGAAAGTTTAGTTTCGAGGTTGAGAGTATATAATTGAGGTGCCAGATGCTGAGACAGTCTTATTGTTGATAATGATAATGCTAATGTAGGTTCGCTTTGGTTATTTTGATGCACTCTTTAGTGGTGGGTGTGGAGATTTCTCGAACTCCTATAAGGCTAGGCCCCCTTAGGTTAACGAGTCTCGCAATAATGCAGATAATGTACGTTGGCACATGTATGAGTGTTTCCAAGAGGAACCCAGCTTAAGAGCTGATATAGGTATGTATATCTTAGTTGCTGAGTATTAAAGGATTGAACCAGCTATCCTTTAATACTCAGCAACTAAGAGTTTTGATCGACAGAAAGATTTCTGCTTTACTTCCCATTCGGCGATGACTGCAACATTTTAGAAATTATTTATAGAACATACTGAAAACTTATTTCTTCCATGGAAGTAATAAGTTTCATTTCTCTGAAGTTCCTCAGTATTACTGCATTCAATTCATACCGTGAGCTTATTATTTAATAAATTAAAAACCTTCAAAACTTACGTAGGTTAGTATATATATATATATATATATATATATATATATATATATATATATATATATATATATGCGTCTATATTATTAATAACACACTGACACGTGAGATATATATATATATATATATATATATATATATATATATATATATATATATATATATATATATATATATATCATATATATATATGTATCACGTGTCAGTGTGTTGTTAATAATATATATATATATATATATATATATATATATATATATATATATATATATATATATATATATATATATATATATATATATATATATATATATATATATATATATGTATCACGTGTCAGTGTGTTGTTAATAATATATATATATATATATATATATATATATATATATATATATATATATATATATATATATATATATATATATATATATATATATATATATATATATATATATATATTTATATTAACACCACAGGGATGAAATGAAAAAAAACGTTGTAAATCCTGACCAGTGTCGGCTTTATTGTTAAGCCATCTTCAGAGGACAAATACAAAGTTGAAAAAAATCTCAATATTCATGCTTGCAATAGAGTACATACAGACATTTGGAAACGAAGTATTTGCACCTGATAAGTGCTCGTAGGTAGAGCGCTACCCTCATTAGTGACACGTCAGCTTTTACAAATCCGATTACACAGTGTAACAAAAAAAAAAAAAGATTTCTCTGTTCCTGGCTTGTAATAATTTTTTTCGTGTTGCTTAGGTCCTACATAAAGAAAAAAGTGCTATTACACAATATAAAGTTTGGGTTTGTAAAAAATACTTGGTTATTCATTAAAATTTATTAAAAAAATGCCTTTATTTTTCCCAAAACTTACTATGTATATTAAGTGTTAATCATATATTTATAATTTGTCACAATATCAGTAATAAAGAAATAACGGCATCGTTCCAGAACATTCTTACACGAAAGATGTAAGTGCGCGCGAAATATCGCGAATATTCTAGTCTTTTTTTTTTTTTTTAGCTGATAGGTAAGATGGGTGAAAGAAGAGTGAGGGCAGCTAGCTAGCTAACTATTGTAGGGAATAGTTCAGAAAGTGAAATATTAGTAAGAGTAATGTCAAGTGTGGTTTATCCACAATTTTATTTAGGTAAGGGTACAATTTTTCTAATATTAACATAATACAATAATAATTTTACATTATAATAACATGGTGAATTGTACATATTGCATATTTTGAATTTTATTTCTTATTAGTATAATCATATGTGAAACATACAATAAAGTAAAAAATAAGTTCCAATTTGCTCATTTTAACCTTGATGTTAATTGTCAAAATGATTTTGCATGATACCTGCATAGTAAATTCTAAACATTACTTTTTCACAAGGCATTTCTTAATAATATAATGGTTGAGGTTCATCACGATGAATATATGAAGATACTCTTCTCCACCATCTGTGGTCTGTGTTGTTTGGGTGGTTTCTCTCTTCTGCTACGGATTCTTCTGTTAATTCACTATTGTATTGATCTAGTTTGCTCCACATGTTGGTTGCCAGTCTGTATAATCTTTGATTAATTGGTTCTACTTTGCATTTTTTGTGTATTTGTTCTATATTCAGATCGTCATCTTCTTGATTGTTTCTCACTGCGGACCTTAGCATCTTATTTTGGAATTTTTGTAATGCACTTATATTGGAAGTCGATGCTAAACACGTGGGTATTGGTGGATATTCCATTATTGGTCTGATTAGGCTTTTGTAGAAATGGATTTTGATATTTGTGTTCATATTCCTATATCGTTTTAGCTTTGTATTTTGTGTTCTTGCTATTCTTAGCCTTTCTCTCACGTGTCTTGATATTCCTCTTTGTCAGTTGCATTCCTAGTATTCTTGTGCTTTTAGTAAAATTCATTGGTTGTTGGTCTAACATTATTTGTGCAGGTTTGTAAGCAAACACTGATACTAGTTGGAATTTAGATTTATTTGTCTTTATCTTCCACTTCTTTTCAAATTGATTTATTCTTTCAATTTGGTTCATTGTTTTTTGCTACTTGTCTTTTCAAAGTTGGATCCCTTCTTCGAGTGCTTTTTCTGGGTGTATAATTATTTGATTTATATCATCTGCAAAGCAGACATCAGTACAGTACTCTGGTGGTGAAGTCATATCTGATGTATATAATATGAATAGTGTTGGACTGAGTACAGATCCTTGTGGGACTCCACTTAGTAACGGGAATGGGTTCCCTATGTAATTTTGTGACTTGATTGCTGCTGTTCGATCTTTGATGAAGTTGCATAGTATTTTCTCAAAAACGTCTGGAAGGTTGAGATGTATTATTTTGTATTGAAGTCCTTGTATCCATACTTTGTCAAATGCCTTGGTTATATCTCTACATACTAGGTTACATAGGTACCTTCTTCTTTGTGATAGTGCAATACTCTCATATATTGTTGCTATTGCAATCTGGGTCCCTCTTCCTTTTCTAAATCCATATTGATTATTATTGCGTAGCTGATTACCTTCTAGGAACAACACTAATCTGTTGTTAATTATTTTTTCAAATATTTTGCCAGGCATTTCTTGTAATGATATTGGTCTATAATTCTCTACCTGACTAGTATCTTTTCCTGGTTTGGGTATCAAAATCATTATTGCATTCTTGAATATAATTAGAAAATATAGAGTGGGGTGAATCGCACCAACGATTGTCAGTCTCTTCAGTGCTTGCATTGTGAGCGGTCGCGCACAAATCTTTGAAGAATGAAAAGGTAATATTTTATTGTGTTTTATTTCTTTGATTGGGAATTATTATATTATTATTAGCCTACCTAATTCATACATGTACAGTATGTACAGTACATTTTACCTGATTTTATTTAAACTTCCTGATCTATGAGATCTATATTTACATTTTCAGAACGGTTTCAAGAGGCTTCCGGCACCACACTGACTCTTTCTGTTTTATATGTGGCGAGTATATAAAGAAGGGAAAAAAATTCTCCTTGAAAACGTCGGTGAAAGTTTGCGAAGCCTACCAAAAGTACTTCGGAATGCCAGTTGGAGATCAAGACAAGCCCTGGGCCCCTCATTACTGTTGCGAGCACTGTAAGAAGACGCTGGAAGGATGCAGTGACGTGAAAAAAGATCCCTGAAATTTTCCAACCCACAGGTCTTTGTTTGAGCCAACAGACCACTCCACAAACTGCTTTTTTTGCATGGTGGATGTAAGCAAGCAACGGAAAGGAAAGAATGCTGCTGATGTGGATTATCCAGATCTTCCATCATCAATAGCTCCAATTCCTCACTGCTCTAAATTTCCCGTGCCATTGCCACCTGCTTCAGATGAAGTCCACAAATATTCGGATGAAGAGGAAATGGATGCTGAGGACTTGGATTACCTACCTGAGGTATCAGAAAAAGTTCCTCACTTCCTAATCAAAGAGAAGTCGATGACTTAATCAGGGATATGGGTCTGACAAAGTCCAATGCAGAGTTATTCCTCTCCAGGATGAAGCAGTGGAACTTGATCAAGGAAGATGTGCATATTACAGGTCAGAGAGTTCGACACGAACCTTTCTCAGGCTTTTACAATCTTAGGGATGGCCTCTGTTTCTGCCATGACGTACCTGGACTATCTGACACTACTGGAGTGCTGTTTGTGCCCAGCGAGTGGAGACTATTCATAGACAGTTCCACCACAAGTTTAAAAGCTGTCCTCCTCCACAAATGTAACAAGTTACCGACCCTCCCTCTAGCTCATTCAGTCTACATGAAAGAAGATTACTACAGTGTGAAAGTTCTCTTGGAAGCTCTGCAATACAGCAACTACAGTTGGGAAATTATTGGTGATTTCAAGATAGTGGCTTTCCTGCTTGGACTCCAAGGAGGATTTACCAAATTTCAATGCTCTCTCTGCCTTTGGGACAGCAAAGCTACCTCTGACCACTACAAAAGAAAGAACTGGGAGCAGCGAACAGAATTTGTAGTTGGGACCAGGAATGTCATGTGGGAGCCACTGGTTGATCCTAGAGTTGTGCTCATGCCGCCACTGCGCATTAAGCTGGGGTTGATGAAGCAGTTCGTGAAGGCCATAAACCAGGAATCATCTGCTTTCAAGTACCTTCTTAAGTTTTTCCCCAAGTTATCTGAGGCCAAAATCAAAGGTGGAATATTTGTTGGACCTCAGATGAAGAAGGTTCTTGAGTTTACTGAGTTCCCCAATAAGCTCAGTAGTACTGAGAGAACAGCTTGGAACTGCTTCAGAGCAGTTGTTAAGGGCTTCCTGGGCAACTACAGAGCAGAAAACTACCAGCAACTTGTGCATGATCTGATCAAGGCTTTTGGAGCCATGGGATGCAGGATGTCACTGGAACTCAATATGCTGGACGCTCACCTGGAGAGATTCAAGGATAATATGGGCTCCTACTCAGAAGAACAAGGCGAGCGATTCCACCAAGATGTGAAAGAGATAGAGAGGAGGTACCAGAGCCAAAACAATGAAAAAATGATGGGTGACTATATCTGGAACCTAGTGCGAGAATGCAACCTGAACTACAACAGCAAATCGAGGAAATCCAGTCATTTCTGATGTGTATAATTGTTTCAAAAGTGTAATATGCTTTTATTTGTTTGCTTTTCATAAGCTTGTGTCATGGAATAAATATACTTACTTTATTGACTGAATTTTATAAACTGGTTCATTTTAAAAAGGGTATTTTCTTGAGAAATATGAAAGTTTTAAAATTTCAAAGTCCTGACCACAAACCCAAACTTCTGATTAAATAATGTTTTTTTTATTAATTTGATATAACAAACAAGGAAATTACCTTTAGAACCAGGGAACAAAAATTGTGCTACACTGTGTTATCTTGCAGAAGCCCCGATTCCCCTTTCTTTGTCTCTCAAGGACTTTCCTTAAAATTCTAACTTCTTACACAATTCTTGTGAAATTATTGGATGAAATTTATACACTCCTTGACTGTTATTTATATATACACACACACACACACACACACATATATATATATATATATATATATATATATATATATATATATATATATATATATATATATATATATACATATATTATATATATAAATATATATATATATATTATATATAATATATATATATATATATATATATATATATATATATATATATATATATATATATATATATATATATATATATATATATATATATATATATATATATATATATATATATATATATATATATATATATATATATATATAAATATATTATAATGATATGTCTTATAATATGTATGTTTTCTATAAAATTGATATGTTTTCTGTAATTTTGATATATTCTCTCATGTATTTGTCATGTGCTGTGTGTTGAGATATCAGGTCTCAGATCTTAAAAGGGTTAGTTGATTGTATGATTTTACAGATAAGACACATTTTCCTGTTGGGCTCTTGTGTTTGCACAGCTGAATGTTTGTTCAGGTGTCAAGTGTGTGACCACGGTATTTGTTCCTTTATGCGAGAGAGGTCCCAAACCACTTAAATTGTCAACTAAAAGAGAGATGAGATGACAGGTTTAGATAACAGTGGCTAGTCTAAAAGTTTTTTGTTTGCACATGTGTTAAGACAGGAAATCTTCTATTAACTAAAGAGATGTGGGATGACAGGTTTGGATAAGTTGCTTAATCCAGAGGCCTTTTCTGTCTGAACAAGTGTGCATACAGGAAATCCCCTCCATTTAAAAGGATGTATGCTGACAGGCCCAGATAGCTCTTTTCAAGCCAGAGAGTAATTCCCTGTTTATTTGCCCTTCTCCAGGGGAAAAAACTCTGTTTATTCCTTTTTTTCCCAGGTAAGATT